>NC_140584.1:926533558-926866058 GCF_964204655.1 Triturus cristatus
TGCATACCCGGGCCACTGGGTGCCCCGGCGTGCGTGCCCGGGTGCTGCCTTCCCCTGTCTCTGCATTGCCGGACCTCACGGAGGTCTAACTGAGCAAACTCAGAGAAAAAGGACCATCGGGAAGGGGGCTGAGAGGCAGGTGTCCATACCCGGGCCCCTCATCGGGCTGGCTCGGGTGCTGTCTTCCGCTGTGTCGGGATCTTTGGACCTCACGGAGGTCTGACCCAGAAAACTCAGAAAAGTGGTCTTCGGGAAGGGGGCTGAGAGGCAGGTGTGCTTACCCGGGCCCTTGGGGCCCCGCATCGTGCTGGCTCGGGTGCTGTCTTCCCCTGTCTCGGGATCGCCGGACCTCACAGAGGTCTGACCCAGCAAACTCTGAGAGAAAGGACCATCGGGAAGGGGCTGAGAGGCAGGTGCGTACCCGGGCCCCTGGGGTTGCCGGCGGGCAGGCCTGGGTTCTGCCTTACCCTGTTTCGGAATCGCCGGACCTCACGGAGGTCTGACTGACCCTCTCCCTAGTAATCCGGAGGAAAATTACTCCCCTTTTCTTATAATCCGTGCACACGAGGTGACAAAGGGGACCCAAGGCGCGAATGTGTTTGACCTTCTGGAGCCCTTGCTGGGATCGGAGGCAAGCCCGGCCATCTGGTCACCCCATTGGAAAGCATTGCGCACGACCAGATGGCCCTGAGGGGACAGGCGCGACCTGATGGCCCCGAGGGGACAGGCACGACCAGATGGCCCCGAGGGGACAGGCGCAACAAGATGGCCGAGGGGACAGGCACGACCAGATGGCCGGGCTTGAAAGGTAAGCCAAAACCAAAGGAAATGATGGACGGAGTGTTGAACATTGCAAGCACTCACCCCCAGTCAACTGATCTGGGTTTAATCCATCACCATTCTTTAGCCCACTCTGTCACCCCAGTTCAGACATGGCCATATGCAAATCAGTCTGACCCTGTGCCTCATGGGAACAGTCCAGCCCGAACTGCCAAGCCATGTCTTCCCTGGACCGGAAACAAGCTTCCTAGGACCGGTTTCTGGCATTTCAGCTGTCTTCAGCCAGGCTTGCTTGAATCCAGTGGCGAACAAAGCAAAAACCAAAGGAAATGATGGACGGAGTGTTGAACATTGCAAGCACTCACCCCCAGTCAACTGATCTGGGTTTAATCCATCACCATTCTTTAGCCCACTCTGCCACCCCAGTTCAGACATGGCCAGCTGACTGGGGGTGAGTGCTTGCAATGTTCAACACTCCGTCCATCATTTCCTTTTGTTTCTGCTTTGTTTGCCATAAGTTGGCAGGGTATGCTCAGACGTGAGTCCCTTGCTCACTTTGCCACTGGATTCAAGCAAGCCTGGCTGAAGACGGCTGAAATGCCAGAAACCGGTCCTAGGAAGCTTGTTTCCGGTCCAGGGAAGACATGGCTTGGCAGTTCGGGCTGGACTGTTCCCATGAGGCACAGGGTCAGACTGATTTGCATATGGCCATGTCTGAACTGGGGTGGCAGAGTGGGCTAAAGAACGGTGATGGATTAAACCCAGATCAGTTGACTGGGGGTGAGTGCTTGCAATGTTCAACACTCCGTCCATCATTTCCTTTGGTTTCTGCTTTGAAAGGTAAGCCATCTGGTCGCTCTGTGCCCCAACAACAGAGTGAGTGGGCGCCGGGGCATGGGGGACCGGAGGCCCAGGGCCCCAGCTGTGCCTCAACCGTGGAGGCTGCGAGGGAGACCCGACGGGCCCTCCGACCCGGGCCTGCGGACACCTTGACAAGCAGGGGCCCTTGGCGGAGCGGCAGGCCGGAGGACTGGGCCCAGGGCGGAGCACCCGACCCTGGGCCCGGTGGGGCCACTGGACCCAGCCGGGGCTCCCAGGCCCGGAGGCGCAGGGGAAGCCTCCCCAGGCCCGCCGGACCTCGTCCAGGGCACTCTGCCACGTGGCAGGACCAAAGACGGAGCCCGGGGTGGGTAGGCTGCCCTCAGGGGCCTGGCCAGAGCTCCTGAACGCAGCCAAGCAAGGGGAGGCTCCCCGGCCACAACGGAAACCCGTCCCGGGCCTTTGGCTGTGCCGTAGGCCGGGAGACTGAGCCCTGGGCCAGAGCCCCTGACCCGGGGCCTGGTGGGGCCCCTGGACCCAGCCGGGGCTCCCAGGCCTGGAGGCGCAGGGGAAGGCTCCCCGGGCCTGCCGGACACCGTCCCAGGGCTGGGGTGGCATCCTGGCCCGTCCAGCTGCCGGCTGAGGACCGCTAGACCAAGAGGGGTCCCAGAGTACCCTGTCCATAGTAATCCGGAGGAAGGCTACCCCCCTTTCTGGTAAACCGCGTGCACAGCGAGACTCAGGGAACCCTAGGCGCGAACGTGCCCGACCTCCTGGAGCCCTGGCTGGGATCCGGGAGGCAAATGAGCCCTCATCGGGACTTCCAGGCCGGCCCGGCCATCTGGTCGCCCCATTGGAAATTATTGCGCGCGACCAGGTGGCCGAGGGGAGAGGTGCGACCAGGTGGCCGGGACCGAAAGGACTCCCATCTGTCCAACCCCGAGCATTCGCGCTAGGGTTCCCGCCCGCCCATGCAGGGCTCGGGGACTCAAGCCCGGGGATGGGCCACCGGAGACATGCACCCGCCTTTGCCCAATTGCGTGCCCTCTTTTAGAAAGACGCATGCAAAGCCCAATAGAAAAAATGCAACCAAAAAAAACACGCACGTGTGAAAAGTCTAGGCTCGACCTAAAAATAAATAAAAGTATTATTTTTTCTAATCTTCTTTATTTCGGTCCATAGACCATAAAAGGACCTTGTAAAAAAAGATACAATATATAAAAACTGATTTAAGAACTAAAACTCAAAATTGATACTCCCTCGGATTAAAAAGAGTCTATCAACATTAAGTCCATTACTAGTTCCTAAAAGAGCCTTGCGTGCCCACCACATAGAAGTTAAATAAAAAACGAGATACAGCATAAACAATTGGCATTTGGGTATTATGTTTTAGCAGGCTAACAGCTTCTTCATGGCACCTTGTACCTAGGTTCCTACACAATTGTACCAACCATCTTTGTTTATTTTTTTTGTATCCCAGACAAAAGAAAAATATGTGGAGTCCTGTCTCCTCTTCCCAACCGAATGCCGGGCACCCCAAAACAGAACTGCCAGACCATTTGTTGGAAAATGCACGCAGAGGGCGGTAGCCATACCTGAAGTGTAGGTAAGCGTCCTAGCTAGGGCTGGTTGTATATCGTCTAAGCAAGGCTCCAGATTGTAGGTGTCCTTTATTTTCAGGAAATTAACTGGAAGAGAGCTGACAGCAGAGTTGTCATGGAGTATGGCAAGTTTACCCCCCTCCCTCCCAGTTCCTACCGCCCCATAGCTATTAACTAATTGTATACGCGATATTGCATTGTATTTCATGCTACCTCTGGGTTACTCAATAACTGTCTCGACCTATAGTGTGGAGATCTTCCTTGATGTGTTCAAACCATGCCAACTTACTTGTACCTGTAAACCCCAAGATTTCTTGTAACTCTGTCCTATATTTGGCCAATTTAGGGGGTCACCCTTAGTTGTCACCAGAATGTTAGTGGTCTGAAGCTAGTTTCCTCTACAATTGGTCTCACCCCTAGGTCCAGACACAGTGGAACAAGTGGGGAGCTCACTGGTAGGCCGAACAACTGTCAAAAACATTTTCTCAGCCTTGATGATGGTCTTGGGAAGACTATACCCCCAGAGTTCGGCCCCATACATAGCAACGCTCCTTAATTGGGGTTTTTGTTTTTGATAATTAAGTTTATTGGATTTTTAAGAGAACAAAAATTTATTGGTTGCAAATCAGACACATTATTGAAACACAGTACAATCAAGAGAGGACGACAGAGACTCATAAGGCATTCGTGGAATGAGTACAACACCTGCTTGTAGATAATCATGTACAGGACATTCACGAACCCCTCACACAGGCAGTAAGTTGAACTATTTGCCCCATATTTTGCCAAAAAGTTTGGGGTATCTCCGGGCCTCGAAGAGGGGCCCCTCCTGGGTTCCACACCAGTCCACTCCCCATCTCCACCTCTGCATAGTAGGGGGCTTGGCTTGGGACCAAAGCGTCGCATTTTGCCACCGCCACGTCGCATTTTGCCACCACCACTGACGTTCCCAGGAAGCGCTTATAAGCCCGGGATCCATCAAGGCCATCAAACACCCCCAGGAGCAGGCGCAGCGGGTCGTGGGGAAGCTCCCTCCCCCCCCCCAAGAGTTTGTGGAAGTTCCAGTTCCACCCCTGCCCAGAGCGGCGCGAGGGCAGGACATTGCCACACCATGTGGTAAAAATCCGCTGGAGCTTGACTGCAGCGCGTGCAGTATGGGGAGGGTCGCATGCGGGTGCTGTACAAGCGTGCTGGGGTGAGGTATGCCGTGTGGAGATAACAGAGTAGGACTAGACATAGCTTGGAGGAGGTCGTCAAGGTCTTGGGGGCCATAAGGGCGTCCCTCCAATCCGCATCCTCCAAGGGACCCAGCCACCCCTCCCAGCGGACACGAAGCAGGTCTAGGGATGCGGGCCCTATCATCACTTGGGCCTCCGGAGGGCTGAATTCTGGGAAGGATGTGGGCGATGGGATGTAAACTTGGAAGGCATGCCTCAGCTGTAAATATTTGTAAAATTGGGAGGAGTGGAAGGAGTAACGGTGTTGTAGGTCTGCAAACGATCTGACATGGTCCCCTACCCAGAGGTCTCCCAATAGCGAGATCCCGATGTGGTCCCATCTGCGAAAGTCTTGGAGAGACGAGACCTCCTCCAGCCAAGCCCCATTCCACAAAGGTGTTTTTGTCTAGTGAGTTTCCGGTCTCATTTTACGTGGCGTAATGTGGCTCGCCAGGCCATAAGCACCGTTCTGGTGACTGGGGAAGAGCCTGTGGCACGGGGCACCCGTACAGGTAGGCTTGGAGCTGTGCAAAATCCATTGACCTGAGTTCTATCCGATACGCCGGGTTGGACCAGCCGCCCGCGAACCAATCGTGGATCACGATAAGCCGTGTGGCCAGGTAGTAGAGGTGAAGATTGGTCACCCCCCTGCCCCCGTCATAGGGAGTATGCGGCAATGTGCTAGGGACATTCGCAGCCTCTTTCCTCTGAAGTACTGGGTATTTTAGTCCCAGCGGTGCAGGGGCACACACCCTATGACTTCTGGGTTCACCCTGTTCCAGACCTACAGAAACACAGAGTCTTCTGGGTGAAGTCAAAGATTCGTTTATTGGCTGCAGACCAATTACAGGTATCCTAGAAGTACAACAGCGTGTATGTTCTCAGGAGACTGCTGAAAATCATAGGAACGGACTTCATCTTAAGTACCCTTTTTCTTGCCTTAAGCATACATTCCTAGGTTTTATGATACGGCCATATACAAGTGTACATTACAAAGAAAAGGCAGAGTCATGATGACCATCCCACATTCCAGTTCGGCCAGCCCACAATGATTTACACAGTAAGGTTCAGATCCCACATTTGATATCAATAGGCCCCCCAATAAACATGAGCATCTCCTGTTTTGGGAAACAAGTCATAAAGCAGGAACAAGCAGGTGTGAAAGAGATTAGCCGGAGGATTGTGTAGAATGAAAGGGTTTTAAGACGGGTCAAGCCCTGATGCTAATCACAGGTGGACGGAGGAAGGGGAGCTCGTGAGACCAGTTTGACCCGGGGCAGCAGAGCCAGCTGCCCAGGTCACAGAGAAGTCAGAGGAGAAGCCCATGTACTGTGAGGCTCGTATTTACTCCATTATAGCCTATGTGAGGGCAATGACAAGATGGCCACTGCTTCCAAAATGGAACCCGCGTAGTGAAGCAGAATAGCGTGTACACAGTGCATTCATAGCTAGAACGATATATAAAGCACTCGTACATACCGCATTAACCATTTGCGGTTTGCTAATACCAAGATAGACAGGGGTAGGGCCCTGTCCCCTACGTGGTCCCGAATATTAAAGTACGACAGACCCTCCTTTTGCCCTTACATAGGCAATCACTATACTCATCTTAATCCGAGTCCAAGACGATGTTCACAAAGTCATGGAGATGTTGCTGTAGCATCATCCTATTACTTAGCTCGTCCCTCGATACAGGTTTCCTTACACATAAGGTAGCACAGAGGCCACATATCGTAGGAGCACACTGTATACACAGACAGAACAGGAAAAGAATGGCTAAGATCATTCCAATGACCATCAGAACTTTCCAACCCCAGGCAGATATCAATTCCCAGAACCACCCCACCAGTGACCAGTCTCCCTTATCCACGTGTATGGATTCAGATATTTTATGGAGTTTGGAGATGGCTTGATATACTGTTGGAGCGTTATCTGGTATGAAAATGCAACAACTGGATTGGATGACCTTGCATACCCCACCGCGGTCTGCAAGAATAACGTCTAGAACCATGCGGTTCTGCAAAGTCATAAGGCGATCCGCTTGGAGCTCAGCTGTCAGATTACCAAGGGCACCAGCCGTTACATTGACAGTGGATTCAACCACACGTGTCAGCTGTCTCAGGTTCCTACTATTCACCATAGGTCCCCAGAACCTGCTAAATCTCCTGAGGCGGAAGCCGGGAGACGACCGAACTTTTTAAAAATTGTAACTTTCTGTGTTACCCACTAAATAATCCTGTATTTTAACAGCGCACTCACCCGGGTGGCACCTCCGCAGCGGGCTTGAGACACGCCAAAACAGCGACCCCTTCGCTGCACCGAATCAGGAAACAAACAAACATTTGGACGCCATTCACGGCGAGGAATTGAGGCAACGCCCACTCTCAGGCCACGCCCACCCGCCACAGTACAAAAGCGCGGTCAACAGCGCTAAGTATTCAGAACCTGCTAAATCTCCTGAGGCGGAAGCCGGGAGACGACCGAACTTTTTAAAAATTGTAACTTTCTGTGTTACCCACTAAATAATCCTGTATTTTAACAGCGCACTCACCCGGCTGGCACCTCCGCAGCGGGCTTGAGACACGCCAAAACAGCGACCCCTTCGCTGCACCGAATCAGGAAACAAACAAACATTTGGACGCCATTCACGGCGAGGAATTGAGGCAACGCCCACTCTCAGGCCACGGCTACCCGCCACAGTACAAAAGCGCGGTCAACAGCGCTAAGTATTCAGAACCTGCTAAATCTCCTGAGGCGGAAGCCGGGAGACGACCGAACTTTTTAAAAATTTTAACTTTCTGTGTTACCCACTAAATAATCCTGTATTTTAACAGCGCACTCACCCGGGTGGCACCTCCACAGCGGGCTTGAGACACGCCAAAACAGCGACCCCTTCGCTGCACCGAATCAGGAAACAAACAAACATTTGGACGCCATTCACGGCGAGGAATTGAGGCAACGCCCACTCTCAGGCCACGCCCACCCGCCACAGTACAAAAGCGCGGTCAACAGCGCTAAGTATTCAGAACCTGCTAAATCTCCTGAGGCAGAAGCCGGGAGACGACCGAACTTTTTAAAAATTGTAACTTTCTGTGTTACCCACTAAATAATCCTGTATTTTAACAGCGCACTCACCCGGCTGGCACCTCCGCAGCGGGCTTGAGACACGCCAAAACAGCGACCCCTTCGCTGCACCGAATCAGGAAACAAACAAACATTTGGACGCCATTCACGGCGAGGAATTGAGGCAACGCCCACTCTCAGGCCACGCCCACCCGCCACAGTACAAAAGCGCGGTCAACAGCGCTAAGTATTCAGAACCTGCTAAATCTCCTGAGGCGGAAGCCGGGAGACGACTGAACTTTTTCAAAATTGTAACTTTCTGTGTTACCCACTAAATAATCCTGTATTTTAACAGCGCACTCACCCGGCTGGCACCTCCGCAGCGGGCTTGAGACACGCCAAAACAGCGACCCCTTCGCTGCACCGAATCAGGAAACAAACAAACATTTGGACGCCATTCACGGCGAGGAATTGAGGCAACGCCCACTCTCAGGCCACGCCCACCCGCCACAGTACAAAAGCGCGGTCAACAGCGCCAAGTATTCAGAACCTGCTAAATCTCCTGAGGCGGAAGCCGGGAGACGACCGAACTTTTTAGAAAATTGTAACTTTCTGTGTTACCCACTAAATAATCCTGTATTTTAACGGCGCACTCACCCGGCTGGCACCTCCGCAGCGGGCTTGAGACACGCCAAAACAGCGACCCCTTCGCTGCACCGAATCAGGAAACAAACAAACATTTGGACGCCATTCACGGCGAGGAATTGAGGCAACGCCCACTCTCAGGCCACGCCCACCCGCCACAGTACAAAAGCGCGGTCAAGAGCGCTAAGTATTCAGAACCTGCTAAATCTCCTGAGGCGGAAGCCGGGAGACGACCGAACTTTTTAAAAATTGTAACTTTCTGTGTTACCCACTAAATAATCCTGTATTTTAACAGCGCACTCACCCGGCTGGCACCTCCGCAGCGGGCTTGAGACACGCCAAAACAGCGACCCCTTCGCTGCACCGAATCAGGAAACAAACAAACATTTGGACGCCATTCACGGCGAGGAATTGAGGCAACGCCCACTCTCAGGCCACGCCCACCCGCCCCCTTTCCACCTATAAAGATGTGCAATCACCGGACGCGCAGCGGACAGGTGCAGCGGGCGCGCCGTCAGCGCGCCGAAGGCAAGCCCGTCTGGGCCCGTCCGGGCCCAGCCGGCCTTAGGCCCAGTCACTCTGCCCGCTGCAGCCACTAACAACTTGACCTACACTCGGGCTGATTTACTTGCCTTGAACCCCAACAAACATCCCTCCTGCTCGCGCATCTTGACTGGAGACACTCAATTCTCCGGCTGTGACTGTTGCAACCTCGTCAATCAGACCATGGCATCAAAGGGTTTGCACCTAGGCCTACTTAACTGCAGGTCGCTTGTGAAACACGCACAAGAAGTGAACCTCCTAATCACCAACAATGCCTTAGACATTCTATTTTTAACAGAAACCTGGCTTACCTCCAGTAGTGGCCCAGACATTGTTCTAGCACTCCCCCCCCCCCCCCCGGGTACGTTATGTGCTCACAGAACAGACCAGAGGGTAGGGGAGGTGGACTCGCAATAATCCTCAAAGACACCTTCACCTGTAGAACATCTGATGGCAACATCAAGGGTCATGAAAGCTGCCACTACACCATCATAATCTCCCCTGTCACCTCGATATCAGGAACGCTGATATATCGTCCACCAGGCAATTTAGGAGACTTTCCGACCAAAATTACTGACCAGATCTCCACCAAATGCACGTCCACTACTAACTACCTATTATTAGGAGACCTGAATGTACATTTCCTGGACCCAGACGACAATCGGGCCAATGAACTACTCCAGGATCTCACCTCAATGGGCCTTGACCTCAAAAACCCACAGGCCACCCACGAAAAAGGGCAACTGCTTGACCCCATTCTTTCCAACATCCCCAACCTCAGATCCCTTGACCATATCCCCCTTCCCTGGACGGACCACTTCTTGGTTCCCCTAGTATGGGACATTATCACTGTGCTCCCTCCACCCCCAAAAATCAGAACGTATTCAAGACGATGGCAGAAATTGGAACCAGACGTCTGGGCAGCCAAACTCCGAGAAAACGTTCCCCATCCCCCCAATAACACCTTAGTAGGGGACAAAAAATTCAGTACCTGGATTACCCAATCGCTTGACGCCATCCTGCCCAAAACCCACTCTTTCAGACACATCAAGAGAGTTAATCCTTCACCCTGGTATACCCCGGAACTCAATTTGCTACGTAAGGCTTGCAAAAAAAATGAACGTATCTGGAGGAAGGAAAAAACCGAGGAACGGAAAGAAGCATTCCGCACCGCGGTAAAATCCTACAAAAAAGAGCTCCGTAGCTTCAAAACTAGTTTTTACGAGGACAGAATTAAAAACGCTGCCTGCTCGGCCCATGAAACCTACTCAGTTCTAAAAGAACTACTCCACGCCCCTGACCCCCCACTCAAACCCCTCGATCCCAAAGCAGCTGAAACTAAATGTAAAAAATTAGCCACCTTCTTCGACGAGAAGATTCAAAACATTCTTCTAACCATACCCCCTCCCGAACAGGACCCCATACAACCGGATCCTACCATCACCACCACCAATCCTCCTTTGCCGCCAGCCCCCCAACCCTCCCTGGACAATTTTGGACCCGTAACAACGGAAGAAGTAGGAGCTACGCTGGCCGCAATCAAAAGTGGTTCCCCCCTTGATCCTGCCCCCCTCCGTTTCCTAAAAAAAGTGTCAAGTACCATCATTCCCCCCCTCACGGCCCTGATCAATTCCTCTCTCTCAGAGGGTATTGTCCCCCCCAGCTGGAAAGCGGCAGCAGTCAAAGGTCTACTGAAAAAACCCTCTTTAGACCCGCAGGATTTCGCCAACTACAGGCCCATATCCCTTCTCCCTGGAAACAGCAAGATCGCAGAGAAGCTGGTAAACAAGCAACTATCGCTTTACCTAGAAAGTAACAACCTCTTAGCGGCCTCCCAGACAGGATTTCGTCCAGGCCAGGGCACGGACATCGCCCTCCTGACAGCAGTGGAGAAGGCCAGAAGTATTCTGGACATGGGAGGATCAGTGGCAGTGATCCTCCTAGATCTCAGTGCGGCCTTCGACACTGTAGACCATCCCACCCTAATCCACCGACTGGGAGAGATCGGATTAAAGGGTATGGCCCTGAAATGGCTAGAATCCTTTTTGACTGGACGCTCCTTCCAGGTGCGGGAAAACGACAGCTGCTCATCCACCATCCCCCTCCGGTGCGGAGTGCCACAGGGCTCTTCTCTGAGCCCTACACTTTTCAACGTGTACATGGCCCCACTGGAGAAGAGGGTCAGCTCGTACGGCGTGTCAGTTATCAACTACGCCGACGACACTCAGCTGGTCGTTACCCTTTCTCACCCTCACCACGTCCCATCCGACCTCCACAGCTGCCTTTCCGAAGTCCACCGATGGATGAATCTCTCCTCACTAAAATTGAACGGGTCCAAGACTGAGATCCTCCTGATGGGCCACAATGGGCCCTCTATACCATCTCACCTTTGGCCTAAGTGCCTAGGGGACCCTCCCGCACCCAAGGAAGAGGTCAAGAGCCTTGGTGTGTGGATTGAGAAGGACATGAGTTTTAAAACCCAGGCAAAAAGAACCGCAGGGACATGCTTTGGGCTACTTAGAGCCTGCAGGAAGATCTTTCCCCTGCTCCCAGATACCGCAAGGAGGCTCCTCATTCAGGGTCTAATCCTGGCAAGATTAGACTACTGTAACGTTATATACTTGGGAGCCCCTGAAGCCACCCTGAACTCACTGCAAAAAGTCCAAAACGCCGCAGCCCGCCTACTTACGGGCACACCCGGAAGATCCTCCGCCAGGCCGGCCCTCAACTCCCTCCACTGGCTCCCAGTCAGAGAAAGGGTCGTTTTCAAAACCCTCTGTCTGGCCCATAAAACCCTCAATAACAACGGTCCCCCACTTCTGAGAGAACTTCTAATCCCATACAAAGCAGAGAGAAATCTCCGGTCCAATACAGAAAATCTCATTGCAGTCCCTAGAGTGAGGAAAGCCAAGACCGGTGGCCGTCGCTTTTCGGTTCACACGGCCAAACGATGGAACCATTTACCCCGAAAACTCAGGACAGAACCGAACTATCTCCAGTTCAGAAAAACCTTAAAGACCCTCCTTTTCCCGCAAATATAATCTCACTAGTTGGCTAAAACCCCTGGAGAAGCAGATCAGCGCTGGGATGCTCTTCGGAGTTACTACGCGCTTTACAAAAATCATTAAATAAATAAATAAATAAATAAAACGGCAGGAAACCCAAGAAGAAGTCTCCCGCTTCCTGACCGGCAGTATCCTCCTTACTAATCACGCCTCTCACAACTCTGGTCTTGTGATAATCAGAGGCGGCAGTAAATGTCGGCGGTAGCAAGTTCGCAATATAACATGTGCCTGAGAAATCAGGGGGCAGCCATGTATACGCTCGGTCATTACAGATGAAATATGTGCCTTTGGCAGCCAAAAACGCAGGGGAGAACTGTGACGGGAAAGTGTACGTTTCAGTACAGTCACTTCTTCCCAGTTGAGCTCTAGGATTCTGACCATTACCCTGTAAGCAGAACCGACCCATGTGGGGTACGACCCAGATTGGAGATGAGATTTTTCGCTGTCTTTCACCCAGACTAATACTATACCCCGTCTCGTTCCATCCTACATAAGGTCTCAGCTCTTCTTTGGGAATGGATGAGTATGCATCAATATCCCTACTCATATCGGCAACTCCTTTTATCAAAGCCTTATTATTGGTGATAGGTCTAATGGAACGCGGTTGGCGTGGGGAGTACGTATCTAGAGCATAGAGAAACATGGTCTGGAATGCCCATGACGATCCATTGTAACTATACGGCAGCACCAAATAAGGAATACCCTTGTTAATGGTGTGTGGCATTAACCCGCACACCCAGCAATTGGTCGTATTCATTACCAGTTGGTGCTGGTGCAAGAGCTGGATAAACGAGTTATTTACAAATTCGGATCGTCTGGTCTGTTCGTGCTCAGGCAAAGGGTGAAAAGAGTGAGAGGAGGCAGTAGAAAGAGGTATAGGCTGTTCAGTGGATTCAATGGGCTTTTGAGCGGACAAAAACACAAATCCTACAATAAACATCATTATACTACACAGTGTAAAAAGGCACAAAAATACAAAACATTTAGTTTTTACAATTCTACACATCCTTGCTTTGAAGTTCATTTCCTCAACGGGTCTCTCCATCTTAAAAAACTCCATCCTCTAATCGGGCCGCTCACGGCGGATGAGTTTCTTCTGCTAAGGAGTACGCCTGTCAGTCCAGGGAAACGCCCTAGACCAACCAGAACCGTTGACCTAGCGTCTTCAGCCTGTACCCCAAAGTCTTGGCACCGCGACCCTGCGGCAGAACCCGGATGGTGGTTCGAAAAACAAAAATCAAGAAAGTCCTTCAGATGGGAGAGCAAAAAATGTCAAAAAGGAAATAGTAAGGAAATCTTTATTTGTCCATGGGTCTTGGTCTCAAATTATAGCGGAGACGGCCAGGTGCTGTTTGGTCTCGAAACAAAAGTTCAGGCTCAGTGGTGTCCAGTCGATTTGATGGTGGCACAGCTTCTTGCAGAATATTGTCACTCTCTTGGTCTGAAACTGTGCCTCTTATGCGTGCGTCACTGAATGGTACAAAACGAGGCACAGTGTCTGTCTCAGAGTCGGCGATACCCTCCTGGACCCACTGGTCATATGGCAGAGGCAAGGGGACTACTTTGCAGTGGGTACCATGGATCCAGTGCTTCTTCCCTTTTACTCGCACCGCTGACCTTGTCGACAGAAGCACAAGGTGAGGGCCGATCCAGCGAGGCTCGTCGTTGCTCTTACGCTGGAAATTTCGGACCAGGACCCACGAGCCAGGGTTGATGGGGTGTCCGGGAGGTTCAGAAGCTTGGGGAAGAGTATCATGTACCTGTTGGTGCAAAACACGCAGTTTAACAGTCAAATCATACAGGTAATCGAGTAGTACTGGATGCTCAATCTCACTAAACTTCGTAGGCCTCGGTACACCCCATACGTTGGCCGGGCGGCCAAAGACGACCTCGTAAGGGCTAAGTCCCACTCGTGAGTGTATGGTCATTCTGGTGGACAGGAGTGCTAAAGGCAGAGCGTCAGGCCATTTAAGACCGGTGCTCGCCTGGATTTTGGCCAGCTTGAGCTTTAAGGCTCCATTGTAGCGTTCTACTAGTCCAGCTGATTGGGGGTGATTTGCAGCATGGAACTTCTGCTTTATCCCTAGCCCTTCACATACATTCTTCATCACTTTACCCACAAACTCACTTCCATTATCACACCACACCATTCTTGGCATCCCAAACCTAGGGAAAAATTCCTTCACAAGGGTTTTGGCTGTGGATAGGGCAGTGTTATCTTTCAGAGGATAAGCCTCTATCCATTTTGAGAAAGCACAAACAACCACCAGTACATATTTCAGGTTGTTGCATCTTTCCATGTGAATAAAGTCCAGCTGCAAAACTTCGAATGGACATGATGGGGGTGCAAAGTGACCAGCTGGAGTTGGGGTTCCCCTATCAGGGTTATACTTCAAGCATACTATGCAATTCTTGACCACATTCTCTGCACACTTGGGAATCCCAGCATTCTGCCATACTGGGGCCAACAACTTACAAATTCCTTTCGTACTGATGTGTGCCATTCCATGTGCCATAGTAACCACTGGGAGCACATATGCGTCAGGCAACAACCATCGCCTATGTTCTGTCAGATCAATCCAACAACCATTCTCATCCAACTTACCCATACCTTCTCTCCACTTGCTTAACTCTTTCTCTGTGGCTTCAGCTTGAAGCGACTTCACACTCTCTATTGTGTTTTCACACATCCCAACATCGTCAACCCATCTTGCGGGGCCTGCAACATACATTCTAGTCTTCACATTCTGTGCTGTTTCTTTCGCGGTCTCATCAGCAAACGCATTCCCACGTCCAACATCATCTGTGACTTTCCTGTGCGCACTGCATTTCATGATCGCAACTTGCAACGGTAGGGTCAGTGACTCAAGGAGATCATTCACCAACTTGCCATTTTGAATTTTAGCTCCATGCGACGTCAGGAACCCACGCTCTTTCCACAGTCGCCCAAAATTATGAGCCACGCCAAAGGCGTACTGGCTATCTGTGTATATATTTACTCTCATTCCTTCAGATAACACACATGCTCTCGTGAGGGCGATTAATTCTGCTGCTTGGGCCGAATTATGTGGCACTCGTGCAGTTTCCACGACCGTGTGTAAAGTCGTGATAGCATATGCAGCAGTCGTGTCACCATTAGGGAGTTTGAAACATGAACCATCCACCCATAAAGTACCATCACACTCAGTCAGGGGAGTATCTTTTAGATCTACTCTCCCTTTCGTCTCTTCTTCTGTTCTGAACAGACAGTCATGTTGTTCAATCTCGTCTGAGTCTGCTGGGACTGGCAATAACGTAGCTGGATTCAGCGTATTACATCTCTTTATGTGTATGTGATTTGCTAACAGTGTAAGCTCATAGCCTGATAATCGCGCACTAGTCAAGTGTTGTGTCTTGGTCCTATTTAATAATGTGTCTACAGCGTGTGGAACCATAACAATCAATGTATTGTCCATTACCAAACCAGCAGATTGTCGGATAGACATTGCTGCAGCAGCTGTCTCTCTCAGACAGCTTGGCAATGCCCTCGCTACAGGGTCCAAGGTTGATGAAAAATATGCGCATGGGCGCGGTCTGTCGCCAAAAGGCTGTGTTAACACTGACAACGCACATCCATCTTTCTCGTGAACATACAATGTAAAAGGCTTACTGTAGTCAGGGGTACCCAACACAGGAGCCGAACACAATGCATTACGCAATTCCACAAAACTTCTCTGGCACTCTTCAGACCATGGGATAGGATTCGGTGTGTCTTTGCATGTTAAGGCTACTAAAGGTTTTGCCAACAAAGAAAAACTAGGGATCCAATGCCTACAGTATGAAGTGATGCCCAAGAAAGCACGCACTTCTCTCTGTGTTTTCGGCACACTCAACTGTGCAATGGCTTGAATTCTTTCTGGGGTCAGTTTCCTTCCCTCCTTCGATAAGAGATGACCTAAGTAGGTCACTTCTTGTCGACAATATTGCAGCTTAGAGAGAGAGACTTTGTGATGGAAAGCAGATAAATGGCGCAACAATGACAATGTGGCTTCTTTACAAATCTTTTCAGTATCCGCAGCGATTAGTAAATCGTCCACGTACTGAATCAGGATAGCGCCACTAGGTAAAACAAGTGCATCAAGCTGCGCTTTCAAAGCTTGACTGTATATTGAAGGACTTTCACAGTAGCCCTGGGGAGCGCGTTTGAAGCGGAAGCTTCGGCCTCCCAGACTAAAGCCAAAAATATCTCTGCTCTCTTCTGCAATTGGGATACTAAAGAAAGCATTCTTTAAATCAATCACTGAAAACCATGCAGCAGAGGCTGGAATCATCGTTAACAAGGCAGTTATATCAGGGACAACCGGAAACTGTGGCACAACAATCTTATTAACCTCTCTAAGATCGATCACAAATCTGTACACAGGTGGCTGTGAAGGGTCCGTTCGTTTTAAGACAGGTAAAATCGGACTATTGCAAACGTTGCCTCTTGTCTCCTCAATCACACCTTTATTAATCAAGTCGCTGACAATGTCTAACAATGCTTTCTGCCCTTCATTAGAGATCTTGTACTGGGGAATACGTGGCAGTCTGACATTAGCCTTTAAAGTCACCACATATGGCGGTATCTCCAAGAGGCCCACATCATTGGGACCAGTAGCCCAAAGGGCATCCGGAAGGGATGACAATTCAGGCGGCATTGTGTTTTTAGACAAGTACATTGGGGAAATCACTTTCTTGCCTAATGTAAGTTGTACTCCTGAAGGAGAACAATACAGTGTAGCGTGCAATCTTTTCAACAAATCTAATCCCAGTAAATTCTCACCACAACCTGTTGTCAGAATCAGGGGTGCTTTCAGCTCGCAAGGTCCAACAGAAAGTGACATGGGACTAGAAATCGGGTTCCTAACTGGGGCGCCAGAAAAACCTACTGAAACATTTATATCGCCAGACAAAGGTGCGCCAGGGAGTTTTGAATGCATGATTGAACTCTTTGCAGCACCAGTGTCTAGCAGAAAAGGCTCCGTTACATTTGCTGTAGTCACCTCAACATACGGTCCACTCTGATCCACTGGCACTGAAACAACTCCCTCTCTTTGTCTATAGCTGTCCTAATAATCATTATTTTCTGCATCGCCATCCTCTGCATAATAATCATTATTATAATACTGGGCCGTATTACTAGTCGCGTTAGCTTGCTGATCAAAGCTATTAATGGCGCTTTGGGACGGAAGAGGACGCGCGTTCTGGGGAACACTTCCACGCCCTCTGCCTCTAGGAGCTTGCTGACCACCCCTACCTCTTGCGCCATACGCATTACCGTTCCGCTGCATTAATTTAGGGCAACTATATTTATAATGACCTTCCTCTTTGCAGTATGAACATTGGTTGGGACCTACAGGGACACGTGGTTGATAATACCCATTCATTTGCTGGTTGTTCTGAAACTGTTGGGGTTGGTGATAGACACCTTGGGGTTGTCTATAATTGTTCTGACCTCCTCGTGGTGGGTAAGCCTGCTGTAAAAGGACCTTTGTCTTTAATTCCTTCGTTTTCTTCTCTGTTCTATCTTTCTCGTCTTTATCTCTATTTTCATAATACTGTGCAGTAGCCAGTATTTGCGCTGAAGAAGAAACAGCCCAAGAACTCTCTGAGTCTTTCAACTTTTTACACAGGTCAGGAAGTAAATTCTGCACAAACTTATCCACAAATAACCGTTGGCCACCCTCAGTACTCATATCCTGCCCACTGTGGTCAATAAATGTTTCTTCAAACCTAGTAAAGAAGTCTGACACTGTCTCATCTTTCTTCTGCTTGCATGCAGATAACTTGTCCCAATTTACGCGCATCGCGGGCATTATTGTCTTCATATACGTGATGATTCTACCAGGCAGTTCAGCTACTAAAGGTTCTGGTTTCGCGCCACCAGTTTGTCTAGCATCAGCAGCAACGATGTTAGCCCATGTATCCCCTAGTTCTGCATCGTGATCTGCATTACGAATTGATCCCCATAGAGGCTGTGGAACAACATTACCAAATAACATGTCTATGTCGGCCAGATTCATAACGCATGACCCTGCCGTCTGTGACAACTCTTTATAATAACCTGCTGGGTTTTTACGGGGATCAGGTAAGGACTGCTTAAGTGCTAACACCTCAGAGCGCTTCCATGGAACATGCACCCAAACACGCTGGAAATGCGCTGGCACAGCGGCGATACTGGCACCAGCTGCAACTGCTTCCTTCCATACCGGGGGAACTTCTCTCATGGGGTATTGTCGCGCTTTTACCTTTTTCCCCACAAGGACATCTTGTTCAAACAATGACTGTTGACAATCATCATTCCTGAAGGACAATACAACCGCAACTGCTTTATCTACTTCGCGGTCCACAATTATACCAGTTCCAAAATCAAACCTCACTCTACACAATTCCTGCGGGCTCGGATTTTTACCACTATCTTCCAATTCTTCACAGAGAATTTCGCACATTTTCTCGAACACATATCTCTGTTTTGGGGCATCCCACTGATGGAAAACGTTGACAACTGATTCCACATCATACAATGAAGGGAAAACAATCCATCTACGCGCCATGCTGTCTATTACCTTTTTCTCATCAGGGTTAGGCAATTGGCTACGCAATTGCTTACGCTGTAAACCAGGAGTCGCACCAGATGACTCAAAGAGAGGCGACATTAATGTAGTAACCACATTAGCTAAGCGCTGTCGTGCTGAAGGAGAAGTTGAGGCGGAAACAGGGGGAAAAACAGAGGGAAGAAAAGAGGATGTAGAAACAGGTACTGGAGTGGTGCAAGGAAGAATGTCAGGGGAGGCAGCTGCTGAATTAGGCAAAGTCACAGGAAGCGCGGGGGCAGTCGGGAACACAGCTGGCGGCCCTTGAGAGGGCTGCGCTATAGGGATAAGAGCCGGCTGCAAAGCAACTGGCGGTAGCGGCAAGGCTTGCAGTATATTGACTGGAGGGGGCATATTCATAAGCTGGGGAGGTGCCATGGCATTTTGAGCATACAGGGGTGGCGAACTCAACAAATGCGACATCAGGGGATCTTTCTCCTTTTCTTCTAACTCATTCTGCTTAGAATGTGGTAAAGCTGGGTAACATTTGTCAATCCCTAACTTACG
The DNA here is from genome assembly GCF_964204655.1 of Triturus cristatus. Taxonomy (NCBI): domain Eukaryota; kingdom Metazoa; phylum Chordata; class Amphibia; order Caudata; family Salamandridae; genus Triturus; species Triturus cristatus. The sequence continues at coordinate 926,552,410 of NC_140584.1, forward strand.
CTGTCTGTGCAATTGCTCATTCATCTGTTCCTCCTCATTGTCTTTAAATTGTACAGCTGCTTGCATTACTGTCATACCTCTCTCTCTTTTATTCTTTTTCGCTAACTTAATTTCCTTTTGTTTGGCTTCCTTTCGCCATAAGCGGAAAGAGTCAAACATCGCCGGCCGGGCTTTCTTCTTAAACAATTTAATTTCCAAATTATCTAAAATATCGGTATCGAAACTACCATTTTGGGGCCATTTTAAAACACCGTCTTTCCTAGTGTAGTGGATCCACACTTCGTTATATGCAATGGGGCCTACGCCATGTTTTACATAGAGCTCATAAGTTGGAGTTCCAACCGGAGGAACCGGACATGATTCCTCTAGCTGGAAATATTTTCCACAACCCAAACAGAATAATCTACCAAATATTCCAGAACCAGGCATCTTCGCTCACTAGTCTAGATCCAAACGTCAAAGGATTATCGATTACGATAGTCTCGTGAATACACGAGTCCTCTGGCTTTGGCGTTTGCAAACTCCAAATTACCAAATCAAACGATCCCGAAGGATACCAAAAACAAATGGGAGACGCTCCACTTATACTTAACTGAATATTGCCGATCGATGACGTCACCAGAAGACTCTCTCGATTGTTTCGCTCTCTCAAACTCGTCAAGGGTCCAAAACAGGTCGATTAATCAGGGCAGCAGTCCTTCGTAGCCGCCGGGACGCGGAGAACCTCGCAGAAAAGACTTTCGGACCACGTCGACATGCAGGGGTCGATGAAGTGGCGGCCTTCCTCCGGAATTTCCACACGAAGCTCCTCACGAACCTCTGGCTTGGACTGGTACCACTGAAATCGCCCCACGTTGGGCGCCAAACTGAAGTCAAGGGTATTTTAGTCCCAGCGGTGCAGGGGCACACACCCTATGACTTCTGGGTTCACCCTGTTCCAGACCTACAGAAACACAGAGTCTTCTGGGTGAAGTCAAAGATTCGTTTATTGGCTGCAGACCAATTACAGGTATCCTAGAAGTACAACAGCGTGTATGTTCTCAGGAGACTGCTGAAAATCATAGGAACGGACTTCATCTTAAGTACCCTTTTTCTTGCCTTAAGCATACATTCCTAGGTTTTATGATACGGCCATATACAAGTGTACATTACAAAGAAAAGGCAGAGTCATGATGACCATCCCACATTCCAGTTCGGCCAGCCCACAATGATTTACACAGTAACGTTCAGATCCCACATTTGATATCAATAGGCCCCCCAATAAACATGAGCATCTCCTGTTTTGGGAAACAAGTCATAAAGCAGGAACAAGCAGGTGTGAAAGAGATTAGCCGGAGGATTGTGTAGAATGAAAGGGTTTTATGACGGGTCAAGCCCTGATGCTAATCACAGGTGGACGGAGGAAGGGGAGCTCGTGAGACCAGTTTGACCCGGGGCAGCAGAGCCAGCTGCCCAGGTCACAGAGAAGTCAGAGGAGAAGCCCATGTACTGTGAGGCTCGTATTTACTCCATTATAGCCTATGTGAGGGCAATGACAAGATGGCCACTGCTTCCAAAATGGAACCCGCGTAGTGAAGCAGAATAGCGTGTACACAGTGCATTCATAGCTAGAACAATATATAAAGCACTCGTACATACCGCATTAACCATTTGCGGTTTGCTAATACCAAGATAGACAGGGGTAGGGCCCTGTCCCCTACGCGGTCCCGAATATTAAAGTACGACACCTCCCCACAATAATCGTGTAAGGACCCTGTCCAATTCCCGAAACCAGCTACTTGGGAGAGGAGTGGTAACGTTTTGTAAGATGTATAGGAAGTGGGGGGAGGACTATCATTTTAAAAAGGGCACTCTTGCCAAGGGGGTTGAGGGGAAGGGATTGCCATTTCCTGAGGTCCGCCTTGGGGGTGATGTTCAGGGCCCATTCGAGCCCCGGGAGGAGGGCGACCCACACCCCCAGGTACTTGAATGATTGCCTACGCAGGGGGATGGATGTTTGCCAGTCGAAGCACGCCTGGGATGAGTGCAGGGGGACCTGTGTGGATTTTGCCGGGTTGAGCCTGAGACCGGAAATCTGTTCGAAGGCAGAGAGGGCGTCCAAGCATCGCGGGCCGGAGCTCTCGGGATCTGCCAGGAAGAGGACGTCATCAGCGTACAAGGCAATCTTGTCGATCTGGTTCGGATCCCAGGCCCAACCACGGATGAGGGGCTCTTGGCGGATGAGGGAAGCCAGGGGTTCCATTGCTAATGCAAATAGAAGCGGCGAGAGCGGGCAGCCCTAAAGAGTGCCCCTCTGGATTGGGAGTATAGTAGAGGACCCGGATGAGGTGTCGGAATGTGGGGCCGAGACCCATCCTCTCCAACACATCCGCAAGGTAGCCCCAAACTACCGTATCAAATGCTTTTTCAAAATATATGAAGAGCAAGGCCAGATACGGGGTGAGGCGATGGCGATGTGCAAGAGCGAGATGGAGGCGGCGTATGCAATGTCGGGTGCCCCGGGCAGGCATGAAACCGCATTGATCAGGGTGAACTAGCTCTTGCAAGTGGGGGTGGTCTTTGCGCCACCACAGTGGCGAAGATTTTGACCTCCGTATTGATAAGGGAGATGGGGCGGTAGTCTGCACAGGCAAGGGAGGGCGGCTGCGTCTTCGGGAGCACTACAATAGTGGCCACATCCGTCTCAGGCGGGAAGGACCCTTTGTCCACAACGTATTTAAACAACTCCACCAAGTGCGGGACCAATGTGTCCCAGTAGGCCGCGTAATACTCTTGGGGGTAACCGTCGGGCCCGGGCGTTTTGCCGGAGTGCAACAGTGAAATAGCCCCATGTATCTCTTCTGGAGTGAAAGGAAGATCCAGAGTCTCCGAGTCCGTCTGGGAAAGGCAGGGCAGCTGAGTCCCGGTTTCAGCCAATAAGGTCGCCAAGTAAGTCCGAGGGGTTTGGGCTGCGTAGAGGGCTGCGTAATAACCGGCGAACGTTCAGGCGATGGCTTGGTAATTGGCGTGGTAGGCTCCATTCTTGTTCCGAATCTCGGGAATGATGCGATTGGCCTTGGGATAGGACACTAAGTTATGTAGTGGTTTGCCATTTTTATCGCCCCAGAGGAGCGCCAAAGCATTTTAGCGGACTCCAGCGAGGTCTGGCAAATCTCTTCTCGGATCAGTGTGAGTTGTTGAGCGGAGTCATCGCTATCATTGGTAGCCTGGGTGCCTTCCAGCTGTGCCGCCTGGGCCTCCAACTGTATGAGCCGGGCGGACTGTTCTATACGTTTCGCGTGGACCAGACCTCTAGCCACCCCTCGTATCGCAGCCTAGTGTTCCTGCCCGAGGGATTCAAAAAAGTCTGCTTCCTGCAGGAACCAGGCGTTAATCTGCCATGCCGTACGGGTGCCGTTAGGAGAGTTCCCGAGACGGGGGAATGATCGGAGATGCCCCTGGGTAAGACCGTGGCCCCGGACATCAATTGACAGTCAGAGAGAGAGAGAGAGAGAGAGAGAGAGAGAGAGAGAGAGAGAGAGAGAGAGAGAGAGAGAGAGAGAGAATGAATATGAGAGAGAGAATGAGAATATAAATATATAGAGTGTGTGCACGCTGTTCCTTGCGGGGGTTCCACACTCTCCAGGCATCGCAGAGACCCAGGACCAGTCAGATCGTTGCTTTGCAGATGATGGAACGCCGGTCGTGTCACGCGAAGGTTGCAGGACGGCGTTGAAGTTGCCCCCAACATCCGTCAGACCCTGTGGAAAGGAAGTGAGAACAAGTGTGAGGCAGTGGAGGGCAGAGGCCATGGTAGTGGGGGGAATGTATGTACACAGAAGATTGAGGGGGTGTCCTTCAATCGTGCCCTTCAGGGCCACATAGCTGCCTTGTGTGTCTGTTTCAGCCTGTGCCAGGGTAAAGGGAAGCCCTTTCCGAAGTAGTATGGCCACCGCCCAGGAGCCCCGTGTAAAACCAGAGTGCCAGACCCTGTCAAACCCATACCGGGCGAGGAAGTTACATTGTGAGCCCAGAAGGTACGTTTCTTGCAAGAACAGGATATCTGGCGCATGTCGCTGGGCGCTACGAAGAACAGCGGTATGTTTGATACGGTCCAATAGACCGTTAACATTCCAGGAGAGAATGTGGAGGGCTCTATGTAAAGTAGATGCCATCCTGCTGGGTAGTGTGTGGAAGAGGGGACACATGCGCAAGTAAGCCCGGGTCCCAAGGGAGACAACGTTCCATAGGCGGGGCCTCTGGGCAGAGGGCGCGCGATCTAGTGAGTCTCTTGTCATCAAAGGCATGTGTGCATGTGTAGATACCAATAAAAACAGGGAACAGCGGCCCATAGGTGGCTAAAAACAAACATTCGGGAGACAACGGCCCCCCTTCACTCCCCAACTCCCCCATCCTACACTTCTGAAGATGAAGCATCTGTCGCCCTTAAAAGCAAAACAATTCAAAACAACAACCGCACAATGAGACTAAGTGCTAAGATAAAACGGTTAGCAGAACATGGACATGGCAGAGATGGACCCCCCTCCATGTGTTCGGATAAAGATCCGTCAACAGCTGCAGTTACACATAGGACAATTAGGCAACAAGGACTGCAAGTAAGTCCAGGGAGTGAAGTAGGAAGTAAGTCACAGAGCTTGAGGAAGCTATGATGTCGAATCGTCCCCACCATTGGGCAAATACATTTAGGACTAATATGCAACAAGGACTGCTAGTGAGTCCAGGGTTTGAAATAGGGAATAGATCACAAAACTGGTAGATGTACTGATGTCAGATCGTCTCCAGCTTAGGGATTGAGAGAGCGGTCTTGCTGTATGAACTTCTGAGAAGTGAAACAGAAAGTTTGTGATGTTCACCACAGTTCAAGTACCCCCGTCTTCACCGGATCTGTGGAGCGCAGGGCTCCTAGACAGGTCGGAGTCTGACACGGCATGACGCAAGGAATCAGAGGGGCCGGGGATACTGCTCAAGTCAGTCAGTGTGGTGGGCGGGCCAGGGGTGCCGGGCCCCCGAGCTGGAGCCTGGGAGAGAGGGCGCTGGGGTGGTGCATCTGGTGATCGGGATGCCTCCCCCCGATGGTCGTTTTTCTTGCGGGACCTAGTCCGGTGTCTCTGGGGCTTAGGCAGAGTCGGGTGTGGCTGCGGGGGGACCCGGTGGGCGGGGGGGAGAGACCGGCCGGTTCAAGAAGGGCCATTCTTCCGTGAGCCAGGTCCATGCTGCCTGAGGGCTGTCAAAGAAGATTGTCTTGCTTTGAAAAATAACTTAGCCGGGCCGGGAAGAGAAGGCCGTAGCGGAGACCCATGTTACGGAGCTTCTGTTTAACCTCATCGTAGGTTTGATGCTGGGCCTGTACCTCCCTGGTGTTATCTGGGAAGACCATAATCCTGTTGTTCTGGAACTGCAATGGGCCCTGTGCCCTGGCCGCCCCGAGGATGGCATCTCTGTCCCGGAAATTAAGGACCCCTCAGGATTATGGGTCGGGCAGGGGCTCCGGGTAGAAGCGTGGGAGCTAAGGAGCGGAGAGCCCGTTCAACGGCGAACCAGGGTGAGAGGGATTCTTTGAGCATCCAGGAGTGCACCCAGGTTTCCACGAACGTGTCGGCGTGACCCTGCTCCACTCCCTCGGGAAATCCTACAAGGCGTAGATTGTTTCTCCGTAACCTGTTTTCGTCGTCCTCAGCCCTTCGGTGGAGCTCCGAGGTCTGGGTCTGGAGACGCGCCACTTGAGTCTTGAGGTGGTCAATGGCGTATTCCACCGTGGCGATACGGGCCTCCGCCTCTGTGATTCGTGCTGTCGCGTTGCGCAGGTCCTGGCGAATGAGAGCCATATCTACCCTCACTTCTCCAATCTTGTTTTCAACCGATGCTTGCGACGCGCCCAACGCCTGAAGGATGCTGGTGAGATCACCCCCGGTGGCGCCAGGCACATTGGTTATCCCACCGCCAGGATCCCGGTGCAACGCGGTGAATTGATCCATTTTTGTTTGAGTTTGAGGGGCAGGATTCTGTAGGGTGTGGTTTCTGCCCATTGCCGCCAGGGGTGGAATCCGACCAGCACAGGCATGGGTGAGCAATGGTCTCGCAGAGGAGGAGGGGGGGACCTTTGACACCCAGACCATCAATGCTCAGGTCCGGGCGCCCGAGGCCCCTCCCACAGGTCCCAAGAAAGGCAAGATCAAATCGGTGGCCCAGGCCCAGCGGCAGGTCCCGGTGAAATGATCCAGCGGAGGGCAGCCGTGTCAGGCCAGGCGACAGCCACGGCAACAGTCCCCAAGCCCAGTCCCTAAGTCTGGCCGAAGCGGCTTCCCCTCCTAGAGAGTATCTTGGAGATTGAATCGGACAGTGGCCCAGGGCGAGCCGAGGCCTGCGATGGGCTCCGCCTCTGACACGATTGTCCGGAGCAGAAGGGGCCCCTATCGATTCCTCCTGTCGGACCCGAAGAAGCACCCCCCCGACAGGGAGCGTGGTGTGGAAAGGAGCGGGATCAGAGTAGCTAAGAAGGAGGGGGGTGGAGGTGTCGAAGGTACTCCGTCACGCTGCCACCTGACGCGGTGGCCGATTCCCACCACCCTCACCGGAGGTCTCCACTGGCTGGGGGGATGACAAGAGAGTCACTCGCGACCCTGGGGCCCAGACGTCCTGGCAGCGTCGGGTGTGCCGGTGCTCCCACGTGGAATCACAGTGGTGCGAGGGATCAGACTCTGGGCGGCCCAGTCGATCGCGACAGGGGAGGCCGCACACTGGTCAGGAGATAGGCCGGTGGCCGGCATTGATGGCGGACTGAAGGAGCAGGCCCAGGATTACAAGGGGGGTGGGAGAGCAGGGGGACAATGGAGGGAGGGGGGAGCGGGGGCACCAGGTCACCCTTCTTCCCCACCACCCGACATAGTGGCCGGTCCCCAAACCCGAGCCCCACTCACCGGTGACTCCCACTGCACTACCAGCAGGATTACGGCCCCTCCTCCACACCAGCCAGCGCCCCTGGGGGCCTGACTGGGGCCCCTAGCTGGGTCCAGGGCCCATTCGCCGCTACCCAATCTGGTAGCCGAGGTCGATGTGCCACCAGGTCGCCGGGCCTCACCAGCGGCAGGCAGGTGCGGGGGCGCCGAGTGAAGCAAAGCGGAGGACCAACAGCGAAGGCCGAGCCAAGGCCCACCGCCCTCCGCAGGCCAGAAGTCCCCAACAGGCCAAGACAAGGCCCCGGCGCCACGGGGGCAGCGCAGCAGCAGGTAGGGGGCTGGGCCTCTCAGGGCAATGGTGGCGGGCTTATGCAGGTCTTGTCGGGAGTTAGCGGGCCACACTCCACATTGGCTCAGTCACTCTCAGAGGTGGGAAGCTGGCAAGTCCCTAACAGCAGCGCTCGGAGGGCCCGCAGGGCGGGACAGGCTCCAGGCGCAATGGGATTCTGGCCACAATCTTACCTCCCACACCGCTGCCTGACAATGGCAGCCGAGCCCCGTCTTGTCCCCGGTCACTGCGACAAGCTGATTTAGGTGGGCTGGTCCCGGTCGAAGAGCAGTGCCCGGAGGCAGCATCCTGGCGTAATCCCAGCCCCTGGTCTCCAGCGCAGACAAAGTGCTTCTTCCTGGAGCCTCAGTTCTCAACACTCCTATACCACTTCTCGGTCTCCAGCTGTGCCGATCAGCAAGTAGGCGCGGCCACTACCCCGGCCGCCGGGAGAGCCCCAAAGGAGGAGGAATCGGCGGCGCCCCGGCCCCGCAGCACCGGAGCGGACCACCGGTGGAGCCGTTATTTTATGTGCTCAGCGATGGGCAGGGGCCAGAACCGGCCGATGGATGCTCCTATCTGCTTGAAAACCAGCCCAGAACTCAGCAAAAGGGGCAGCGGGTCTCTGGCAGCAGTAAACAGGATCAGATGGCAGCTCTCAGCGGCGGATGCAAGGCAGATGACGGAGGGGGTCCGGATCACTCGGAGTGCGACCGCCATCTTGACGCCTCAGGCCACCTACTCCCCTTAATTGGGTTTTATAGATCTCTATAACCAGTCCTACGGGCTTATGAATAGAGTTTCTGTATATCTTGGCCAGCCCGCCTGTGGTCTGGGCTAGCTTGAGATGTTTGGTGGCCCCCAATCCATTTTTTCTTTTAGGGTTAGACCTTAATAGTCAAACAGATACCCGCTCAAGTTGGATACTATTCCTGTGTGGGTTTGAGCGGGGTGTGTGAGCAGGGTTTAAGACCATATATTTATTTGAAGAGTTTTATATAGCGCTGGCTAGACCCGGAGGTATCAGAACACTTTACATGAGGTTAGCATTGTTACAACGTTATACCAGTTACAAGAACAAATCATTGCATAGAGAAAAAAACTGTGTTACATAATTAAATCCGTTATTAAAGCATTAAAAAACTTTGAAAACAAGTTCTATGGTGCGTAGAGAGTAGTGGAGGAATAATAAGTAGGAATGAAGATCGGTACTGGTTGAAACGGCCATGGAGGATAGTACTTTGAGGGAACATCAAAAAGTTAATGAGTAAGCGAGTCGACAAACCAGTAAGGGTCCAATAGATGGGGGGGCATGGTTTGCCGCGCTGCGGAATGGCCGCTTGCTGAGCGAGCTCCACCGGCCAGGACGAGATCCTTTTCAAAATCCTGCACACCGGAGTATTGCTTCGGGACCCTGGTGCTAGCGACGAGTCGCGGAACACCCGCTGACCCTCCGTGAGTGCTCCGAGGCTCGGAGACGATCCCTGAGCGGCTGGCCGGATACATAGGCGAGGTGGCTGGAGCTGTCTGCGGAGGTGGGAGTGTGACCTGCGGGGTGCTGCGAAAATTTACCCCGCGGCTCCGGCCTAGTGCGGAGAAGTGCCATACCTTAGATGGGAAGGACCTGCTTACTTTCGGAGCCGGATGCCTAGACATTGGAGGTGAGGGCAGCCTGCGGAAATCAGCTCGTGAATTTTGGCGGTGCGCTGGGGCGGCTGGCTGCCAGGAGAGGACGGGGAGTACCAGCGACCCGCCATTTTGTGATGCCTATCGACACCGCTGGTGAGCCACCGCTGCTGCGCCTGACGTGTGGGATTCCCTACTGCTGTGGCTGCATTGGCTGTGTGGAGGAGCATTGTGGCGCTGTTTTTCTTCGGGGGCATGTGGAGACGGGGCATCGGTCCCGTGGAATACCTGTCTGCTGTGACGCTGCTTGGGAGTCCTTTGCTGCGAACCCCGTGCCCATCTCATCATGGGTAAGCCAGACGCAAGGCAGCCGAAGATAACGTTTGATAACAAGCGCACCACGCGGACTACAGAGCCGGACCGAGGGGCGCAGGGAGAGGCCCAACAGGGAGAGCAGGTGGAGGATCAGGGAGAGGATCTGTGGTCTCTCATGCTCGAGATGAGATCCAGCCTACGTAATATAGATACAAAGCTGGACACGCTGACGTCGCAGCTGGACTCCGTCAAATCCCAGGTGTCGACGCACGAGTCTCGCCTTGATGCTCTGGACAACCGTCAAGCTGAATTCCACAAATTCCAGGTGGAGACAAAAGAACAGCTGCTCCACATGGACAAGTTACTCAGTCATCAGGGCCAAGAATGATGACTTAGAGGCGAGGTCACGACGCAATAACCTCCGCATTACTGGAATTCCCGAGACGACTGCCATTTCCAGGATGGAAACCTATATTTCTGACCTACTCCACGAGCTGTTTGACCCAAACTTATCCTCTGTTTTTGTTGTGGAACGAGCACACCGCTCGCTGGGACAGAGGCCCCCAATTGGTGCTCCGCCGAGACCGATCATAGCAAAACTTCTCAATTATCAAGATCGTGATCTCGTTCTCAGACTGGCTCGAGATGATGGGAAGATACAGCACAAAGGTAACGACATCTCGTTTTATCCCGACTTCACCCCAGCAGTACAGGCAGCCCGGCGGGAGTTCCTTCCGGCAAAGCGCATATTGCTGCAGGCGCAGGTTCCATACTCCCTGCTATATCCAGCCAAGCTGAAAGTATCCTTTAATGGAACCGTCCACTTTTTTACTGACTCAAAATCGGCTTTGAAATTTGCCAAGCACGTAGGGGGTAAGAAGAATAAAGGAACTCGAGGCAACGCTCAGGCTTCGGGAGACCGCCTCAGCGATAATGACTGATGTGGGTATCGTATGTTTGACCGGGATCTCACCTTGGCGGAAGATACGCTTGACACTGATATGTTGGCTGGGTGGTTACTGCACGCTCTATCGCTTTAAAATAGGTTGTTACATGTAACTTGCTGTATTGCGCCAGGGCCCGAGGCTTCACCCGCAGTTTTCCTGGCCACCTTGTGTGAACGAGGTAGCTAGCCGGTGCCACTGCGCCCCCATGGGAGACTTCCCTGTTCTGAAATGCTCACGTTGTGGTTATGTTTTTTTGGGGTGGGTATTCTTCAACCTGATTGGGGGGTTGGAGTGGGTGGGGGGGAGAATGGGGGATGGTTTGTGGGTTTTTGCCAGTCTATATGTTGCTCCTTGGATGGCTCATGTACTTCATCGCTGGAATTGCGCTCGTCAGCACTATGCATTTTAAGATTGAGGTTGTGTGCAATGTATGCCCTCACTAATGTACTGAATTGCATGACCTGGAACATTCGTGGCCTAAACGATGGAAGGAAGTCAAGACTAGTGCATGCATACCTGACCAGGCATAACATAGATATTTGCTTGTTGCAGGAGACCCATTTAAATGACACTCATTCCACGAGACTGCGCCATAAGAGGTGGGGCAGTGTCTATTCATCTGCATACTCCAACTATGCACGCGGTGTGGCTGTGCTTATTAAACGGGGGCTGGATTGGAAGGAGGGAGTGGTGCAAATTGACCCGGAGGGGCGTTATGTTATTTTGCTTGGCTCGCTGTGAGGGGTCTCTCTGGCCATTGTGGATGTGTATGGCCCTAACGTAGACTCTCCCGAATTTTTTGCTGATGTCTGGATGAGAGTGAGAGCCACAGGTTGCAGTACGATTCTGTGGGGTGGAGATTTTAATGCTGTGCTGAATGATGACTTGGATAGGCAGGGAACTTCTTGCACGTTACTGTGAGAAGTTGGCCTGATATATGATGTCACTAGTTCTCACATTGGTGGCAGCGGTGGGATTTGAGAAGCCCCACTCCCGAGCACCATCTGCAAAGAAGACCAGCTCCCCACACTTCACGTGTTCTGTGTGGGGCCCTTCTGCACCTGTGTTGCTCGACGTGTTGTCCGGTTGCTGGCCCGTTGGCTAGTAGCCTCTGCGACGACGAACCTTTACTTTCATCTTGCTGGTCCGGCTCCTCCAGACTGGCACACGCTCCTCTGTGAAAGAGAAGCACCCCAGACCTTCCTGGTCTGCACCAGAAGCAAGTCCTCCATCCTTCGTGGGTTCCGCTTGCCAAGGCTTGTTAGGTCCTGACTCGACTTCGACGCTGCCGACAGCAAGAGCCTTCGTGGGACAGCTCACCTCCTGGTCCTGCTTGTCCTCAACGTCTCCTGGTAACCGTGGCTGCTGCGACAAGCTTCACCTCTTCACCTGCATCTTCTCGACATCTACTGGTTCCTTCCTGGTTCCTTCCCGGCTCCTGGCTGGTGACCTAGACTCTGTCCCTTCTGCTTGCAGGTTCCTTCCTTCTTGATCCCCACCTTGGGATCCACCGGACACTCTTCACTGACTGCCTGTCAGCAACTTTCCTTCAGGCATCCATAGAAGTCCACGACGAAACCAGACGCAAGATCACACCTATGCACCTGCAGACTGTGGGCTAGGTAACTTGGGTACTTCGGTGCTCACAAGGGTATTGACTATCCTAGGGTCTAGTTTCCGAGTCTCTACTTTCTAGCTATACCAGAAGTGTCCTAAAACTGCTTATTTCTAACTGCTAGTAATTCTATCGACGTTTACGCATTACGCGTGAGTGTTTCCACTCTGCACCTGAATCCCGTGGGCCTCCCACTTCCTAACTGTTGGTAGTATAGTGTAGCCCCAGCAATTCCCTAGGCCTAGGCCTATCCTGTATTTGTGACAGTGGTCCTTATACCACTTACTTAGTATATGGTTTGCGTGGCCCCTAGGGCCTAACTGTATTACTTACCTGTGTGACTTCATGTATGCTTAAATAAGACTGTGTTGTACTTACCTCGAATCTCATAAAGAGTGCTGAGGGTTTGACTAGAATAAATACATTCTATTTTTATATATATCTGTTGTGGTGTCCTTTCATTTGGTATTCACGGGATTACATATGGTATAACAGCTGGCTTCACATGACATTCAGAGTTTAGCCTAAGACTGCTCTTGTCAATGCTACCACTAGGCTAGCTGGTCTATAAGGTTGACTTTACAACCAATCACCATAAGGGTTGTTTGGACTGATGCAAGGTGTACACTAGAACTAGTGACATCATATATCAGGCCAACTTCTCACAGTTACATCCTGCAGCTGGCACCACCCTACAAGCTATTGTATCTGACGGGAACTTAGTGGATCTTTGGCGCGCACGGAACCCGCTGCTTAAGGAGGGCACTTGCATATCAGATCATCGTAGTGCGTGGTCCCGCTTGGACTGGCTGGTGTCGCGCGATGTGGCTTCCTGGTACTTAGATGTATTACACATGCCGCGCAGACTATCGGATCATGCCCCTTGTCTACTGAAATTACTAATACCTGGCTCAATCCCGCGAGCCTTCACCTGGCACCTTCCCCCACATGCTCTGCTGGATGGAGCGTTTAGAGAAGAGATCAGGTCTGACATAAAGGACTATTTCGACTTAAATGTGGGGTCTGTGCAGACGGTGGCCTCCCTTTGGGAAGCATTTAAAGTTGTGATCAGAGGTAATTGTATCAAACGACAGGCAGGGGTGTTGAAAGCGCTTAGGGGAACGCTGGCCTCCTTGGAGGCCCAAATCAAAGAGCTCGAGGGGAAATTCTATTCCAATGCGGACCTAGATACGGCTGGCCTCCTGAAAGCCAAGCTAATTGAATTCTCTGAGGCACCACAAAGGGAGGTCAAATTCCTTGGGAAATATGCGGAGGCGAGACGCTGTGGGGAGGGCCATAGGCCGGGGCGCACACTGGCGGGTATGATCAGACCACCCAGGTCCACTACATTCATTCATGAAATGCACACTACACCGGACACAGTAATCAGAGGTCATGAGGATATCCTAAAAGTGTTCTTGGAGTTTTACTCTGGGCTATATACTGCTACCCAGGACACGTGCCCTGAGGGGGTGCTGTCCTTTATGGACTCGATTGCCCTCGTCTGGTTTCATAATGTCCATAGGCAATATATGGATCTCCCGTTCACCGTAGAGGATGTCGCCCAGGTAATAAAAAGCATGCCACCTGACAAGGCGCCTGGCCCTGACGGTCTAACTACCTCATTTTACAAGGCACACGTTGACGACCTAGCACCTAGGTTACTGGCGGTCTATGAGGAAGCATTGGAGGTGGGGGTATTGCCTGAGTCAATGAGGGAAGCTATAATAATCACGTTATTGAAGCCTGGGAAGTCTGACACGGAAGTACATTCTTATCGACCTTTGTCGCTGATAAATGTTGATGCTAAAATACTGGCTAAATTGCTTGCCAATCGCATACAACCACTGATCCCCATGGTTGCACTTCCGGATCAATCGGGGTTCATCCCGGGGAGGTCCACCTCTCATAATCTGCGCACTATTGTTTCCATTATGCATTATCTGCACCCTGATGTGCGCGCTGCTGTGGTTTTCCTGGATGCAACCAAGGCCTTTGATACCCTTGAGTGGCCATATTTGTTCGCAATGCTTGGTCGCATGGGCTTCAGCCCCCTCCTAATTAATTGGATACGGTTACTGTATACGTCACCTAGGGCCCGAATCAGAGTAAATGGAATGCTATCTGGCCCCTTCCCCATTTCGCGTGGCACAAGGCAGGGATGCCCTCTCTCCCCGTTACTATTTGCAATCGCGATGGAACCACTGGCGGCTCGCAACCAGCAGCACCACACTGCGAGGGGCATAGGGCTTAGTTCCAGGAGTCTACTAATATCATTAAATGCTGATGACGTGACTCTATATTTGCTTAACCTAGAGGTAAACCATGACCCAGTTTTGAGGGAATTCATCCGATTCGGAGGGATCTCTATTAACTGGGCAAAGTCAGTGATATTTCCGTTAACAGATGGCACGCCGCAGGTACATTCTGAATACCCATTGAAATGGGAGGCGGAAGAGGTCAAATATTTGGGCATATGGGTCAGTCGGGACACACAGGTCAAATGGAATCTAAATTACGGGCGGGCAGTAGATTGGCTGGAGGAGAAGGTTAAGATCTGGTCTAAACTTCCACTCTCGGTAGCTGGGAGGATAGCACTGGCCAAGATGGTCATTCTACCCAAATTCTTATATCTCTTCGTAAACATCCCGATCCCATTAACGACCCGCTTCTTTAACACTCTTAAGTCGCACTTAATTTCGTTGACTTGGGCAGGCGGACAGGCGCGGGTATCCTGGGACATGCTCACACTCCCGTTGCGGCAGGGCGGATTGGGTGCCCCAGACATGCATCTCTATGCCCTATGCGCCCAGGCCCAGTTTTTGCACTTCTGGGTACACCCCAGGCCATTCCAGCCCCATGTAGCGGTGGAGGTGGACGCGGTTGCACCTGTCCCACTGCGAGGTGCAATCTATAAAGCGTCGTGGCGCCCACATGGAGACATTGATACTGCCGACATGCTGCGATGGGCCTGGGAGGAGCTGCGCAGGCGGGCGGAGGTCCTGTTGCTGTATGCCCCCTCCATCCCCTTAGCACAGAATCCTATGCTGCCTTGTTTGGAAAACGGAGTTGGTAAGCGCCTAATGCAGAAGTTACAATTGCGCACCTTCGATGATATATTCCCTGACAATGAATTCAGACCGCCACCGGCTGCAGGAGAGGGCCAGGCAGTGCCCTTTGCTGAGCTATTTTTATATCATAAACTGCGAACAGCATGCAGTGCGATGTCTAGGGAGTTCCCAGCGACCCCTCCACAACTTCACGCACTGGAAAATCTATTGAAATTCCCATCCCCCGTAAACTGATCACGCGTTTATATACACATATGCAGAACACAGCCCCGGTGGTGGTATCCAAATCCTTCCAGTATTGGAACGTAGATCTTCCCACCCCGGTAACTGAGGCACAATGGGATTTTTGTTGCCGGCAACTGACTGAGCTCTCCCCTAACTACAGACTTCGCCTGATCCATTTTAAATACTTAAATCGATTTTACAGAACGCCCATAAGCCTGCACCGCATGGGGTTAAAAGAAGATGATAGTTGCTGGCGCTGTAGGTATTCCCCTGCTACCTTTTTACATATGGCCTGGGATTTCCCGATGCTTGTGGAATATTGGTCGAAGGTGTTCACTTCAATTGGTCAGATTGTTGGGGTGTCTGCGGATCCTTCGCCTCTGTTAGGATTGCTGGGCTATGTGAAAGACACCCCGCCCAAACAGCGCAAATTACATGCATTACTTCTACTCTACGCAAAATGAAAAGTGTCTGTGCACTGGGGGAGGAGGAGGGTGCCTTCATTTAAGGGGTGGATTGCAGTTGAGTACATTCTGGGAATTGATGCCTCCTACCTCACGGCCTCGGGACATCTGGGACCCTTTTCTGACGTGGTTAGGGGAACAGAGTGAAGTAGCTGGCGAAACTCTGGGTGTGAATGCATGTCATGACCAGTAGCTCGATCTGGCCTGGGGCAACGCACTGCTGGATGGGACCCCTGGACCCTGTGACATGTACTGTGAACTTTGTGGGGCTCGTCTGCCCTGAGAAATGGTAGGTCTGCTGCATGTTGTGCTATACGGACCATCTAGCTGGTTTTTCATATCGCCATCGAGGAGACCATTCATGTATGTGATTGGGCACTGTTACATATTTTGGGCTTGTGCTTGGCGGGACCGGGTATGGGTTTACTTTCCAATTTACAGATTGTCATTGAGCTAACATCCATTATGATGTACAAACGCACTGGCTTGTTCTGTTGTAGTACAGTTTTTGTATGTTGAAAATCCCAATAAAAAAAAAAGGGTCCAATAGATCAACAAAATCCAGGGCCGGACGCCCTCACGGTGTTGGGTCAAATTAGAAAGGGACAGGTCAGAAGGTGGGGGCGAAGGGATGCATCACAGTGAATAAGCAAGGAAAGAGCGGTAAAGAGTTCCAAGAGGAGTTCGATTAAGGCGATGGTGAGACTGGAGATTACAAGGCGCTGACCGACAGTAGGAGTCGATCTGAGAGTCTGTAGAGACCACAAAATGAAGGATCTAGGTCATGGATCCCAATAACTTTGCGACAAAATGGCAGGAAAGCGGGTAAAACAAAAATCCGTTCGAAAACCAACAAGGCAACCTACACCAGGAGCATGGTTGGAAGGGGAAGGCTGTGGGACGACGATCGTACTCTGGTCGTCGCAGTCTGGGGAAAGTCAGCGCGGGCACCCAGGTAGCGACCTCGGAAGAGGAGGACGCGATAGATCAGAGGATGAAAGGGAAAACGGGCTCGGAGATAATGGCAAGCAGCAATTGCGGCATTCTCATTACTGCTTTGTCGGGGGGGACAGGAATCATGCGTCCCAACCGCAGTCCAGGAGAGGCGAAGGGGGACGCCAGGCAGCCGCGGCTCACGTCCGGAGGGCAGGTGATGGCCGGAGGGGTGCTCCCCAGTCATCTCCCCAGAAGCATCCAGGGCCGCTCAACCGGACATCAGCAGCAATGAATAGGATCCGCCATTGGTAAACCCTCAGGAGGTTGATTGGAAGGCGTGGGGAAAAAGAAGACACGTCAGAGAGACAAACAGTGTCAAGTCCAGAGGGTAGGTGAGGCCGAGGAAAAAATGGAGGCAGCAGCGGGGACCAGGCGGGCACGCCTCCCATGGCTCGGAGGTGAAAACAAGCTATGGGGCACTGAGCTGTGACTGGCTCTGTCGACAGCAGATCCTCGGTGTGGAGGGGGAGGAAGGAGCCAACAGCGGAGAGACACCGACAACTGTGCCCCATGTACGGCTGGGTAGGTGACGGCCGAGGGAAAGAACCCGAGTTGATCTCCTCTATAGCTAAACAAGCAGCTCCACCGGGCATCGGCCATGTTGATCGGACTCCGCAGTCAGGTACTCAATCACGGTTCATCATGAACTCGTGATTCCGTCGCAGGAGTTGGAGAGACGAGGACTACAGTCCATATAATCCCAGGTGAGCAAAAAGGGTCCAAGGAGGGGGGTGAATTAAAGGGATAAGAGCCAAAAGGCAAACCCCTGGCAGGGGAGCTCCCCGAGGAGCTCATCACCTGTCGGACAGCTTGCCATTAGATTTTATCTCCTGTATATTGAGCTCCAACCCCATAATTATACAGAACTTGCCAAAACCATCAAGAATTCTTTGGATGCCTATCGATGACTTAGAAAGCAGGAGGGTAGTGTATGTGAACATCATTGCCTGGATTAACTTGTGCCCTAACTTGGGAGCGTCTGTATCCTTCAATCTGCTCAGTGCATCAACCAATCCATTATTGTAGATACAAAACAGGGTGGGAGCAAGCACACAGCCCTGCCTAACTCCTCTGTTGATTGAAATGGGCGGAGTGAGTTCCCCCTGCTTCCCATACCAAATGTGGGCATAATTGCCTTTGTGCAGTCTTCTTAGCATGTTCAAGAGATAATGGGGATCTCCAATCTCATTTAATACCACCCAAAGAGCATCTCTTGGCACCAGATGAAAAGCACTTTAAAGATCCACAAAGGCCAAATATAGGCTACCACCTTCCAGGTGCACCGTTTTCCAATAGAGGAGTTGGAGCCTAAATATTTGGTCAATTGTGGATGTTTTTTCCCTGAAGCCAGCTTGGAGTGGGCTCATGACTTTGTATTCCTTCAGCCAAGTCTGGAGGTGATCCAATGGAATCCTAGCAAAGATTTATTGTGATACATCAATCAGACTGATTGGTCGGCAACTGTGGCTACCCTTTTTTATACACTGAAAGAATCTCCGCTCCAGCCCAGGTAGCAGGAAATGCCATCCCTTGTAAAATGGCATTAAAAAACACCCACAGGTATAGCCCCCAAATGGTGGGCTCAACACGGAAAAGATACCCAGGTATCTTATTAAATCCTGGGGCTTTACCAGGGGCTATTTTTCTTATGGCACTAACAACCTCTGTCAGCATAGGGGTCTCTATGTGGGGATTTTTTGGTGGCTGGATTGCTGAGGTCTGAGTACCAATCACCGCCTCTGGCAGAACATAGAGGGCCTGGAATTGCTCTTTCCAGTTATCAGCTGCTATATTGGGCTCTAGGGCCACCTTTCCAATGCTACTACCTGTGCTTACTATGTTTCAAAAAATTTTCATATCCTTTACCGATAAAGCCTGCTTCAGGGATGCCCATTGATCCGTTTCCAATGATTTTTTTGCAAATGTGATGGTGTCTTTATAAGTAACCCTCCCTATTTTGAGTTGGGTTCTGCTCTTAGTCTTATAGCATCTTTCAGAGCCCTCTTTGCTGACCCCCCCCCCGACAGCTGCCGTGGAACCAGGTCTGTTTTACCTTTGCCCCAACCCCCGGAGTGCCCACTGGCCGGAATACATCCACCAATTTAGCGGTCAGTGCCTCATGCATTTTAGCAACTTCAGTGGGAGATGCAACAATACCATCTGCAGTTGTGAGCTTTGCTAGTTCCAGAAGGGTTGGTATAATGGATTTGTATAAAGAGGCCATTCTTTCAGGCGATTGTTCAATCCATGCCCATGTTACTTACCGCCTACCATTGATAAGTGATAATCTATCATCTATCTTTGGGAGAGAATCAAGTTTGCCCCCCTGCGGCTAACAACTGCAGCTCCAGAGTTAAAGCATTATGATCGCTGTCATGCCGTGGCAAGATGTTGAAGTCAACAACCCTACCCCACATCCTAGTTTCTACTAGGATGTAGTCTAGGTTAGAAGAGTGGCCAACCCTGTTAAAGGTGTGTTCCGAGGAGAATCAGATCTGGTACAGGCGTTGCGCGCTCTTAAGGAGTGATTTAGGGTAAACAACTTAATTTGTAGAGCCAATGGTGTCCATGCCCTGATTGGAGAGATATTGGGCTCGGGTATGGCCCAGAGCACGTCTTCCTCAGTAGATGGTCTGTCTTTAAGATCTTTCGTTGGCTCAGATTGACAATTGAGGTCACCCCCTATGACTGCCAGAACAGTCTAGTTGATCTAGCGTCAGGAATTCTTGGTCAGTCCTCACTGGCCTGGAATAAACGTTAACCAGGGCTATTTTGAGCTTTGATGAAAAAGTAAACATTATACACAGGATATCACCAGAAGGGGACTCCAGCTGAGTGGCCATGCAGCCTAGATGGGAACCCACCCAGATACACAACCCCCCTAGAGGGCCTTCCCTTACCCCTTGAGGAGGCTATTTTGTATGTTGCAAACCCCATACACAATGTCTCCTCCGTTTCCCATGTCTCCTGGAAACATGCATATATCAAATAGACCCACAAAATCCACCCAGTCGGGACAACTCGGTTTGCTCTTTAGGCCTGCAACGTTCCAGGATAATATCCTCAGTTTGTTCATTTTGTGCTGTCTAGCTGGTGTGCCCTCGTAACCAGCCCCCCACCCCCGGGATTCGGGCCCAATGATAAGTCTTTCCCAGACTGGCTGCTGGAGCGCTTGCCCACGAGACTGTTAGAAGCTTCTTGTGACATCCTATTAGATTCAAAGCTAGGAGTTTCTAATATTCCTAGAGAGTGGGTCAGATCATAGGGACTTGTAAAACTAGAATGAGCTTTTCCTTGTGGGACCAAGTTGGGCTTGAAACCTACGGTTTTTGTGGTCCTGATATAGTAATCTGCGTGTGGAAATCGATAGAGCCAAAATGCGCGTCCACGAGGTTGTCTCTAGGACACTGACTTTTGAACCTAGGCCCTTCTAATTTGGGCACCCTTATCCCTAACCCATTATGTTTTCATCCTTGCCTTCTCATTGGCCAAATAGAATGTTAACCTTTTAAAACACAGGCGTTTTCTTTGAAATCCCCAAAGCTATGCTATGACATACAGCAACCACAATAACACAACACATGTGCCTAAAGAACCCACTAAAAAGGCTGAGATTGCAACATTCCTCAGTTACTACAGCAGCTTGCGTAGATAGTTCACTGCAAAGCATTTAGCGTAGGCAATAGAGAAAAAGAGTTCACAGCTATCCTATATATGTGCCTCAAAAACTCACTAACAGGTGCGCGTGCAGCATAGCACAGCGACTTGAAAAAATAACTGTAAAGCATTTAGCACATGCAATAAAGAAACAGAAGTTTCATAAAGCAACTACTAATTCATGCACACGGGCGACTTGTGCAAATGTGTCACAAGAACTTTATGAACAAATTGTGCTATATAACAGCACGCACAGTAAAAGAACGTATGGCCCTAAGGAACACACAAATACAAGTTTTATGCCAACTTTTACCAGTTACTACGGCCACTTAAAAAAAAGAAAATTGGCTGCATAACGTTTGCCACATGCGATGGGACAATGGAAGCTCGTACTACATAGTACTAAGTATTAATACATGCACTATAGCAGCTTAATCTAGAGAGCCACGAAAAACTCTAGAGTTGCAATGGTATGTTACTTCTGTATATTAACATACTTATTCCAAGAATTCACCTAACCACCCTGGTACACGGTGTAGGGAGAGTAGGATCTGCCTCTTATGGTTACCCCCACGTTTTGCTGATGTATCACTGTTTTTGACTTAGCCTGGCTGGGATCCAGTTATTCAGGTCCCCAGTCTATCTGCTTTCTCCTGTAAATTGATGGCATGTACCTTAGGTACAGTCCAGATTGGGTTCTGGGGTACTCTTATCAGTCCGTAGTATATGGTACACCTTGTACCCGGGGCATAGGTACCCCATGGGCCTCCCAGGGGCTGAAGCATGTATTGTGCCACCCCTGAGAGGCCTTTCAAACCGACACCACAGGTCTGCTACTGCAGCCTGTGTAATGAGGGGCATGCACCACTTACTTAGATGTTGGTTTCCTATATCTATTCTAAATCACTTCACACATAAACCTATCAGTCACCCCTATGGCAGGCATTAACAATCCTGAAGGCGGGGTGCCGGGTTTTGTGTGAGAGGGTGCACCTGCATGAGTCAAGCTCCTCTGCAGCCTTCGGAACCTATTCTCAGGGTTTGTCTGTGATGCAGCCAACCATATATATTTAAGTGCATTATAACATCGCAGTAAATGCTAACTTTAAAACGGCTGCATAGAAACATGTCGTGTTTGGTGTCAAACACCTTTGAATCAAACCTCCCCACCAGAAACTGGTGAGGGAGGTATGATTCCACCCTCCTAGAGGGACTTATGTGAAACACTGGTGTACCGGGTACCAGCTTTCTCGACCTGGGCATCACAAGATGGATGCTGCCAGCCACAGACACGAGTCTGCCCTCCTGCTGCTGAGCCAAGCTTGAGCAGAGGAAGGCCTGACAATAGGTTTCCTGTCACAGGGAGGTGTGACCACCTCCCAGACAGGCTTTAGTGTATTGGGGCTGGGTGGGTGCACTCAGAGTGCCAGAAAGTCTGCACTGGGGGCACATTTGGTGTCCCCATGCATAGTCCAGCTCAAACCAGTTGCAGGAGCCATTTGCTCCCGCTCTGGCGCGAAACTGGACAAAGGACATGGGTGTAGCCACCCCTCTGTCCTGCCCCTCCCCTAGGAGTGTCCCCAGAGTCAGTCCAACCCCTTCCCTGGGTATAAAGTGGGAAACCTGATTACAGGACTTTGAATTTTACCTGAAATACACTCTGCAACAGAAACCAAGTAATTTGACGGTCTACACTTCGCTGGACAACAGAAAATCTCCCTTGGAGTAAAGGAGTTACTCCCATGCAGCAGCAGGCACCTAGACGCATCTGACCGGTTTGCATCTCCTGAGCTCCTGAGGATTCCAAAGATTTCTGCAACACAGGAGGTGGGTTCCCGAGCGTCCCTGAGGTCGATCTGCTCTCTCAGCAATCCTGAGACCAGTATCCCTCGTGGGGACCATGCAACCCGAACCCCTGTGTACAGTGTTCTTTTGCAGCAGCATATGCCTTTTGGTTATCCTTGAGGCTGTGCTTTGGACTATGTGTAGTCCCAAACCAGAGCAGTATTTCCACTGAAGATCTCTGGCCTCCACTCCACGAGTGCTCTGTGGGCTGATGCTTTGTGATTCCGCTCGAGGTCCCCTCGCGATCCCTGGTCCGTTGGCCTGTGGGTCCTGGCGAGCGCCACTTTGATTTTCCTTGGGCTTCCCTGGTTACTCCAGATGTGCTTTGACTCCCCATAGCTTGGAGAGTCTCCTTGACCTTGCTGGTCCACACCGTAACCTGTTTCCTCTGCCCACGTGGGTTGCCTTTGCCAAGGCTTGTTGGTGTTCAATCCGGACACTGACCCCTCAGCATTCAACATCCTTCGTGGGACAGCTCACCTCCGGACTTTGGTAGTCATCGACGTCTCCTGGTTACGTGGCTGCAGAGTCAAGCATCCTATCTTCACACCTGAAGCACCCGACATCGGTGGGCATTCGTCTATCGAGCCCCTGGTCACCCTGAAGTGACCCAGACTCTGTCCCCTCTGCTTTCAGGATCTTCTCAACTCGGATCCAGGCTTGGATTCCACGGGACACTTAATCTTCCCGGCAGCAGCCCTTCTTCGCATCATGCCATTGAAAACGACGAGAGTTTCCGACACCACTTGACCCCTATGCACCCGGCTCCTCTGGGATAGGTAACACGGGTACCTCGATACTCACAAGGGTGCTGGCCTTAGATCCTTCTACGTTCCAAAGGGTTTACTAGAAGTCCTCTCCGAAGCGTCCTTAAACTGTTATTTTTCAACCGTGACTTTCCCATAGAGTTGTACGGAGCACGTGTCTGTGTTCCCACACTGCACCCGTTCTCCGTGAGCTCCCTGTGTCACTCCTTTGGGTGGTTCCTTGGGGTCCCAGCGATTCTACGTGCTCTAGGCACTGTGTCTATTGAAGTCGTTGTTATACAATTATTTTAGTATATGGTTCGGTCTCCCCCTGGGGCCCGCGGTATATTGTGCTATTTACTTTTGTTCTATTGATTAAGTATTGTGTGCTTTGAGAATGTTTAGTAATAAATACATATTTTTTATATAACACTTGTGTGGTTCTCCTTTCATTTGAGGTTTTGTTCTGGTAAAACAAGCTGCTTTACATTCCTTCAAGACTTAGCCTGAAGACTGCTCTCCATAGCTACCACTATGATAGCTTTCTATAAAGGTTATCTTTGACCTAATCACCATAAGGGTCGTTTGGACTGGTGCAAGGTGCCCACTTTAACTAGTGGACAGCATATACCAGGTGTTAGACCTGGCATCATTGGCATGAGTCGCTCCTCCATTTTTTTCTGTTGGCCTCCTCTGTTTACGATGTTTTGCTGGAATATTGCTTTGGGCACTGTGCAGCTGCTGATCAGTGCCACAGTGCAAGTGCTCCCTATGTTAAATTGATACTTTGATTGGTGTTACCATGATTGGCTTGGTTGACTTACTGTTCAGACCCTAGTCTAGTGCACTGCGTGTGCCAAGGGCATGTAAATTAACTGCTGCTGGTGGGCTTGCAGCACCGGTTGTGGTATATTTTTATCGTTATTTGGTCTTGTGCTAAGCCTTATATAAAAATACTTATTTTTTATAATAACTCCTGTGTTGGACTGGTGCAAGGTGCCCACTTTAACTAGTGGACAGCATATACCAGGTGTTAGACCTGGCATCATTGGCATGAGTCTCTCCTCCATTTTTTTCTGTTGGCCTCCTCTGTTTACGATGTTTTGCTGGAATATTGCTTTGGGCACTGTGCAGCTGCTGATCAGTGCCACAGTGCAAGTGCTCCCTATGTTAAATTGATACTTTGATTGGTGTTACCATGATTGGCTTGGTTGACTTACTGTTCAGACCCTAGTCTAGTGCACTGCGTGTGCCAAGGGCATGTAAATTAACTGCTGCTGGTGGGCTTGCAGCACCGGTTGTGCCACCCACAGAAGCAGCTTGTAAAATGTGTCCCAGGACTGCCATCGCAGAGCCTGTGTGTAGTCCCTGACTGCCATGTCGACTTGGCAAGGAAACCTACTTGCCAGTCTCTAAAACCTTCACTTTGCCACATTTCAGACACCTCTATGGTAGGCCCTAGGGCTGGGTGCATTGTTGGTAAAAGGTAGGTCATGCCCTGATGTGTGTGGCATGACCTAATAGTGAATTACAGCCATTTTCGTTTTTCACTATTGAAGGGCTACCTGCCTTCTATAGGCCAGAATGGGCAGACTGATTATTCACTCCATTATAATCTTATCTGACTCAGGGGGCATGGTAGCGGTTCGAGTTTAGTATCCCTGAACTCAGAATTTAATAACACATCCTTTATGATGGATGGTTTTTAAATTCTGTGTTTGAAAATAGCCCTTTTAGAAAGTGGCTATTTTCTTGTCCAACTATCCACCGGTCTCTGCTGGTTTGGTGTGTGTGTGTCAGGGGCTGGGTGGCTCCAGAGGTCTGAATGAGTCAGTGTGGGGTGAATGAGGCATTTACCTTTAGAGTGGGGGGAGAGTAGTCCCTGGTAGCCTGCCCTGCCTGACACAATGCTGGCTCCATCTCCTGCCGGGCGACTGATGGCCCTGCCCCTGCCAGTGACAATACTGGCTCCGCCTCCTGCTGGGCGGCTGATGACCCTGCCCTGCTCAGTGAACAGGCCAGGTGCCTCGGCCTGGCAACACCCACAACAAACCTGGGATGGGGGGAATTTCCCTGCTTGGACAAAGGGAACAAAGCAGAAAAGGGGTATAAAAGAAGGACCCCTGAACCAAACAACTTGGATAACTTCTGACAAGGAAACCTCTACCAAGGACAAGAAGCCTGCTGATCCAAGGACTTGCCTCCCCCTTCTGCAAGTATGCAGTTTGCTGGGGGGAACCTGAAGCTGCTTCTTTATTTTTGCCAAGGGACAAGGAGAGAGGAACTTAGTGTGTACTCTCAAGCTTGCAAGAAAATCTCCAAGGGCTGGAAGAGTGCCAGCCTCCTGTTGAAGTCACAGGGCTAAAGGACTTCACCCTCTTCTGAATTGCTTGTTGCTGGAACGTGGTGTTTCCAGTGCACAGGGGAAATCTGCAATCTCGACGTCGCTGGACGCCGCCGAATCCAGCTCGACATCGTGAGTACGGCTCCAGTGTTCCGAGCCTTCGACGCCGGCCACCGGGCCCGATCGATGCCAGTAGCGACGCCCGTGAGTAGTGAGTTCGGCTCCAGCTCCAAGTGACCCCGTCTCGACGCCGCTGCTGATCGCATCGACGTTGTGCCCTTCTCGACGCCGTGAGCGCTGCTCCGGCCCGGCACCTCTCGATGCCGCTGCGGATCGCCCTGACTCCGAGGCACGATCGACACCGACCTCTCGATGCTGACCTCTCGACGCCGTGGATCATAGTGTTGCCTCATTCTAAAGGTACTGTGTTTGTGGGGTCTGTTGCGACTCCAGGCTCAACGTCGCGCTCCTCGCGGTTGACGCCGAACCTTGGGAATATCGTAACCTCGACGTCGTGTGACTCCTGTGGGGGTCACATTGTTGCCAAGAAATGTGTTTTTAGAAGAATACTTACTTTCGTTGCTAAATAACTATTTCCTAAGAAGAAACTTTACCTGAACTATTATTTTTCCTTCCAAAGAATATTTATTAAGATTGTGGTATATTTTTATCGTTATTTGGTCTTGTGCTAACCCTTATATAAAAATACTTATTTTTTATAATAACTCCTGTGTTGTGTCCGTTTGTAGTGTATTCACTTTATTACTGTATGTGGTCATAAATGCTTAACACACTGCCTCTGAGATAAGCCTGTCTGCTCTGCCAAGCTACCAAGGGGGTGAGCAGGGGTTATCTGAGTGTGTAATCCCCTTCCCCTGACTAGAGAAGGTGACTCCCTATTTGTCAGAAGTGTATACCTCTGCCAACTAGAGACGGCTGGTTCTAACACCAGGCCAAGTTCTTACAGACCGGTCTCGGACAAGTGTTGGCCTTTCAAATTTGCACCCGGGGGAAGGCTGAGTAATAACACGTGGGGGGGGGGGACAAGAGAGAGAGAGAGAGAGAGAGAGAGAGAGAGAGAGTGGGGGGGGGAGGGAGGAGGGGAGAGAGAGAGAGAGAGAGAGAGAGAGAGAGAGAGAAATAAATAGCTATGTGTATGTTTATTTATGTATATATAGATATATACATGCATCCTTACCAGTTACACACGGCATTACGCCTGTTTTTTAATGCAGGAGTCAATCACCACTTCAAAAGAGCACATAGATTTTTTTCTGTATATATGCAGTCACACAAAATATAGAACACATAACCACTCTCTTCCCCATTCACCACTAATGTGGTTACAACCCTGTTTGCACTTGGTGGGGTTTCACACACTTTTCAAGGAAAAGGGGCTTATACATGGAAAGCACCATATACTATCTTACTACACACACACCTGGTCAATTTCTACTAAAGGGATGGGTCTCACACAGGAAGACTTACAAACCCCAAATAGAAGGCATATTTTCAAAGTTAATACAGCACTCTTTCACCAAAGGAGCCTGTACTTACAACACAACAAAGTTTTTACCCCAACAACAAGGGGCGAGTGAGCTTCAGTTACAAAGCACGAAACTCGACCACATAGTTGGGCATGGCACCCCCAACCCTTATGATCCTTCACTCGAGAAAAAAAAAAGACAGCTTCACCGGGGTGAGTGATCTCAACCATGTTATGGCGCGTGGCGACCCCAACAAGGTGAGAGTCTGCTCCTACCAGGGAGGCTGATCTTGACACCATAAGGGGACCGGCAACTCTTTAAGGAGATTTGACCACACCTTCCAAATCTGCCACAAAAAGGCCGTCAACTGGGGTTGACCGTGACCTTTAAATGCGCCACATAAGGTGGTGGGATAACACCCATTCACCACCACATAAAGCACATGCACCTACTCACAGGGAACAATCATCACCTCAAAACATGCATACCATATAGCAAAACAAACCTACCTGGAACCACTCTATTGGGTCCCTCAAATCTGGTACTC
This sequence comes from Triturus cristatus, assembly GCF_964204655.1. Lineage (NCBI taxonomy): Eukaryota > Metazoa > Chordata > Amphibia > Caudata > Salamandridae > Triturus > Triturus cristatus. Next base: position 926,579,519 of record NC_140584.1, read on the forward strand.
CAGCCAGGGACCCTCACTCAACATAATCTATTCCTAACAATGCAAAGAAAACGCAGCCTTTTTCTAGGTTGCTTTTATGTTACAACCGCTATAAACCTACATAAAGGCAGGGTTGAAACATTACAAGGGGCACCTTTTCAAACCTCCCAGCTAAATAATAAAAGTGCACAAAGGCTAGCTAGAGCATGCTCAAGGGTTACATTACCTCACTTTTGCATTTTATCAGTGGGCTACTCAATACCACTAAAGACATTCATTCACCAACTACAAAAGGGGCCCTACCGCAAATAGTGTGGCCAAAAGCCCACACTGCACAGTACAAATTAAGGGCCATGACCCAGAACCAAAAAACCAGGGGCCTTTGGTGTCCCATGGAAACAGTAAAGCACATACATCTAACCACAACCCAAGTCAATCCTCCTACCACTAAAACACCTTTCAAACCCACATAAGGGATAAAACGGTGGTGATCCCAAAACAGGCATCCACGTATGTAAACATACTCGCAGTACACATACATATGTACATGCCTATAGATGTAGATGTTAACATCTTGGGTATACAAAGGGGATTGATTATGGTAGGGGAACATATGTATATATGTGTGTGTGTGTGTGTGTATATATATATATGGATATATAAAAAAATATATGGCTATATGTACAAACTAAAGTGCCCCAATATTAGCCAGCACAGGCTTAATATACAAAGCACTGTACATATAACAAGGTGAAGCCTTTCTACTCTCAATAATTTGCACAAAGACGCATGTATCAGTCACATAATAATATGCTCTCTCCCACGTTGCGGCAAGACCACAAACGAGGAAAGGTAAGGGCTGACTTCAACATGTCAGCAGCATGCGCATGGCTTACGGTCGCTATCAAAAGCAGGCAGCAAACAAAGGATACCTACATACATACCTACCTAAAACAACCAAGCAATCAAAAACCATTGAGCCATATATCTCCACAAGGCATAAAAGCTTCGCCCATTGCATCACGACAAATACAAACAGTTTTTGGTTATCTAAAAGAAGAGTGAGTGGTTGGTAAAGAGCACATTGAAAGGGCACTCACAAAATAACCAAATCACACTTTAGTCTGCATAAATAAGAATGAGCCTAGGAAATATAACTATTTCCATATAGATCAGGTTACCGCTAGCCAACAACCGTAAAATAAAGGGTTTCAAGGTCACGTCTGAAATGTTTACATTCTCACAAATATGTATAGGGGGTGTATATATGTATACGTTCCTGTAATTGGAGATATGAATACCTACTATATACACACAAAGGAGAACGCATACTCTCTCAAAAAGAACAAGCGGTACACAACACAATGACGTTTTTTTCCTGTGGGGACTATTTAATCTTTACTCCCTCCTCCACAATCGCTAAATACCGCTACACAATCTATGCACAGTATGTGAATCTAGAAGACGTCTATGCTGCAAATAGTTTTGCAGCCTAATTCCTTTAGATTCACACACAACCCTCCCACTTCCCCGGGTGAGGAGTAAAACTGAAGAATGAATAAAATAAAGGTATAGGGGAAAAAAAAGAGATTTAGGGCATAGTCCCTAAATAAACGTAGTACATAAGTAATTTATAAAGACTAACAATTAAGAACTAAATAAAAGCAAATATGCTACATCTGTACTCTTATAACAGCAGGTGACCTACATAGCCCGTCAACAACCAAATAATACATTTGTAAAGCATAATACAGATATTCCTATGCTTTTCATAGTGATCCAAAAAATTATACGTCGACATATATGGAACACACAACAAGCACTGCTGGAAGAAGAAAAAAATCACCTTTTAAAGGTCATTAAGTGTTCCTACACACTCAGCATGATAAACGCATACAAACAATATTATACTTATCCAACAGGCAGAAACAGTTGCAAGGCACAAAAGGAAAAATAATCTGAGAGTTTTCAGATTGTTGTAGCCTGACTAGGAGGATCGGGTTTCACAACCACCCATCAGGGAAAAGAACAAAGAAATAAGCACTTTCCGACTCCAACCACTAGATGGTGGGATATGCACAGTATGTGACTCTAGAAGAGTCAAGCTGCAAAACTATTGTGCCTTCAGTTCCAAGCTGGAAGCCAGGAAGACTGCTCAGGCTCCTTTGCAAACCGCGGATCTCTCTATCCTTCTGTGGTAGATGTACAGCTGCCAACACCTGACAGTTCACCTCTCTCATAGCATCACAAACGCATACTTCCTGTCTTTCCAGCATCACTTGTGCCATATTAGGACCATTGCATTGTGTTAGCCTCAATTTAATCTGCGCCCAGGATTGGCACCTAAAATAGTAGTCATTCTCGGTGCTAGCAAATGCCCTGGAGATTTTGTCTAGCGAGTCACAGGTGCTTTTACCAGGGAACTAAGGAAGGTACCTCCTTTCACTCCTGGAAGCCACCTCCTTTCACTCCTGGAAGCCTCTGCTCATCCAACAATACCAGTGCTTGTTAACAAATACTGGGAGCCTAAAGACAGTCCCGTGTTGGTCTCGGTGAGCTCAGTCGCGTGTGGTTGCAGTACCTCTGGTGGCAAGGCATTAACCTACCAACTGGACAAAAACAAAATGTATCTAGTCCTAAAACAAGAAATTGTTCTAGTGCGGGAGGCTCTCGGCCTGGCTAACCCCCTCCTGGCATGCTACGGGCTATACCTATGGCGTAGGTTCTATTGTTGTGTTGCTTTTCCTTCCCCTCAGACTATGCTTGTAAATAATATAAGATCATACTTAGCTCAGGAAAGAAAGCAGCTCATTGATATACTCTGCTTCCAGTGTTAGACAAACCACTCTCAATGAACAAGCAGGCATGGCTGAAACTGAGGTCCATGAAAAAATGTACTTTGCATTCACTACAAAGAACCTTTGTGGGTCTTCCTTTGAGTTCCTCCTGCAATAACAATAGTGTTGTGCCATAGATAAATCATTCCGCGCAAAATGAGTATTCTTGCTGCAGAACACAGTCCTGGTTTTCAAGGCCATAACCTCCTTACACACAGGTCTCTAGTAACTTCCTCTCCTTCCTCATCCCCCGGTTTAGGTGGAAGCACCAGTAAAAGATTAACCTAGCAGAGAAGACCAAATTACCAGTTCTTGCTGTTTTAAATGCAGGAGATTCACTAGATCTGGGTGCTGTTGAGAGAGGCAGTTTCCCATCAGCTGTCATTGTTTCAGCACACAGTAACACCTGTGTATGGGCCCTCTGCATGGTATGAAACATACTGTGCATTTCATCCAGACCTGTCATTTGAATGGTGTGCCTCGAGCCAGTCCATATATTGCTCCGGCTACCTTACATGTCAGATAAATGATTGTTCTCCACCACATGCAGGTTTTTTAGTAGCTCAACCAGTTCTATCTATCTTGAAGTTAGAGACTGAAATTGTCGCAGGTTCCAGCAACTTTCCTATCTGAAAGAGACACGTTAGTGATAGATTCCTTAACTTAGAATATCCCCAGGCCTTAGACTGGATCCGGAATGTTTTCGTCAGCAGTACCCCTGCGCGTTGGTAGGCGTCATCGTGCGGCTCCGCGTACGTCGCTGGCATCGTAGCCGCCGAGATTACGTCATTGGAGCTACTTAGACGCGCCCACGCACACTGACGTCAGTTCTTTCTTTTTCCGCGCCAGCAAGCGCAGATTCGAGAAAGAGCGGTACTCCTGTTAATACTTTAACTTGGATTTTGAGAACTTGTTTCTCTTGTTTTGTCGAGTACTCTACTTCTGGTGCATTAGGGATGCCCGGGTTTAAGACCTGTAGGTCCTGCCATCGGAACATGTCGGTGGCGGACCCGCACGACGTGTGTCTCTTCTGCTAGGGGCACGCCCATGACCCCAAGGCGTGGCCCGATTGCTGGGCCATGGCACCGAAAGCTTTGCGGTAGTGTTCCCGAAAGTTGTTGGAGGTCCGGCAATCGGTTCTGCGCCGATCGAAGTCCCGCTCCTGTGGGAGGTTGAGGGACCGGTCGCGGAGCCGACACCATTGCTCGTCAGATTCGGGGACAGGTAAGTTAAGGAGCCATAAAAGGTCAAAGAAGCAACGTCGCTGTTCCTCTACCCCTCACCGGTCGCGTGATGCGGTGGAGGGGGGCGGGCGGTCACTCCCCCGCGGCTCCGTCGGAGCCTACATTGTTGCCTGCGGCCTACCAATCTTTTCCAGGCCCACAGTCTACTCCGGACGAATTACAGGACTTCCTGTCAGCCACGGGCCGTTTGTTTGGCCCATCAGGTCCCTCTGGAGCGCCTTCTGGCCCCGTGGACCCTTTGGGTGCGTCTGCCACTGTGCTGCCGCCTTTGGGCCCGGCTATGCCGGCACGATACCCTGAGGCGCCGCCGGCGCCGCCGTTGGCCGATGGCTCTGGCCTGGGCGCCCCCGACGCCGGATGGCGCCGAACCAGAATTGGTCCATTACCCCCCCAATTCCATTTCTTGGTGGGGAGATTGTCCCTTTTCCCCGGGCACCTCGTCCTTACCGGCCCTCTCAACAACCTGTGTACGAAGGTGAGTACTGGGAGGGGTCTGAAGACCGTCTCGCAGCTCAATGCGAGGGTGAGCTGGACTGGGAAGATGATGTGGAAGGTCCAGTGGATCTGGATTTCTCTCCACACCCTGGTACGCTATCCCCCACTTCCGTGGGTACGGAGGAGGTTGGGACATTTTCTGTGGTGTTGCGTAGGGTGGCTGAGGCTCTTAACCTCGAGCTCCCCTCTGTACCCATCAAAACCAATCTCCTGACTGAGGTGCTGCAACCGGCATCCTCTTCCGCGGGGCCCCTGCTGCCCTTCAACGACGCACTTACTGGCGTCCTGTTGAGCACCTGGAACAAACCTAACACAGGGGCTCCTGTGGATAAGGGTGTGGCGCGCTGCCATCGCCGGGTCATCCCAGCTTTCTCACACAACACGCAACGCCTCCGAGTCTGGTTGTCCAGGCCTCTGCCTCACCGAGTGAGTTTCCTTCTGCTCCTCCGGACAAGGAATCTAAGAAACTGGAGCAGTTGGGGAGAAAGATTTTCACTTCTGGCAGTTCTGAGTTGCGGGCGGTGAATACGGCGTGCCTGTTGGGCCGCTATTCACATTCTGTGTGGGATACCATGGCACAGGTGCTATCTCAGTGCCCGGTAGAAGCTCGAGCGGTGCTCTCCCGGGCCGTTACCGAGGGGAGAGGTGCTGCTAAATTTACTATCCATTGTGGCCTTGACACCGCCGATTCACTCGGCAGGGCACTTTCTACAATGGTGGCGCTTCACCGTTACGCTTGGCTCAGAACAACTGGCTTCTCCAGGGATGTCCAGAATACTTTGTTGGACTTGCCCTTTGGTGGCACACGCCTCTTTGGAGACCAGGCGGATAGCACCCTGGAACGCTTTAAGGACTCTCAGGCTACGGCCCTGTCCTTGGGTCTCGCCACCACACGCACTCCCTCGGGGTCCACTTTTCGCTCCTTTCGAGGTAAGGGTTGAGGCGTCCAAGCGCGTTCCTTTCAGGCACGCCGGCCTGCGCAGCTGCTGTCTCAGCGCAGCTGCGGTCGTGGGGCCTGCCATGGTGGGTCCCGAGGCCAGCGGGCGGGTCAATCCACCACCGCCCCTGCCGCCTCAAAACCTTCCTAGTCCGGTGTTTCAGGCCTACCAGACGCCAGTGAGCAGCAAGATTCGCCATCACCTCCCCCACTGGCGCACCATCACCTCGGACAGATAATCCAAAGGGGCTATTCCCTCCCCTTCGAGTTTACCCCTCCAGCCATGCCACCTCAGTACCACCGCATGTCGGGGGATCATTTGGCCCTTCTCCAGCAGGAAGTTGTGGCCCTCTTGACCAAGGGGGCGATTGAGTGCGTTCTGATGCCAGAAGTGGGTCATGGTTGTTACTCCCACTACTTCTTGGTTCCAAAGAAGGACAAAGGACAGCGACCTATCTTAGACCTCCGGAACGTCAATCGCTTCTTCCGGAAGGAGAGATTCAAGATGCTCATGCTTGCTAAGGTCTTGTCTGCCCTAGACCCGCAAGACTGGCTGGTAGCGTTGGACTTGCAAGATGCTTATTTTCATATCCCTATCCTGCCGGCCCACCGGCGTTACCTACGGTTCACAGTAGGCCAAAGGGAAAACTTTCAGTTCACCAGGCTCCCTTTCGGCCTTACAAGCGCCCCTCGGGTGTTCACGAAAGTGATGGTGGTGGTCGCAGCTCATTTGCGCAGATCAGGGGTTTCAGTCTTCCCCTATCTTGACGACTGGCTGTTGAAGACAGGCTCGCCCCAGGCAGTCGTCTCCCACCTCCAGACTACGGCCGACCTCCTGCATTTGCTGGGGTTCTCCATCAACGTGCCGAAGTCGCACCTGATTCCCTCTCAGAAGCTCCTCTTCATCGGAGCGGTTCTGGACATGGCGCAGTTTCAGGTTTATCCTTCCGAACGGCGAGTCCGGGACATTCGGGCTATGATTCTGATCTTTCGGCCCTGGTCCTGGGTTTCGGTCAGGAAGACCCTGAGGCTGCTGGGCCTCATGGCCTCCTGCATCCTGCTAATCAATCATGCCAGATGGCATATGCGGGCTCTGCAGTGGGACCTGAAGTTCCAGTGGACGCAGCATCAGGGGAACTTGTCCGACTACGTCCAGATCTCGGAGGGCACTGCACAGGCCTTGCAGTGGTAGCTCACGAACCAGCGTTGGGTCAGCGGCAGATTCCTCTCCCTTCCCCAAACGGAGCACACAGTAGTGACAGACGCGTCCCTCCTGGGATGGGGCGGCCACATGGGAGAGGCGGAGATCAGAGGCCTCTTGTCTCTGGCGGAGTCCAAGCTCCATATCAATCTTTTGGAGCGCAGGGCGATTCTACTTGCACTCAAAGCATTCCTTCCCTCTGTCAAGGGGAGAGTAGTGCAGGTGTTCACAGACAACACCACCGCCATGTGGTACTGCAACAAACAAGGTGGGGTGGGGTCGTGGACCCTATGTCAGGAGGCTCGACGTCTCTGGACGTGGCTGGAACGTCAAGGCATTTCCTTGGTGGTTCAACACCTAGCAGGTACCCTGAACGGCAGGGCGAACGAACTCAGCTGCAGGTGCATGTTGGATCACGAATGGCATCTTCACTCGGAGGTGGTGCAAGGTCTCTTTCAGCAGTGAGGAGAACCTTGGTTAGATCTATTCATCATCGAAGAGAACGCGCAATGTCCGCAGTTCTGCACGTTGGAGTTTCCAAGGCGGCACTCGCTAGGCTACACTTTTCGTCACAAGTGGAGTTGCGGTCTGTTGCACGCCTTTCCGCCTATACCACTTCTGCCCAGAGTGCTGAAGAAGATCAGGCGCTACCGGGCCCAAGTAATTCTTGTGGCAACGAACTGGGCTCGAAGAGTTTGGTATCCCGAGCTACTCAGTATGAGCGTGGATCCCCAGATCCGACTGCCTCTTCGGGAGGATCTCCTGTTGCAGCAACAGGAGACGGTCCTCCACCCGAACCTGTCCACCCTCCACCTCCTTGCATGGAGATTGAGCGGCGACAGCTGACTCCATTTGACCTGCCTCCCGAAGTCTGTAATGTGATTCTGGCATCCAGGCCTCCCTCCTCTAAAATGGTATACGTCTGTCGGTGGAATAAATTTGTGGCATGGTGCGCAGCAAAATCTGTTGATCCCCTTGCTGCCCCTCTTTCTGAGGTCCTATTGTTCCTTCTTTCTTTGGCCCAGCAGGGCTCTGCTTTGTGCACTATCAAGGTCTACCTTTCTGCTCCTTCAGCCTTTCTTAGGCTGCCTGATCAGCCCTCTCTTTTTAAGTCCCCAGTTGTCAATAGATTTCTCAAAGGCATTACTCACCTTTTCCCTCCTATTCCTTTTGTGATGCTTCAATGGGACTTGAACCTGGTTCTCACATACCTGATGTGCGCTCCTTTTGAGCCTCTTCATAACTGTCCTTTGCAGTTACTGTCTTCCTGGTGGCCATCTTCTCCGCTAGGCGTGTGAGTGAGCTCCAGGCTCTTTCATGTAAACCTCCTTTCCTTGCGATTCATCCGGACAAGGTTGTGCTTCGACCGCGTCCCTCCTTTCTACCAAAAGTAGTCTCTGCCTTTCATCTCGGGCAAACTGTCACTCTGCCCACTTTCTTTCCACCTCCGCACCCTTCAAGGGAAGAGGAGAGGCTCAACCGTCTGGACCCAAAACGTGTGCTTTCGTTCTATCTCAACCGCACACAACAGTTCCGGGTGGATGACCATCTCTTTGTTGGCTACGTGGGCGCCAAGAAAGGCTGGGCAGTGCACAAGCGCACTATCTCCCGATGGGTTGTCTTGTGCATTAAAGCCTGTTACTCTCTAGCTAAAAAGGAACCTCCCGTAGGGCTGCGCACCCATTCTACCAGGGCGACGGCAGCTACTGCAGCATTGGGAAGCGGTGTCCCTCTACAAGACATCTGTTAGGCGGCCACTTGGGCCTCACTGCATACTTTCACTAAGCACTATTTCCTTGACAGTCAAGTCCGGAGAGATGGCTTCTTTGGCCGTTCGGTTCTCCGTGACTTTCTGGTGTAATCTCATTTCACAGACCCACCACCGGGGTCTGTATTGCTTGGGTATGTATTCTAAGGTAAGGAATCTATCACTAACGTGTCTCTTTCAGATGCACAAGTTACTTACTTGTGTAACAATATTTATGTAAGAAACAGTTAGTGATAGATTCCTTACCGCCCGCCCATCCTCCCCGTTCTGCGAACTGTTCTCTACTGTTCAGGTCATCCCTTTCAGGGCCCTAGTTCTATTGCACCAGTAGTTGGTCTCTGGCATGACTCAGGGTCCCTGGCGTGGAAAAGTCATGTACAGAACTGACGTCAGGGCATGTCTAAGTAGCTCCGACGATGTCATCTCGGCGGCTACGACGCCAGCGACGTACGCGGAGCCGCACGACAACGCCTACCGACGCGCAGGGGTACTGCTGACGAAAACTTTTCGGATCCTGTATGACGCCTGGGGATACTCTAAACAAAGGAATCTATCACTAACTAATATCTCTTACAGATATATTGTTACACAAGTAAGTAACTTGTGCATATAGCTAATTAAAATGAAATTAAAGAATGCTTCGTTCCATGCACCCAGTCTGCAGGAATACAGGACGTACCTCCATTTCACAGTGGGAAACCAAAACTACCCTTACAGAACTATGCTTCCCTTCAATCTGAAAAATACCTTTTAACATTGATCATAATCCTGGCTCTCATGGTTGCTTTACTGTATCTAGAGAACATCAACAGCTATAACTTCCTGATCAAACCTTCGACGAGGAAGCTAGCACTGATCTCCGGTTTTGAGAACCTTTGGTTCTCACTGAAATACCCAAACTCCCCTATCGTACAGTCAAAGAATAATCAGGGTAATTCTGAACTCCAGACTTGCAACCCCCGCCCCCCAATTTGTAGCATTTGTTGTCCCCAGTGTAAAGATCTTACACAAACGCCACCACCCCGCCACGCCATGGTGCGCCACAGCCCTCCGGCAGGTACCATAAGCACGCCTCGGAGCAAAGCACGTTCTCAATCCCAATCAGGTAACAAGGCTGTAGAATGAGGATGGCTCTGGCACTACACTGCAGTGAAGCTTAAGTCGGTACCAACTGAGCCACTGACACCGAAGCATAAATCTGCACCGGCAGACACATTGGCATTGAAGGATGCCAAGCAGGCTGCGATCCCATGGAAATAATAGGATCAGAAAAAACGCTGAGGCTCGAGTGCCTCTGACTCGAAACAGTCCTCGGTTTTAAGCACTGAGTAACAACATGGACTCTCTTGTGGCCAGAAGAAAAGTCTCTCCTCTGGGGTTCCAAAGCCACACAAAGTTTCTGAGGACACACCACTGGCTCCAAAGAAACAAAAGACTCCTAAACAAAGGGCGAGTGAAGAACGAGGGATTGTCTTTGAAGGACTGCAACAATCTATGGAGGAAAAACTTATAGAAAATGGCAAGAGACAGGCCCAGGGACAATCCTTGCCACAGCCACCACCAAAACAAGGCCACAAGAGCACAGGGCCACAAGCCCAATGACTTTCAGCCCCTCCGTCACCCCACACACACTTGCCTTGTCCACAAGAGGAGAAAGAGGGGGACATACAGGATACCCACCATACCCCTGACTGATTGGATGATTATGATGTGGTCCTGCCTGACCTAGACATGGACCCGCCAGTACCTACTAAGGCGTTACCACCAGATGACACATCCTTATACCACTGGTCCACGAATATGAATTTACCTTCAAAAGACAAGAGGCGTTTGGTAAAACAGGAACAGTTGGTCTGAGGACTGTCTTAAAATACAATCAATCCGAGCAATTTTTATACAGTTTTGGGTGCCATAAAAGTACATCCGGAGAGCCTTGTTTGGTAAAAGAATGAGGGACTGGTCTGTGGAGTCATAAATAAAATGCCCCTGATCACAAATTCAGGTGGGCCTCGACCTTGGGTGGAAACAATGTGAGCCAGTGGATAATGTTTCTAGATGTCTGGCATGAGAGGCGCATAATCACTGTGTGTGCTGTGTCCTGATTGGCAGTATATTCCTAACTCCATGTGACATCTGATTTTTTGGTGGTTTTGGGAATACGCGCACCCCTCTGGCCATTTGTGCTTTATTGAAGCCAATTTCCCTGGACCATTGTGGTGAAGCTGCGATTAGCTGGGGGGTGGACCTGAGTTTCTTGTTAGCTCATTTCTCTGCTGACTATGTGCCACCCCACCTGTGACTTATCAATCAGTTACTGCGGGCTTAGGTTGCAGAGCCTGCCTGATGGCACATTTCTGAGTTGGGGCTGATGGAGAGTTCATGACGGGCAAATTTGAAAAGTGATGCGATTTTGTTTCTGTATGCTAGTCCACAATAAGATAAACAAAAGATACGAAGGAAGTTTAGAATATTTATTCAAACTATTGTGTCTTAAAATGCAGCATTTTTGCTACAATTGGAAAACAAATGCATACTAAAAATACTGTCAGCATGGTCATTAAACCGTATATCCTAAAAAGCCCTGTCATGTTATAAGACAGAATATCCTAAACCCCACTCCCTTCTACTGAAGCTAGATACTCATGTATCAAAGATCTTTAGAATTAGTGATGGACCCCGTACCTTAGCATACACAGATGGACGTTCTACATCTCGGCTGATTTTGCAATCTCATTTCAGAACCTTTAGTCAGTGTCTGTTTAAATTTCTATGCTCGGTTATATGACAAGACGTATGTTCATAAACAGCAGCTGCATTCTCGTGTTCTGTCTGGGTGCTAAAGCCTCACCATAGAGAATAACAAGGGGCATTGGTTCACCTCATCTGTGGTGTTCAGACTAAATCCCAGTAAAAGAACAGAACATGAAAACATATGCAGGTTCCATGTGAAAGTACAATCTGTCACAATAGCAAGAACGTTCATATAGTAATGTGCAAAAGAAAATGCGGCCTACAATGTGCACAATTAGGCTAACCTAAGGAGAACTTCAATGGTCCATGTAGGAAACGCATGACACCTCTACCCCAGAAAGTACCACATATCTGCGCCAGCAACAGCAGTATCACCAGCAAGGGTGTGGATACTATTGAGGAGGCTACAGGAACAGTGGCCGAAAAAGAGGTACCCACAACAAGGGCACCTCCAAACCACCAAGTAAATGGCTTCCCCACTTATAGGAAGGCTACAACAATTCCACCAGTTGTGGCCAAAGATCACATTAGTCCAATGGGAACTACAAATAATCAGGCAGGGATATTGCTTATAACGAACTCATCAGCGACCAAATAAAACAGCAGATGTTAAATCCACTACATCTGCTAAAGGAAGAAGTAAAGGCCTTACTACTAAAAGGGGCCATTGAACTAGTCCCACTCAACCATCAGCCTACTCCTACCAAAGAAAGAAGGCTCACTACAGTCCATTCTGACACTGCACCCACTCAATGACTATATACTATCCAAAAACGTCCATATTGTCATATTGCAAGATGTAATACCACTACTACAAGGGACAACTTCATTACTGCCTTAGACCTGAAGGTCGCTTACTTCCACATTCCAATCCACCCAGCGCGCTGCAAATGCCTACGGTTTGTGGTAAGTGGACATCGTTATCAATTCAAGGTGCTACTATTTGGGGGTAACAGTCCCAAGGGTGTTCACAAAATGCTTAGTGGTAGTAGCAGCAACATTACGAAGAAAAAACATACATGGCTTTCCCTACCTAGACGAATGGCTGATCAAGAGTCCAAACAAAGCCAATGTCTAATAGACACACAAAATACAATCAATCTACTTCATCAATTGGGCTTCACTATCAATGTAGCAAAATCGCATCTCCAAGCACTCCATTTACAACCATACCTAGGAGCAATACTCAATTCAGTATCAGGAACATCTTGCCCCAATCCACAAATGGTTCTCAATCTCCAGGACCAACTGAGTCGTTTTAGCTACATCATCACCTATCAGTCAAGACAGTGATGTGCCTACTAGGGAAGCAAGCCTGGCTGAAGACGGCTGTAATGCCAGAAACCGGTCCTAGGAAGCTTGTTTCCGGTCCAGGGAAGGCATGGCTTGGCAGTTCGGGCCGGACTGTTCCCATGAGGCACAGGGTCAGACTGATTTTCATTTGGCCATGTCTGAACTGGGGTGGCAGAGTGGGCTAAAGAACGGTGATGGATCAAACCCAGATCTGTTGACTGGGTGTGAGTGTTTGATTGGTTCTGATGCTCCGTCCATCACCACCCCCTTTTGTACCGCTTTGTTCGCCATAAGTTGGCAGGGTATGCTCAGACGTGAGTCCCTTGCTCACTTTGCCACTGGATTCAAGCAAGCCTGGCTGAAGACGGCTGAAATGCCAGAAACCGGTCCTAGGAAGCTTGTTTCCGGTCCAGGGAAGGCATGGCTTGGCAGTTCGGGCTGGACTGTTCCCATGAGGCACAGGGTCAGACTGATTTGCACATGGCCATGTCTGAACTGGGGTGGCAGAGTGGGCTAAAGAACGGTGATGGATCAAACCCAGATCTGTTGACTGGGTGTGAGTGTTTGATTGGTTCTGATGCTCCGTCCATCACCACCCCCTTTTGTACCGCTTTGTTCGCCATAAGTTGGCAGGGTATGCTCAGACGTGAGTCCCTTGCTCACTTTGCCACTGGATTCAAGCAAGCCTGGCTGAAGACGGCTGAAATGCCAGAAACCGGTCCTAGGAAGCTTGTTTCCGGTCCAGGGAAGGCATGGCTTGGCAGTTCGGGCTGGACTGTTCCCATGAGGCACAGGGTCAGACTGATTTGCATATGGCCATGTCTGAACTGGGGTGGCAGAGTGGGCTAAAGAACGGTGATGGATCAAACCCAGATCTGTTGACTGGGTGTGAGTGTTTGATTGGTTCTGATGCTCCGTCCATCACCACCCCCTTTTGTACCGCTTTGTTCGCCATAAGTTGGCAGGGTATGCTCAGACGTGAGTCCCTTGCTCACTTTGCCACTGGATTCAAGCAAGCCTGGCTGAAGACGGCTGAAATGCCAGAAACCGGTCCTAGGAAGCTTGTTTCCGGTCCAGGGAAGGCATGGCTTGGCAGTTCGGGCTGGACTGTTCCCATGAGGCACAGGGTCAGACTGATTTGCATATGGCCATGTCTGAACTGGGGTGGCAGAGTGGGCTAAAGAACGGTGATGGATCAAACCCAGATCTGTTGACTGGGTGTGAGTGTTTGATTGGTTCTGATGCTCCGTCCATCACCACCCCCTTTTGTACCGCTTTGTTCGCCATAAGTTGGCAGGGTATGCTCAGACGTGAGTCCCTTGCTCACTTTGCCACTGGATTCAAGCAAGCCTGGCTGAAGACGGCTGAAATGCCAGAAACCGGTCCTAGGAAGCTTGTTTCCGGTCCAGGGAAGGCATGGCTTGGCAGTTCGGGCTGGACTGTTCCCATGAGGCACAGGGTCAGACTGATTTGCATATGGCCATGTCTGAACTGGGGTGGCAGAGTGGGCTAAAGAACGGTGATGGATCAAACCCAGATCTGTTGACTGGGTGTGAGTGTTTGATTGGTTCTGATGCTCCGTCCATCACCACCCCCTTTTGTACTACTAGGGATGATGGCATCATGTATAGCAATAGTGCCACATGAACAACTACATGAGACCTCTCCAAGAGTGTTTAGCATTGCAATGGTCACAAGCGGAAAGGGGCAACACGGGCGATCTAGTGTTGGTTTTACCCAAGCTCCATCAGGCACTACAATGTTGGAACACCTCAAACATACTGAAGTGAAGAGCTTTCAAGAACCCATCCCACAAGTGACAATCACAACCAATGCATCACTCATGGGGTGCTCATATGAAGGACATTGTTGTTTATGGACAGGGGACCTCACAACAACAGACAATACACCTCAACATGCTGGCGCTTCTAGCCATCTGTATGACTCTCAAAGCATTACCAACAAACATTACAGGGAAAAATGTCCTACGAACAGACAATATGACTGCAATGCGTTACATTCTGTAACCGGGGGGGGGGGGGCGCAGGGGCATTCCATACAACTGTCACAACTAGTACAAACCATGTAGAAATGGGCAAACAAACACAAAATCCTCCTCCATGCACAATACAAAACAGGGTAGGAAAACCCCATTGTGGACCTGCTCAGCAGTACACAGCAACAAGTTCACGAGTGGGAAATACACACTCCATTACTGCAACAATACTTCCACGGGTGGGATACCCCTACACTAGACCTGTTTGCCACCGCCAAAAATTCAAACTGCCAAAGCTTCACATTCAGATACCCACACCCACTATCCAGACAGAACCCTCTATGGATGACCTGGTCAGATATTTGCTAATGCCTTTTCCTTCTTCCCACTCATTCCATACATGGTCAGGAAACTCGGACAGATTTCAATTACCCTAATACTAATTGCTTCCAAATGGGCTTGACAGCCATGGTACACAACACTGCTAGAGCTATCCCTAGTACCTCACGAGAAGCTACCCAACTATCCAAACCTTCTCATTCATCGCATGGGCAGGGTGAGACATCCCAGTACACAACAGCTCAATCTTACAATCTGGCTCCTGAGGTCATAGAGTTTGGATACCTGAATCTTATTCCAGAATGCATGACTATTCTAAAGGAGGCTAGAAGTCCGACCACAAGGGCTTGATATGTAGCAAAATGGAAGCATTTTATCCACTACTGGGCGTCCTTAAACATCAACCCTTCTTCACCAACAGAACTACTACTAGTCTGTTACCTGTTACACTTACAAAAGACACATTTGGCATATACCTCGATATGCGTACATTTAGGAATCACTGTTGTATACCTACAAAACAGAAAGCACCAATCGCTTTTCCGCATTCCTTTCTTCAAAGCCTTCATGGAAGGATTAAAAAGGGTCATTCCACCACGTACGCCTCGAGTACCGGCTTGGAACCTAAAAATTGTGCTATCACGACTCATGGGGCCCTAATTTGACCCCACTACTTAACTGTCAAATACAGTTTTTACCATGGAAGGTGGCCTTCCTTGTAGCAATAACATCTTTACGAAGGGTTGGCAAAATACATGCACTCACTATGGAAGAACCATATTTCCTAGTGCTCCCAGACAAAGTGTGTGTGCGCACAAGCCCAACGTTCTTACCTAAAGTTATATCTCCTTTTCATTTGAATCAAACTTTAGAGTTACAAGTTTTCTTTCCAAAACCAGAACCAATCGCTGAGCGTGCTTTACATACACTTTATGTTAAACGGGCAGTTCGGTACTACTTGGAACATACAAAACCCCTCAGGAAAACACAACTATTTGTTTTGTTTTCAAATCCACATAAAGGAAAGGCCATTTCAAAATCAGGAATAGCAAGATGGATTGTCAAATATATGCAAATTTGTTATTTAAAGCAGAACTAACATTTTCAACTATACCAAGGGCTCATTCAACAACCAGGAAGAAAGGAGCAACTGTGGCCTTTTTTTTTTCTTCAAGGGAATATCCCTTTTAGTGAAATTTGCAAAGCAGCAGCATGGGTGAACCCACTATATTTACAGAACGTTGTGTGGATGTTCAAGCAAGACAACAAGCTCTAGTTGCACAAACAGTTCTTCTAACATTTCAAACAAGCGCACCATCTCATGCCTAAAGCCACTGCAAGAGGAGTACTGCTTTACAATCTATGCATAGCATATGTATCTTCAGCCAACACATGCTAAGAATGGAGTATGTTGGGGGCATGGCTATGAGCGTCAAGATAGCGGTCGCACTTTGAGAGTGCTCCGGACCCCTCTGTCATCCGTTCACAGCCCACTCAGAACTACAGAGCTGATGACACTCGGACCCAACCCCAAGAGCTTCAGCATCCCGCATCCTGCAGGGATCACCCTGATAGTGCTGTGTAGTGCGATCCCCCGCAACACAAAAGACGAGACACCGAAACCTGATCCCAAGATGGCGGCACCCGGGCAACTGCAGAGCCCTCCCTTGAACCAGTGAGGCCCGCGCCCGATTCGTTCCTGCAAGGGCCATCGTGTGGTTCCCTGGGGCTGCCCCCCTGCCCCACCCCTGATCGCCTGCTCTGGTGGTCTACTGACCCCAAGGCTGAGAAGGACTTAAAGGCGGAGCTGCAGGGGCCTGGGGATCCCGCTTGCCGAGATGGTGGCCGGAGACCACCAGGCCCGACTGGGCATAGAGGGCTCTGACTGAAGGAGAGATGTGCAAAGCCAGCCATTAGCAGTGCTGCCCCGGACTGTGGATGCCTCCCCAGGTCAGTGTGGGGGGGGGCAGAGCATACTGCCGGGCATCGGGATCGAGGAGGAGGCCCTGTTTGATCCTGTGGCCTCACCCCAAACAGGCAATGCCCCCATCAGCGGTCCCCATAGGCGGCTGCTCTGAACACATCCTGAAGTCCAGGCCTGCTGTGGTACCAGACATTGTCCAGCGCAGATCCAGGCGGTGGGGCCGATTCAGAGGGACCTTCACAGTGGCATATGGTCCGGGCCCTGTAGGGGTCTCACATCCCTGGGTTAGACATCCCGCTGGGTGTCGCAGGGTCTTCAACCCCAGGGGGTGGAGGGCAACGGCTGGCTGATCCCGGGACACAGAGGAAGCTGCACACACTGACTGAGTCTCCTGCAGCCTGACTCAGAGACAAGGCCCTGTGGCCTGGTGGTGGTTATAGCCATTGCATAATCCATCAGACATGTGCCGCCTGTGTCCCAGGGAGGGCGTGGTCGTGCTCAAGTGGTGCAGGGACTTGGGGGCACCGGTCAGTCCCCTGATCTGAGAGGGGACGGGGGATTGGCATGTAGTGGAAGTACCTGAAGCCATTAAAGCACGTGAAGGCCCCCCCCCCCGGTCCACACCAGGCCCCCAACTAGCCAATATTAGCTGCATGCACTGAGCACAAGTACCTAAAGGATTCCTGGCCTGGACGCTCTCGCTGCCTCCAAGGAAGCCTGAGTGATAACCCAGCAACCAGGAAGGCGACGGGGGCCTCCTGAAAGCGGCGGTACTGGACAGATCACCCGGGGACTCCCCCTGATCGCCACTTGAGGACTACAGCCAGCGTCTTAGCTTTGGGGATCGATCCAGTCCAGCGACAGTCATGGGCAAGGACAGACTGGCGAAGCCACCCACTTCCCAGACATGAATGGAGCAGTTTACCACAAGCACTGCGGCCACCATTCCTGCCACCAATAACAACACCCCACCACAAGAAGAGGATCTGGACACTATTCTTCAGGCAATCTGCACGTCACAGGACACAGTGGAGACCAAGATCGGTGAAGTGCGGGTTTACTTGGCACTCATCCGTCAAGATCTCCACAACACCACGGCTAGAATCAAAGAGGCAGAATCCCGGTTATTCCTCATAGAGGATGAAGTGTCAACATTAAAAGGCCAGGTCTCAAAGCTCCTCTCAAACGTCGGAACTGCACAGAAGAGCTGAAGATGCTGAAAATCACTCCTGCCGGAACAACCTCCCCTTTGTGGGGATTATGAAGGGGGCAGAACCCACGCATGTTACGCCCTTCATAGAGACCTGGATCAAGTTGTGGATGCCTGCGGATCATCTATCCACTTGGTTTGAGGTGGAAAGAGCCCCCCGGACGCTCACTCCCCGGCCGCCCCCAGGGGCCCTGCACCGACCCATCATAGCGTGTATGCCATCCTGCAAGAAGCACACTCCCAACTCAACCTTTCCTTTCTAAAAGAGACCATTAGTTATGGATTCCTCACCTTAGAATTACCCCCAGGCGCCAGACTGGATCCAGAGAATTTTTTTCCAGCAGTACCCCTGCGCGTCAGTAGGTGGTGTTGGTCGACTCCACGTTCCCCATTGGCGATGTGATCGCTGGAATGACAGGGCGGTATCTACTTAGACGCTGCCCCTGCGCGCTGACGTCCGTTTTCTTTTTCCGCGCCAGCTAGCGCAGATCTGGAGAGAGCAGTACCTCCAGTCATTTTTTGACTGTCTTTCTTCGACTTTTGTCAACTTCTTATTTGAGTCGTTTGTCTCCTGGTGCACAGGGATGTCACATCAGCAGACCGGCTTCAATCCTTGTGGCTGCTGCCACATCTAGTGTGCCTCTGGTTTCTGGAGCGCAACACTGACCCAAATTCGTACTCCGACTGCCGGGCCATGGCCCGAAGTCTTTGCGGGAGCGGTCCAGAAAACCTCTGGAGGCCCGGTAGTCGGCTCCGTGCCACTCGAGGTCCTGGCCGAGAGGAATGTCATGGGACCCGTCGTGGAGCCATCACCACCAGTCCTCGCCGAAGTCTTCGTCTTCGGGTAAGTTGAAGCACAAAAGAAGGCGAAGAAGCACCGTTGCTCTCCGCGTTCTCCCCGTCCGCCTGCCTCCGCGACGCAGAAAGTAGTGGTCCGGCTCTGCCTGCGGAACCTGTTGGGTTGGCTCTGAGCCTCCCTCCCTTTCCGGGAGCCGGAGCAACCCCAGCCCAACTTCACAGCTTTGACGAAGCCCTCCACTCCATCTTTGGGCAGACCACCTCTACTGGCGCACCTTCTGGCCCCGTGGACTCGGCTGGGGGTTCTATGCCTTCGATGCCGGCGGCTGTGGTGCCACAGGGCCCCCAGGGATCCAGGCCTGGATCCGGATTGGTGCTGATCGATCTTACAACATCTCCTCCTGCGTCGAATCCATTGGTGACACCTCCGCCCCTTCCGATGCCGGTTGTATCCCCTACCGACGTCGACCTCATACTCCCCCTTGACAGGGATACGGAGCCGGACCGATGCCGGTACCGGCGCTGACCTGTACTTTTTTACCCTTTTTCTACCCTGGTGTTCCCTATCACCATGAGTGGCAACCAGAGGAGCTTGAGGAGGACTGGGAGGGGTCTGTGGACCCCCTGGCACACCAGTTGGAAGAACCGGACTGGAGAGAGGAGTTGGGTGAGGCCAGTGGTCTGAACACTTCTCCAGACCTTGGCATGCTTTCTCCCCCTACAGTGGCTACGGAGAAGGGTGCATCATATGCAGGGGTGTTGCATAGGGCTGCTGAGGCCTTAAATCTTGAGCTTCCTACAGTGGCGGTCAGGACTAACCTACTGACTGAGGTGCTTCAACCGGCAGTGGCCCCTTCAGAGCTCCTGCTGCCGTTCAATGAGGCCCGAACGGACATCCTTCTGGGCACTTGGTCCAAGCCCAGCACAGGGGCCGCTGTGGATAGGATGATTGCCTGACGCCACCGCCCAGCCCTAGACAACTTCATTTTCCTCTCCCAACACCCTACCCCCGAGAGCTGGTGGTCCAAGCCTCTACTTCCAAGGGCGCATTCCCTACCGCTCCACCTGATAGGGAATCCAAGAAGCTGGATCACCATGGGAAGAAGATGTTTTCCTCTGTCAGCTTAGGACTGCGATCGGTGAACAGCGCATGTCTCTTGGGCCGTTACATCCACTCTGTGTGGGATACGGTCACCCAGGTGCTGCCACAGTGCCAGGAGGAGGCCCGGGCCGTTCTCTCCCATGCAGTTGCTGAAGGTAGACATGCAGCGAAGTTTGCCATACGATGTGGGCTGGACACCGCCAACTCGCTAGGCAGGACTATTTTAATGTCAGTGGCCCTGAGACGCTATGCCTGGTTGAGGTCCACTGGCTTTTCGGGCAATGTCCAATAGACTCTTTTGGATATGCCCTTTGATGGCTGTCGCTTGTTTGGCGACAAAGCGGACAACGCGCTTGAACGCTTTCAGGATTCTAGGGCTACAGCCAGATCCTTGGGCCTCGCTACCACCTCTCGCCCCGCGCAGTCTGCTTTTCGCCCCTTTCATGGCCACGGAAGGGGTGCCCCACCATGTTCCGCCCAGAGCCACAAGCCTGCGCAAACTGTTCGGCCTCTGTGCGGCTGGGGACGTGGGACCCAGCGTCGTGGGTCAGGGGGCCAGCGGGTGGGCCAGTCCACCAGTGCCCCCTCTGCAGCAGCCTCCAAACCTTCCTAGTCCGACCCTCAAGGGCCACCAGTTGCCAATGGGCAGCAGGATTTGCCATCACCACCCCCACTGGCAGAACATCACGTCGAACAGGTGGGTCTTGCAGATAGTCCGAAGGGGCTACTCCCTCCCCTTCAAGACTACCCCTCCATCCATGCCATCTACATTCCATCGCCTGTCTGAGGATCACTTGGCCATTCTCTGCCAGGAAGTTACGTCTCTCTTGGCCAAGGGAGCCATTGAGTGCAAACCTGTGCCAGAAGTAGGTTGTGGTTGCTACTCCCACTACTTTCTGGTGCCCAAGAAGGACAAAGACCTGCGTCCTATCTTAGATCTCAGAGACGTCAACCGCTTCCTCTGGAAGGAGAAGTTCAAGATGTTGACATTGGCTCAGGTTCTGTCTGCAATCAACCCTGGAGACTGGATGGTAGCGTTGGACTCGCAGGACTCTTACTTCCACATTCCCCTCCTGTCAGCCCACAGGCGTTGCCTACGGTTCATGGTAGGCCACGAGCATTTTCAGTTTACTCTGCTCCCCTTTGGCCTTACCAGCACCCCTCGGGTGTTTACGAAAGTGATGGCGGTGCTCGCAGCTTATCTGCGCAGATTAGGGGTTCCAGTCTTCCCCCATCTCGATGACTGGCTATTGAAGGCAGGCCCCACTGCGGACCTCATGCATTCGCTGGAGTTCACTATCAACATGCCGAAGTCACACCCGATTCCCTCTCAGAAGCTCCTTTTCATCGGAGGGGTTCTGGACACAATGCAGTTTTGGGCTTATCCTCCCGAACAGTGAGTCCGGGATATCTGGGCTATGGTTCCGATCTTTCAACCTCTATCCCGGGTTTTGGTCAGAATGACCCTGAGGCTACCTCATGGCCTCCTGCATCCTGCTGGTGGATCAAGCCTGGTGGCATATGCAGGCTCTGCAGTGGGACCTGAAGTTCCAGTGGGCACAGCATCAGGGAAATCTTCCTGATTGTGTCCAGATCTCAGAAGGCACTGTACACCAATTGCAGTGGTGGCTAACGAACCAGGATTGGGTCAACGTCAGATCCCTTTCCCTTCCCCAGCCAGAGTTCACAGTGGTGACATATGGGTCACTCCTGGGATGGGGCAGCAATATGGGAGAGGTAGAGATGAGAGGCCTCTGGTCTCCGGCGGAGTCCGGGCTCCATATCAACCTTCTAGAGCTCCGGTCGATTCGTCTTGCACTGAAAGCATTCCTTCCTTCGGTCAAAGGAAGAGTAGTGCAGGTGTTTACAGACAACACCACCGCCATGTGGTACTGCAAGAAAAAGGGTGGGGTGGGGTCGTGGACCCTATGTCAAGAGGCTTTCCGCCTTTGGACATGGCTGAAACATCGGGGCATATGCCTAGTGGTTCAACACCTGGCAGGTTCACTGAACGCCAGGGCGGACGAACTCAGCTGCAGGTGCATGATGGTCACGAATGGTGTCTTCACTCTGGAGTGGTGCTAGGTCTCTTTCAGCAGTGGGGAGAGCCTTGGTTAGATCTATTCGCCACCGAAGAGAACGTGCAATGTCAGCAGTTCTGCGCGTTGGAATTTCCAAGGCAGCACTCGCTGGGCGACACTTTTCGTTGCGAGTGGAGTTGCAGTCTTCTATACGCCTTTCCGCCTATACCACTTTTGCCCAGAGTGCTGAAGAAGATCAAGCATGACCGGGCCCAAGTCATTCTTCTGGCTCCGGACTGGGCACAAAGAGTTTGGTATACCGAGCTGCTCAACATGGCCATCGGTCCTCCGATCATACTGCATCTTCGGGAGATCTTCTGTCACAGCAGCAGGGGATGGTCCTCCACCCGAACATGTCCAGTCTCCACCTCCTTGCGTGGAGATTGAGCAGCGACAGTTGACCGCTTCCGACCTTCCTCCAGAAGTCTGTAAAGTTTTCTTGGCAGCCAGGCGTCCCTCCACCAAAACAGTATACACCAGTTGAAGGAACAAATTTGTGGCATTGTACACAGCAAAGGCTGTGGATCCCCTTTCTGCCCCTCTTTCAGAGGTTCTCTTCTTCATTCTGTCTTTGGCCCAGCAGAGCTCCTCTCTGGGCACTCTTAAAGGCTATCTTTCGGCCATTTCGGCCTTTCTTCGCCTTCCTGATCAGCCTTCTTTTTTCAAGTCCCCTATTGTAAATCACTTCCTTAAGGGCATTACTCACCTCTTTCCTCCTATTCTTTTCATAATGCCCCAGTGGGACTTGATCCTTGTTCTGACTTTATGTGCACTCCTTTCGAGCCGCTACATAATTGTCCTCTCAGACTTTTGACCCTCAAAACTGCCTTTCTGAGTGTCATAACCTCTGCTCGCTGGGTGAGTGAGCTTCAAGCTCTTTCTTCTAAACCTCCTTTCCTGGCTGTTCATCTGGGCAAGGTTGTCCTTCGCACTAGATCTTCTTTTCTTCCAAAGGTTTTACCTCTTTACACATAGGACAGACCATCACTTTGCCTACCTTTTTCCACCGTCTGGATCCAAAACGTGTGCTTTAATTTTATCTGGATCGCACAAAACTATTCCGGGTGGATGATCAGCTCTTTGTTGGCTAGGTGGGCGCCAAGAATGATCGGGCCATCCAAAAACTAACCATCTCTTGATGTGTCATTCTTTGCATTAAAATTTGTTATTCCTTGGTGTAAAAGGAACCTCCAGTAGGATTACGCGCCCATTCCACCAGGGCGACGGCAGCCACTACTGCTTTGGGATGTGGAGTCCCCCTTCATGACATCTGTCAGGCAGCCAAGTGGGCTTAATTGCACACGTTCACTAAACATTACTGCCTGGACAGCCAAGTACGGAGAGATGGCTTCTTTGGCCGTTCAGTTCTCCAGGACTTTCTGGTGTGAACTTAATTCGCAGATCCACCTCCGGGGCTGGTATTGCTGGGGTATCTATTCTAAGGTGAGGAATCCATAACTAATGGTATTTTTCCAATGAACAATTTATCTACCTTCGGTAATGATATATCTGTAAGAGACATACATTAGTTATGGATTCCCCACCGCCCCACCCATCCTTCTCGTTCTGTGAACTGACTTCTAGGGAAAGGGACTTCCTTTCAGGGCCCTAGTTTTGTGCACCAGTGGTAGGTGTCTTGCACGGCTCTGCACTTCTGGCGTGGAATGTTGTGTAAAGAACTGACATATGCGCGCAGGGGCGGCGTCTAAGTAGATACCGCAACGTAATTCTGCCGATCACGACACCAATGATGAACGCGGAGTCGACCGACGCCACCTACCGCAGGGGTACTGCTGAAGAAAAATTCTCCAGATCCAGTCCAACGCCTGGGGGTAATTCTAAGGTGAGGAATCCATAACTTATGCATGTCTCTTACAAATAAATCATCACCGAAGGTAAGTAACTTGTGTACCAGGGAGATAAGGTAATGATTTTCCCTGATTACACAAGGAGGTACAAACACAACAGAGATCATACACAGCAGAAACTACGTGCCCTCAATCTTTCCTACCGACTCCTGTTTCCAGCTCACCTCAGGGTAATACACAACAGAAACTTCTTCTTCGACACCCCGGACGCATCGTGGAACTGGGCCACAGAGGAACGATCCATGAACATCTGCTCCACGAGCCCCTCCACCAATGCTGAGGGTCAACCCATCAAGGAGATGGGTCGCACACCTAGGCCACAGCGGGAGCGCACCAGTCCTGACAGGGTCAAACAGGAAGAAATCCCTTTCACTGGAAGCTACCACTAGAAGCATATCCGGCTCCCTGAAGATCAGGATGACACTGGCCCTCTCGCTGTAGCGGTCCCAGACCTGCTCCCCAACTCTGGCAGAGGTAGGAGACTGAAGACTCTGAACTCGCACGTAGTCCTAAAATATGAAGATGGTTTCTGAGAGTAGTTGACGATGCTGAAACGTGACCTGTTGGCCACACATACTTCCGGTCTCCTGATGTCACTTACATCCATTGAATTGGAGGGGTCCACCACTCCGTCCTTGACTTACTGTGTTTGATTATGTTCTATTTATTTTCCTTAGGGCGACAGATGCTTCTAGGGTCAAAGTATGGGTTGGGGGGTTTGTTGCGAGGTTTTGTTATTTGTTCTAGGTTCTTCTAGCTACACTGAGACGCACGACACAATAGGCCCACACCACTCACACGCTGATACCCCACCGCACCTTGGTCCACCCGCGGCTGCCCCGCTGATGATTCTACCCATGGCTACTCCAGGGCCTGACATAGAGTCCTTGTGCATCCTCTTGTGGATTGTTAATGGTCTCCTGGACAAGGTGAAATGAGCCGCGGTGATGAGGCCCTCAGGCCCTGCGTGTTTATGCTGCAAGAGACCCACCTGCTAGGTGACTACTGCCCCTTCCTGGCTTCAAAAGGATGCCAGGAAGTGTACCTTGCAGGGTGCACGTGAGAGTCCCTGAGGAGTGCGATCCTGCTTCGTCGCTACTTTCCCTTTATTCTGAACCAAACAGTCTGTGACCCCCAGGGGCATTTTCTGGCCCTCTCAGGTACAGTGCGAGGGCGCCCTCTTAACATCACAGTCTACATACCCCCCTGCGGTCCTCGCCTCCTCATTCCCTGGGCTCGCAACCCTACTATCTTCTCTGCCCCAGGGCATCACAGTGGTGGGGGCGGGGACTTCAAGGCTGTAATGAATCCCGAATGGGACGCATCCGGTAGCCCCTCCCTGCAACAAATTGGGTCAGCTAAGAAGCTCACACTATGGGTCTCCCAGCTGGTATTATGTGACTTCTTGAGAATGTGGCACCTTCACCTCCACCAGTACACACACACACATCCGTGGCTCACCATACCCACTCACGTATTGACATGTTGTTAATGCCAGCTCTTGAATGGCAACTGATCACAAATGTCCAATCGCTTGCCCAAGGCCTCTCAGACAATTCACTTATAGACATAGGGTGCCACACCGGCTCCCTCCGTCCTATTTGGCACCTCAATGCCTGGTTTCTACAGGGCAGAGACTGCAGAAAAGCTATCCAAAGGGAACTCAAGCAATACTTCCTCCAGAAAGAGGGATCGGTCGCCTCCCCAGGCATGCTGTGGGCTGCTGGTAAGGCAACACTTAGAGGTTTCGCTAAGAGCTATATGAAGAAGACTTACCAAGCCAGTGACGCACATCTCCCTGGAATCAGCCAGGCAAATGTGGAGATTCTCTATGGCACGGGTATCCGGGTGGGGAGCCAAAAACGGTAAGCTCCTTTACTGGCTGGCCACCCGTCCCCTTGCCAATAAGATTACCTCCGAAATTGAGGACGCAGTCGGCACTACGCATCCGGCACAAGAGGCGATTGCCCAGACATTTGCATCTTATTTTAAACAACTCTACTCCAACACCCAGTTCTAACACACAAACGCCAGTGTGGATTTCCTGCATGGCGTCCCACTCTCCAGACTATCCTAGATGGATTCCCAGTTGCTGGACCAGCCCCTTACGCTGGAGGAGATTGGCCAGGCCATCTCTTCTTTAGCTACGAACAAAATCCTGGGTCCCGGCGGTTACCCAGTAGAGTACTACCTGGCCTTCAGAGACCTTATGAGCCCACACCTTCAAGCCCTATACACAGCGGCAGTGGAGAGAAGTGGTTTCCTGCAAGACATAGATGCAGCAAGGATCGTGGTCATCCCCAAAACAGACCTCACCCCCCTCCATTAGGGGCTCGGCCTACTGCCCAATTTAACTCATTTAACACCGAAGTAAAAATATTTGCTCCCATACTTGCAATTTGATTCAAGGTCATCTCGACCCTACTGCACCCGACCAGTGCGGCTTCATGCCACGCAGAGGTACAAGACATTGTCTGAGTCGCCTGCAGGTGGCCCTTGCTCAATGACACCCCCTCTCACCATATCTGGCTCTTCTGTTAATAGACTTTGGACAGGCCTTTGATACGGTGGACTGGGGATACCTGGAGGCCATACTGACCCGCACAGGCTTTGGCCCTTACTTTAGGGGATTAGTGAAAGTATTATACTACAACCCTTCGACTTGGGTAATGACTAACGGAGTACTGTCTGAGGAATTCCACTTCGGCTGTGGCTCGAGACAGGGCTGTCCCCTCCCCCCTCCCCATTCTTCGCCCTAGCCATCGAACCTCTGTCCAGTCTCATTAGAAGCGACGCCCAAGTCCAGGGATGGCAATGGACTACATCCCACAAAGACCGTATTGCCCTGTACGCGGATGACGTACTCCTCTACATGGCAGACCTTGCGTGCTCTGACCCCCGATTCCTACAACTCATCAAACGCTTCGGAGAAGCCTCAGGACTGAAAATGAACTCTGCTAAAACCACATTGGTCCCACTACACCCCTCGCAAGTGCATGGACTGGCAAATGAACATCCCAATCAGGCATCTGAGTTTCAAGTATCTGGGTATCAATACATTCAGAAATTACATGGACACTTATCCTGGCCTGTTACTCAAGACTACCAAGGGGAAACTGCAGGGTTTACAAACTCTTCCCCTAAATCCAATGGGGAAGATTGCTCTGTACAAGATGATGATTCTCCCTCGCTTCCTCTACATATTACAAAACATACCTAAACACCTCCCACGGCACTGGTTCCGCGACCTACACAAAGCCTCAAACTCATTTCTGTTTGGAAATTCGAGACCCCGCATGGCACTAACCCACTGCCACCTGGCTCCATATGATGGGAGCATGGCAATGGTAAACTTATATCTTTACTATATGGCCACACGCCTGTTGGTGATCAATAAGTGGATGTTAGGCGGATGAGCAGACCATACATACCAGTTGGAACTTGAAGGTTTGGGACTCCTCCAGATCCAAGCTATACAGTTTGCCACTCCCTCAACGCATGCCGGAGGTCATCAGATCCGCCCTCCCAGCATGGTGCGCCGCCACACCTGGTGTGAAAACAAAAGCCCGCTACAAACACCCCTGTGGTAGGGCACATGGGTGTGCGCAGTTGAGCGGATGGAAGGAATTCAGAAGTGGGATCTTAATGGTATTAACCACATTGGAGACATCTGGAAAGGGAGTCACATCTGAACATTTCAGGACCTCCAACACACTTATTCACTTAACACCACCCAGTTCCACAAATACCTACGGCTTCGGCAAGCACTTGCGGCACATATACCCAGCAACACCAAGCTCCCCGAATTTAGCCCCCATGAACCAAAAATAGTTTTGGGGGAATTGGGTCATGGGAGGGTCTTCAGGATATATAAAATCCTCATCATTAACTCTCCCACCATGCTGGACCACCTGAGGACCTGATGGGAGGGTTGGCTAGGCCCTCTGGAGGACGATGATTGAAGGGATGCCCTTACGGCCCCCCGGGTGATCATCATATCAGTCAGACTGAGACTAATTCAACTCTATTACCTCCATTGTGCATACCTTACCACTGTCAGGCTACACCGAGCAGGTTGCCTGCCTGCCCTGAAATGCCCCCGGTGTGTAGAAGAACCTGCGGACTTCTACCATATGGCCTGGTCCTGTGATCCCATCTCAAGATATTGGGCGGGCGTGGTTGGGGAGCTAAGTGAGACATTGGGACAGGAGGTTCCCTGTGCACCCCGGGTGGTGCTCCAGGGCGGACAGAGCATTCCTAGTTACTGTGTGTGTAGTGGCTAAGAGAGACATTGCTGCCAAATGGAAGAGTTCTGCCCCCCCTACAATCACCCAATGGAGAAGGGCATTGGAGACTGGTGCGCCTCACAGGAGCGGCCGGTGTATTTGGCCCAGGGATGCCCAGAGAAGCACCAAAGAGTGTGGGGCAAGTGATTGGGTCTGCTGGGTTGAGGAGAGAGACAGGGGCTGAGGCATAGTCTTCTTGGGCCTTCGCTCAGCCACACACTAGTATTAATTAATCAGTCGATGTGGGTTGGTCGCCTGGCACCTCAAACCTGGCCTAGGTTAAACATCTGCAGCTTATGTCTATGTACTGTTGTGTCTCTGAATTGTTTGTTTTAAAAACCAATAAAATTTGAGTATAAAAAAACCAATGGAGCATGTTCCTTACCCTGTAAGCATCTATGTGTAGCGTATAGTGCTGCAGATTCACATGCACCCTCCTGCATCCCTGGCAGGTATTAGTTGATGGGAAGACTACACAAATACAGAATGTTCAACATCCAATGCTAGCTTAGCAGATTATATCCTCACTTTGTATATGGCAAGGGGAAAAAAACATTATCTAAAGAAGGAGCCGTTGAACATGATCAATACCTTGAGGGAGGGAAGAAACAACGCCAATCATAAGACATTGAGGTGATGTGATGCTGGCAGAGGTCTGTGAGTGTTAGATGATGTCACCTAGAGTGTTGGTAGACATCCTGCCCTGAATGTTCCATGAGCGGCAGTTGCTGCTTGTGCCTTGACTGTACCAGCTTGGACGGCTCTCTGTACTCCTTCAATAAATCTTCACATTGGAAACCTACAGCTGTGTCCATTCTGCTTCTCTTCAGTGGTGACAGAAGATGGGATACGACTCCCTCATCTTAAAGGTATTGGCTACCAATGATTCTGCGGACCAACCGTGAGTACAATTTTTTTTACTGCTACCCAAGGGACTCCTGGTACAGAGAGCCGTGCCCAAGTTTGTTTTAGTGCCTGCCCTGCGCTGTGCTTTGACCTCGGCTGCTGTTTTCTATTTATCTGCCATTTATCTTAGTCTACGTACTGATTTTGACAATTTGGTCGCCCTTTTGAATTTTCTAGTGACTGTCTTGTGGGTTGTTGCAGGACTCCACGAAGATTAAGACTGGGCAGTTCCCGCATGTATTTATTTTGTGGCATTTATATGTGGGTAAACAAGAGTAATTCAAATATGCCCATTTGATTAGTCTGAGACGCGCTGCCTTACCTCGCGATTCTCCTCGAGAAACCTCGCGCTTCACCTCGAGAGATCTCTTCGTCTTCGGCCATTATGACGTCTGCTTCAGCTGGCTCATCTCTTCACATCATCGTAAGCAGTGTGCGCAGCGTGTGTGCGCGCGCCACGTTGGTTGCCAAGTTACAACAGCAACCAGCTTTCGGATTCTTCATTACGTTGTTGGGCGCCATCTCAAGCAGCGCGTCATCGTGAGCAGTGTTTGCAGCGTGTGTGCGCTAAGGTACAACAGCAACCAACTCGGATCGAAGATTTTCTGTGGCACGCACACAAGTATAAAGCTTGTCTTTTCTGCCAATCAGCGTGCATTGTATCCAAACGTGACAACACTGCTACACTTATTGGAGCTCGTCCTGGCACAATGTGTTAATTTAAAAACTGAAGCTTTCTTTCTTCTTTGTGCGCTGACATGCACAGCTTACGTTGTGTGTCAACATATCGATTCTTGTCTGTTTCATTGATACACACAGCACTGTGTGTCAGTCTACTACATTTGAATATTTAACACACTGACACACACAGTTGTTACTATCTATCAAAGAATGATGTTAAGACCATCATTAGAATTTCGCTGACACACACGGCATTTCTTCTTCATCGTGTGTCCCTATATGCACTGACACACACAGTTTTGCCTTCATTATAGTGTAGTGACAAGTTCACCACAGTGCGAGACTGCCATCCTGTGGCCAAATAAGGAATTGCAGTTTTTCTCATTCTCTTTTATTACATTGGAATTGCAAGATAATTTAAATTTCTTTTTCTTCTTTCTCTTCTTTCTTTTTCTTATCTTCTTCTTTTCTTCCTGGTTCTCTTTTCTATACATGTATTCTTTTTTTCTCCTCATTAATAGAAATGCAGAGTGTCGCACCTCCTGCACCTTTTTTTACAGGAACCTGGAGAGCCACAACTTGAATGAAAGTTATGGATTAGATCCTTTAAAGCATATTTGGGTGCGATTGAGGGTCAAAGATACAGACCTGAGAGAAAGAAAAATTTAATGTATTATCATTTAGGAGTTGAGGGACAAAATGTCTTTGATCACCTACCTCCTTATGAACCACTCCAAAGTAAAGATCCCGATGAGTTCGAAACAGCGGTTATGCAGTTAGATAAGTATTTCACTAAAACAAAAAACATTGTGGTACACAGGTACAATTTTTTTACAAGGACACAAAAACCAAATGAAAGCATAAACACCTTCATCACCGCTTTAAAAGTACTTGCTGCAAAATGCGAATTTGATAACTTTACATCCCAACTTGTAAGGGATTAACTTGTTGCATGATGTTATTGCAAAAAAGTCCAACTAAGATTACTTACCTGCAAAGATCCCACCCTCGATGAAGCTGTCGACATTGCCAAGAGCATTGAAAGCTCCATGGATGATGCAAAACAACTTGAATCTGCTTTATCTAACTCTACCATTTCCGGTGCCATTTCTGCTAAACCTTCTTTTTCTACTGCTTCTCTTCCTAATATCTCCAGAGGGTCTACTATACCTAGGGGTGGAAGAAACTTCAGACCGAATAGAGGTGGAAAAACGTTTACACCTAATAGACAGTTTAACCCCTTCGCTGCCAGGCCTTTTCCCCCTCCTGTGCCACGCCCTTTTTTGGCTATTTGGGGTAGTGCGCGCTGAGGCCCCTGTAACTTTTTGACCACATAATGTATCCACGCCAAATTTGCGTCCTTTTCGTCCAACATCATGGGGATTCTAAAGGTACTCAGGGTTTGTGGATTCCCCTGGAGGGGTCACAGAAATGAGCCAAAATACAGCAAAATTTAGTTTTTGGGGGGGAAAATGGGAAAAACGTGCTGCAAATGAAAGCATCTGGGTTTATCCCTGCAAATGTTATCAAAAAAGGGTTTGTGGGCCTGAAGTCACCATTTTCCCAGCTTTTAGGGGATACTAGACTTTTGTCAGAAACCCAACATTTTTTACACAGTTTTGGCATTTTTCTGGGACATAGCCTATTTTTGCTATTTTTGATGCTTTCGACCTCCTTCCAGTTAATGGTAGAAATGGGTACAAAAGCAATAATGGATCCTGGAAAGCTATACATTTTAGAGAAGTAGACAAAGTTCTGAATTCAGCAAGGGGTCATTTGTGTAGATCCATCAAGGTTTCTTTATAGAACCAACAGTTAAATATAGGATAAATTGAAAATGTGTTGAAAAAAAAGCCTTTTGTGTCAACGTTTTCACCTGTAACTTCTTCTAATTATGACAGCTCTTTGAAAGCAATATACTGTTACATCCGCTGGACATTACTGGTTGTGGGGATATATAGGACTTGTAGGTTCACCAAGAACCCAACGAACCCAGAGCCAAAAACTGAGCAGCAACTTGCAATGGTTTATTATTATGTACCGGGTATATAGTAATTATTCTGTAAAAATATGTACATGGAAAAATCGGTATGAAAGACACCTATGTATTTCTGAAATGGGAACAAAATATAGAGTTTAGAAACAGTAGAAATTTGCACATTTCCGAAATTGGGAATACTCATACTAGCATGAGAATTATCCGTCATTTTTTAGAATGACTTCTTTTTTACACAATGTCTTTCATTTGGAAGGCAGAAATGCATCGAAAGTCAATAGGTAATAACAGTTCCTTTACAAATCTGAATTACCCTAAGTCTCCCGATAAAAATGGTACCTCACTTGTATGGGTAGGCATAGTGCCCACAACAGGAAATGGCTCAAAAAACCACATTTTCACAATGCAAAATTACCCTTTTTTAGCAAAGTGCCTAGCTGTAGTTTTTTAACCCTAGCTTTCCCGGCACCTGGGGACACCTAGCAAACTTATACATTTTTGAAAACTAGACACCCAGGGAATCCAGGATGGGGTGACTTGACTGCCTCCCACCAGGTTCTGTTACCCAGAATCCCTTGCAAACCTAAAAAATTGCCAGAAAAAACACATTTTCCCCACATTTCTCTGGTGGAAAGTTCAGGAATCTGCGTGGATCCACAAATTTCCACGCACCCAGTGTTCCCCAAAGTCTTCCGAGAAAAATGGTACCTCACTTGTTTGGGTCGGCCTAGTGCCCGCGACAGGAAACGGCGCAAAACGCAACGTGGACACACCTCCATTTCGCTGTGAAAAATGACCCTTTTTTGGCAAAGTGCCTAGCTGTCATTTTTGAACCATAGCTCTGCCGGCACCTAGGGAAACCTAGCAAACCTATACATTTTTGAAAACTAGACTCCAAGGGGAAGCCAGGATTGGGTGATTTGACTGCCTCCCACGAGGTTCTGTTACCCAGAATCCCTTGCAAACCTAAAATATTGCCAAAAAAAACACATTTTCCCCACATTTCTGTGGTGGAAAGTTCTGGAATCTGTGTGGATCCACAAATTTCCACCCACCCCGTGTTCCCCAAAGTCTTCCGAGAAAAATGGTACCTCATGTGTGTGGGTCGGCCTAGTGCCCGCGACAGGTAACGGCGCAAAACGCATCGTGGACACACCTCAATTTCACAGTGAAAAATGAACCTTTTTTGGCAAAGTGTCTATCTGTAGTTTTTGTACCCTAGCTCTGTCGGCACCTAGGGAAACCTACTAAACCCACACATTTCTGAAAACTAGACACCCGGGGGATTCCAGGGAGGTATGGCTTGCGTGGATCCCCCAACGTTTCCTTACCCAAAATGCCCTGCAAACCTTAAATTTAGCTGAAAAAATCACCTCTTTCACACCTTTTTGTGTGGGAAATTTGTGGAATCACTGGGCTAACACAAATGTCCTACCACCCAGCGTTCCCCCGGGTCTCCCGATAAAAACGGTGCCTCACTCGTGTGGGAGGCCCAAGTACTCGCAACAGGCAAGGGCCCACAACGTAGTGAGGCGACATGAAAATTGCCTCTCAAAACAACCTGGTTTTGCAAGGGGGGTCACTTGGGTTTTTGGCCCAGTGCTCGGCAGCCACCTAGGGAAACCTACCAAACCCACACATTTCTGAAATCTAGACACCCGGGGGATTCCAGGGGGGTATGCCTTGTGTGGATCCCCCAACGTTTCCTTACCCAGAATGCCCTGCAAACCTCAAATTTAGCTGAAAAAATCACCTTTTTCACACATTTTTGTGTGGGAAAGTTGTGGCATCATCGGGCTGACACAAATTTCCAACCACCCAGCGTTCCCCCAGGTCTCCCGATAAAAACGGTGCCTCACTCGTGTGGGAGGCCCAAGTACCCGCGACAGGCAAGGGCTCACAGCGTAGTGAGGCGACATGAAAATTGCCTATCTCAAAACGACCTGGTTTTGCAAGGGGGGTCACTTGGGTTTTTGGCCCGGTGCTCGGCGACCACCTAGGGAAACCTACCAAACCCACACATTTCTGAAAACTAGATACCCGGGGAATTCCAGGGAGGTATGGGTTGCGTGGATCCCCCAACGTTTCCTTACCCAGAATGCCTTGCAAATCTCAAATTTAGCTGAAAAAAATCACCTTTTTCACACATTTTTGTGTGGGAAAGTTGTGGCATCACCGGGCTGACACAAATTTCCTACCACCCAGTGTTCCCCTGGGTCTCCCGATAAAAACGGAGCCTCACTCGTGTGGAAGGCCCAAGTACCCGTGACAGGCAAGGGTCCAAAACTTAGTGCGCCTCAACAGGCAAGGGTCCTAAAAGTAGTGCGCCTCACTACGATGTGGGCCCTTGCCTGTCGCGGGTACTTGCCAATCCAATAGCGACAGAAGCAGTGCCCTTATTAATACTTATGAATTCAGCCAATACACTTTTTAAATGCCGCCGATATTCCAAATTTGCAAAGAAATATCGAGGGAATGAGAATTACCATCGAGCTCTCGACCCTACTTGCAGGATCTGCAGTGGCAATATTATGGTATTGTGAGCAGATATCTTAGGACATGTCTCAATATCTGGCCTCTTACCAATATCATGTCAATTTGTGAATATTGTCAATGGGAAGAGGAATAGTAGGTGTAGCCTGGCAATTGAGGACATTAAGTTCTCCATGCATCCTCTAGCCCATGTAGCCTCTTCAATTCCACAATCAAGGCCCGTGTTTTAGTCATCTGAATATTGGCTTGGCGATTTGTAGAATCAATATTATACTCCTTAACGTAATTAAAATCACCCATTATGACACCTTCCCTGGTCCAATCCAACAATCCTAAACTTAAAAAATCAAAAATACCTGGTTCATCCAGGTGGGGGCCATAAACAACACAAATAGACTATTTCTGGGTGTTAATCAACAACTGAGCTATAGCCCGCCTTCCCCTACTATCTGAGGGGGTTTTAATAGTTCTAACTGCTAAGCCCTGAGACTTATTGTAGCCACACCACGTATAGACACTGTCTGGGATGAGCAGATGATGCTATCTTACCCCAATTGATTTAATGCCTGACGACCTTTATACGGTAAGTGAGTTTCTGTTATACCCAAAATATGTGGTTTATAAACTGCAAGTCCATCTGAAACTAACTGCCTTTTCCAGGCATGGTTTAAGCCAGCGACATTCCAAACACATACATTTCAAACTAGACATTATGTAGTTCTAAAATCCACAAAACCTTCCCTGCATTTAGCATCAGACTGTCCCCCTAACATTGCATATGATGCTATGTTCAATCAGACTTTTAACCCCCCCCCCCCGAGTGTGCAATAGTAGTAACCTCCATACCTCCCAAAGTCCCCCCCTCAAGGACAGCCCCACCTACCTGTGCCTGGAAAAGGAATCAGCCACCACCCTTTGCTACCAGATGATATGGCAGCTGCCTGGGAGTACTCCCCACCCCCAGCACCCCACCAATCCCATATCCACCTCAATAGAATTTACTTCTCAAGCCCACAGAAATCTATCACTGTTGCCCGAAGAGCTACCGTACATGACACTTCCTATTAAATAACTGGCTTAAGATCCTATCAGCAAGACAGTTGCCCTAACACCATTGACTCACAGCTTTGGATGCTTCCAGCTCTGAATAGAATATTTGCTAATGTACATCTTTGATGACTTTGAGACGTGCAGGCTCTTGCAGGAACACCTGTGCCCGACTTCCTTGAACGGATCAATTAGCTGGCACATCTTCCAGTGCCGGTCCATTGTGGCCTTCTATAAGTCTGACTCGACAAAAAGGAACATTGAGTCTACTTTCGAAGGTGCTGAAGGACGTGCTTTATAATAGATGTTCTGTCTCAGCAGAAAATTACCCACAAAAACAGCTTGTTTTATAACTACCAGTAGTCTATGAGCCGCCGAATCTGAGAGTCCATATCCAGTCTGATAACTCCGGGACTGCCTTCTGTAATAAGTTGACTACAAAAGTTCTGGAATCATTGCCTTCTTTCCGCTCGGGTATACCGAAGAGCCTAAAATTATTGCATCGTTGTCTGTTTTTCACATCCTCTATTTTACTCTAGAATAGCGCCAAAGGACTCTCCTGCTCCCGAACTGTTTTAACAGTCACAGACCCAACTTCTTCCACACCTGCCACTCGTTATTGAAGTTCCACCATCTCAGACGAAAATGCGGCAATCCTGCTGGTAACTTCTGAGAGACCCTGGTGCATCGCTGCACTGTCCGCCTTAACCTGCGCATAATGGTCCAAAGCCTCCGGCCGCTGTATCTGGAGAAATTTAAGGATTGTTGACAAAGTAGGTTCTTTAATGCCTTATGTATCAGCATTGTTAGCATGGTCCGTAGCATTAACACCAAATTCAGCCACACAAAAAGAGGCGCTGCTAGGGGAGTCTGTCTCATTGCCTAATCTGGGAGAGATAGTTGAACCAGAGCTAATACTGCTTCCATTTGGCATATGATCATCCTCCCTGGGCAGTGCTGATTGAGATTGTAAAGCAGGGCCAATATTTGACATCCCCGACATCAAAGCTTTAACCTCGCCTTTGGAGGTAACCCATTTAGACAGAGGGCTATCCTTAAAACCGTTTTTGAGTGAGTTGAGACCGTATGATACAAATGAGGATCAATGTGTTGTCTGTATCACTTTTTTTTTGTCCTTTTATGTCTTTGTCGCTGTGCTTGTTTCTTACCTGGGATTTCCCAGCGCTGATAATACTGCTATCCAGGTACTCAATAGCCGAGGACGGCTCATTATTTACCCCCCACTTTCACTCTTTTGTCGCGCTCTTTATCAGTAATTCCCTTAATGCTTTGAACCGTGTTCAAGAGCACTTCCACCATCGTAGAATCTGTTGCGTCCACTTTGCCCTTACTGCAAGCCTGCCGCGTTGCCAGACAGCAGCAGTTTAAGTATGGGCCGACTGACCCGGGAGTCAGATGCCATAGCAGATGCTGCCTCCTCCTGGACCAGGTCCTGCCCGTAGTTGCAGCCGCAACTGTGGCAGTCCTGTGGCAGTCCTGCTTCCTCCTCATTGTGCAGCTCTGCACGTTGGTGCTATCACTGGTTTTTAATCAGACCTGGAAAGAGAGCGGCTCTGTCAGAGAGCCACCTGTGCCTGCAGCAGACAGCACCACAGGATAACTAAGAGCTGCCACCGCATCAACAGCAACAATGAGTCCTCAAGACGAAGCTGCCAACTCTGCTGAAAGGATGTCGGGTCCAGCCAGATTTTTGCCTGGGACTGCAGATGGGGCTGAAACCAACCACGAATCAGGTAAGCGAGGTGGTATGGTGGGAGCGGTCCGAGAGAGTGCTCCCCGGAGTGGGATCAGCCCACCATCTTCCTTTTGCAGTTCTCCGAAATCATGGAAATTAAAAATAAATCTGAGCTTGTACCATTTCCATTTCCATTTGTTAAGCTTTATTCGACATATAATCATAAAAGCATGTATCAAAATATTCCATCATTACATTAAAACCCAATTCCAATACCTTACAATCTCACTCTTGCAGAACAACAGGCACTTCACAATCTTAAGGACAACTCAAGTTTCGTGATTAAAACAGCCGATAAGGGCGGTGGGATTGTAATCATGGACATAGTCAAATATGACATGGAGCTATTGAGACAACTATATAACTTTCTCACTATCGCACTCTGTCCTCTACCTGACATTTGTTCTAAAATTCAAACAGTGACAAACCTGGCCAGACTACAGAACGTTATAATGGAAAAAGAACATGCCTTCCTCAGTAAACCTCATCCCTTCACCCCAGTCATCTATGTACCACCTAAGATGCATTAGCATGCCATCAACCCTCTGGGCTGACCTATAGTCTCTGGTTGTGGCTCCATTCTTGAGCCATTAGGCAAATACATAGATGCTATCATCAAAGAATGTGTTCCCTTTATGAGTACATGTATACGAGACAGCACTGATCTCATTAATCCCATAGGGGACAGACCATTTGACACCGACACTGACCTGATGGTAGGCTTAGACATTGAGTACCTATACACAGATATCTCACATGATGATGGCCCACTGATTATTCAAAATCATTTGAATGCCCAACCCACACCCACTCGTATCCCAACTGAATTTGTAATGGACTTACTTCAAATTGCTCTCAGCAATAAATACTTCAGGTACAAGGACACCTTTACTTTATCTGCAGGTCAAAGGTGTTCTATGAGTGCATGTTTTGCATCTAACTTTGCCATCTTGTACGTACACAACCTAAAAATTACTGGTATTCACACACCACTCAACACTTTTTTGATTTAATAGCATTTTGGCTCAGATATATTGACGACATTCCCCCTCCTCTGGCAGGGAAGAAATGACACCGTGATTACCTTTATGCAATAGCTTAATAACTGCCAGCCCCATTTGAAATTTACTTCAGGCTCCAAAAAAAACGATCTCCCTTTTTTGGACCGTACTCTTCATGTAGAGGATGGACAGATCGGTACTTTACTATTCCAAAAACCCACGGAACGGAATATACTTTTACTATACTCCAGCTATCCTCCTCGTGGACTTTGGGACAGTCTTACCTATTGTCAGTTCCTCCGCATTCTGAGGAGCTGACAATGTTCAACATCCAATGCTAGCTGAGCAGATTATATCCTCACTTTGTATATGGCAAGGGGAAAAAAACATTATCTAAAGAAGGAGCCGTTGAATATGATCAATACCTTGAGGGAGGGAAGAAAAAACGCCAATCATAAGACATTGAGGTGATGTGATGCTGGCAGAGGTCTGTGAGTGTTAGATGATGTCACCTAGAGTGTTGGTAGACATCCTGCCCTGAATGTTCCATGAGCGGCAGTTGCTGCTTGTGCCTTGACTGTACCAGCTTGGACGGCTCTCTGTACTCCTTCAATAAATCTTCACATTGGAAACCTACAGCTGTGTCCATTCTGCTTCTCTTCAGTGGCGACAGAAGATGGGATACGACTCCCTCATCTTAAAGGTATTGGCTACCAATGATTCTGCGGACCAACTGTGAGTACAATTTTTTTTACTGCTACCCAAGGGACTCCTGGTACAGAGAGCCGTGCCCAAGTTTGTTTTAGTGCCTGCCCTGCGCTGTGCTTTGACCTCGGCTGCTGTTTTCTATTTATCTGCCATTTATCTTAGTCTACGTACTGATTTTGACAATTTGGTCGCCCTTTTGAATTTTCTAGTGACTGTCTTGTGGGTTGTTGCAGGACTCCACGAAGATTAAGACTGGGCAGTTCCCGCATGTATTTATTTTGTGGCATTTATATGTGGGTAAACAAGAGTAATTCAAATATGCCCATTTGATTAGTCTGAGACGCGCTGCCTTACCTCGCGATTCTCCTCGAGAAACCTCGCGCTTCACCTCGAGAGATCTCTTCGTCTTCGGCCATTATGACGTCTGCTTCAGCTGGCTCATCTCTTCACATCATCGTAAGCAGTGTGCGCAGCGTGTGTGCGCGCGCCACGTTGGTTGCCAAGTTACAACAGCAACCAGCTTTCGGATTCTTCATTACGTTGTTGGGCGCCATCTCAAGCAGCGCGTCATCGTGAGCAGTGTTTGCAGCGTGTGTGCGCTAAGGTACAACAGCAACCAGCTTCGGTTATGCACTCTGCACCCTTTATACAATATACGTGTATGTAGCAGCTTATCGGATCGAAGATTTTCTGTGGCACGCACACAAGTATAAAGCTTGTCTTTTCTGCCAATCAGCGTGCATTGTATCCAAACGTGACAACACTGCTACACTTATTGGAGCTCGTCCTGGCACAATGTGTTAATTTAAAAACTGAAGCTTTCTTTCTTCTTTGTGCGCTGACACGCACAGCTTACGTTGTGTGTCAACATATCGATTCTTGTCTGTTTCATTGATACACACAGCACTGTGTGTCAGTCTACTACATTTGAATATTTAACACACTGACACACACAGTTGTTACTATCTATCAAAGAATGATGTTAAGACCATCATTAGAATTTCGCTGACACACACGGCATTTCTTCTTCATCGTGTGTCCCTATATGCACTGACACACACAGTTTTGCCTTCATTATAGTGTAGTGACAAGTTCACCACAGTGCGAGACTGCCATCCTGTGGCCAAATAAGGAATTGCAGTTTTTCTCGTTCTCTTTTATTACATTGGAATTGCAAGATAATTTAAATTTCTTTTTCTTCTTTCTCTTCTTATCTTCTTCTTTTCTTCCTGGTTCTCTTTTCTATACATTTATTCTTTTTTTCTCCTCATTAATAGAAATGCAGAGTGTCGCACCTCCTGCACCTTTTTTTACAGGAACCTGGAGAGCCACAACTTAAATGAAAGTTATGGATTAGATCCTTTAAAGCATATTTGGGTGCGATTGAGGGTCAAAGATACAGACCTGAGAGAAAGAAAAATTTAATGTATTATCATTTAGGAGTTGAGGGACAAAATGTCTTTGATCACCTACCTCCTTATGAACCACTCGAAAGTAAAGATCCCGATGAGTTCGAAACAGCGGTTATGCAGTTAGATAAGTATTTCACTAAAGCAAAAAACATTGTGGTACACAGATACAATTTTTTTACAAGGACACAAAAACCAAATGAAAGCATAAACACCTTCATCACCGCTTTAAAAGTACTTGCTGCAAAATGCGAATTTGATAACTTTACATCCCAACTTGTAAGGGATTAACTTGTTGCATGATGTTATTGCAAAAAAGTCCAACTAAGATTACTTACCTGCAAAGATCCCACCCTCGATGAAGCTGTCGACATTGCCAAGAGCATTGAAAGCTCCATGGATGATGCAAAACAACTTGAATCTGCTTTATCTAACTCTACCATTTCCGGTGCCATTTCTGCTAAACCTTCTTTTTCTACTGCTTCTCTTCCTAATATCTCCAGAGGGTCTACTATACCTAGGGGTGGAAGAAACTTCAGACCGAATAGAGGTGGAAAAACGTTTACACCTAATAGACAGTTTAACCCCTTCGCTGCCAGGCCTTTTCCCCCTCCTGTGCCACGCCCTTTTTTGGCTATTTGGGGTAGTGCGCGCTGAGGCCCCTGTAACTTTTTGACCACATAATGTATCCACGCCAAATTTGCGTCCTTTTCTTCCAACATCATGGGGATTCTAAAGGTACTCAGGGTTTGTGGATTCCCCTGGAGGGGTCACAGAAATGAGCCAAAATACAGCAAAATTTAGTTTTTGGGGGGGAAAATGGGAAAAACGTGCTGCAAATGAAAGCATCTGGGTTTATCCCTGCAAATGTTATCAAAAAAGGGTTTGTGGGCCTGAAGTCACCATTTTCCCAGCTTTTAGGGGATACTAGACTTTTGTCAGAAACCCAACATTTTTTACACAGTTTTGGCATTTTTCTGGGACATAGCCTATTTTTGCTATTTTTGGTGCTTTCGACCTCCTTCCAGTTAATGGTAGAAATGGGTACAAAAGCAATAATGGATCCTGGAAAGCTATACATTTTAGAGAAGTAGACAAAGTTCTGAATTCAGCAAGGGGTCATTTGTGTAGATCCATCAAGGTTTCTTTATAGAACCAACAGTTAAATATAGGATAAATTGAAAATGTGTTGAAAAAAAAGCCTTTTGTGTCAACGTTTTCACCTGTAACTTCTTCTAATTATGACAGCTCTTTGAAAGCAATATACTGTTACATCCGCTGGACATTACTGGTTGTGGGGATATATAGGACCTGTAGGTTCACCAAGAACCCAACGAACCCAGAGCCAAAAACTGAGCAGCAACTTGCAATGGTTTATTATTATGTACCGGGTATATAGTAATTATTCTGTAAAAATATGTACATGGAAAAATCGGTATGAAAGACACCTATGTATTTCTGAAATGGGAACAAAATATAGAGTTTAGAAACAGTAGATATTTGCACATTTCCGAAATTGGGAATACTCAAACTAGCATGAGAATTATCCGTCATTTTTTAGAATGACTTCTTTTTTACACAATGTCTTTCATTTGGAAGGCAGAAATGCATCGAAAGTCAATAGGTAATAACAGTTCCTTTACAAATCTGAATTACCCTAAGTCTCCCGATAAAAATGGTACCTCACTTGTATGGGTAGGCATAGTGCCCACAACAGGAAATGGCTCAAAACCCAACGTGAACACACCACATTTTCACAATGCAAAATTACCCTTTTTTAGCAAAGTGCCTAGCTGTAGTTTTTTAACCCTAGCTTTGCCGGCACCTGGGGACACCTAGCAAACTTATACATTTTTGAAAACTAGACACCCAGGGGAATCCAGGATGGGGTGACTTGACTGCCTCCCACCAGGTTCTGTTACCCAGAATCCCTTGCAAACCTAAAAAATTGCCAAAAAAACACATTTTCCCCACATTTCTCTGGTGGAAAGTTCAGGAATCTGCGTGGATCCACAAATTTCCACGCACCCAGTGTTCCCCAAAGTCTTCAGAGAAAAATGGTACCTCACTTGTTTGGGTCGGCCTAGTGCCCGCGACAGGAAACGGCGCAAAACGCAACGTGGACACACCTCCATTTCGCTGTGAAAAATGACCCTTTTTTGGCAAAGTGCCTAGCTGTCATTTTTGAACCATAGCTCTGCCGGCACCTAGGGAAACCTAGCAAACCTATACATTTTTGAAAACTAGACTCCAAGGGGAAGCCAGGATTGGGTGATTTGACTGCCTCCCACGAGGTTCTGTTACCCAGAATCCCTTGCAAACCTAAAATATTGCCAAAAAAAACACATTTTCCCCACATTTCTGTGGTGGAAAGTTCTGGAATCTGTGTGGATCCACAAATTTCCACCCACCCCGTGTTCCCCAAAGTCTTCCGAGAAAAATGGTACCTCACGTGTGTGGGTCGGCCTAGTGCCCGCGACAGGTAACGGCGCAAAACGCATCGTGGACACACCTCAATTTCACAGTGAAAAATGAACCTTTTTTGGCAAAGTGTCTATCTGTAGTTTTTGAACCCTAGCTCTGTCGGCACCTAGGGAAACCTACTAAACCCACACATTTCTGAAAACTATACACCCGGGGGATTCCAGGGAGGTATGGCTTGCGTGGATCCCCCAACGTTTCCTTACCCAAAATGCCCTGCAAACCTTAAATTTAGCTGAAAAAATCACCTCTTTCACACCTTTTTGTGTGGGAAAGTTGTGGCATCACTGGGCTAACACAAATGTCCTACCACCCAGCGTTCCCCCGGGTCTCCCGATAAAAACGGTGCCTCACTCGTGTGGGAGGCCCAAGTACTCGCAACAGGCAAGGGCCCACAACGTAGTGAGGCGACATGAAAATTGCCTCTCAAAACAACCTGGTTTTGCAAGGGGGGTCACTTGGGTTTTTGGCCCAGTGCTCGGCAGCCACCTAGGGAAACCTACCAAACCCACACATTTCTGAAATCTAGACACCCGGGGATTCCAGGGGGGTATGGCTTGTGTGGATCCCCCAACGTTTCCTTACCCAGAATGCCCTGCAAACCTCAAATTTAGCTGAAAAAATCACCTTTTTCACACATTTTTGTGTGGGAAAGTTGTGGCATCATCGGGCTGACACAAATTTCCAACCACCCAGCGTTCCCCCAGGTCTCCCGATAAAAACGGTGCCTCACTCGTGTGGGAGGCCCAAGTACCCGCGACAGGCAAGGGCCCACAACGTAGTGAGGCGACATGAAAATTGCCTATCTCAAAACGACCTGGTTTTGC
Organism: Triturus cristatus; assembly: GCF_964204655.1. NCBI lineage: Eukaryota > Metazoa > Chordata > Amphibia > Caudata > Salamandridae > Triturus > Triturus cristatus. The sequence continues at coordinate 926,622,933 of NC_140584.1, forward strand.
AAGGGGGGTCACTTGGGTTTTTGGCCCGGTGCTCGGCGACCACCTAGGGAAACCTACCAAACCCACACATTTCTGAAAACTAGATACCCGGGGAATTCCAGGGAGGTATGGGTTGCGTGGATCCCCCAACGTTTCCTTACCCAGAATGCCTTGCAAATCTCAAATTTAGCTGAAATAAAATCACCTTTTTCACACATTTTTGTGTGGGAAAGTTGTGGCATCACCGGGCTGACACAAATTTCCTACCACCCAGTGTTCCCCTGGGTCTCCCGATAAAAACGGTGCCTCACTCGTGTGGAAGGCCCAAGTACACGTGACAGGCAAGGGTCCAAAACGTAGTGCGCCTCAACAGGCAAGGGTCCTAAAAGTAGTGCGCCTCACTACGATGTGGGCCCTTGCCTGTCGCGGGTACTTGCCAATCCAATAGCGACAGAAGCAGTGCCCTTAATAATACTTATGAATTCAGCCAATACACTTTTTAAATGCCGCCGATATTCCAAATTTGCAAAGAAATATCGAGGGAATGAGAATTAGCATCGAGCTCTCGACCCTACTTGCAGGATCTGCAGTGGCAATATTATGGTATTGTGAGCAGATATCTTAGGACATGTCTCAATATCTGGCCTCTTACCAATATCATGTCAATTTGTGAATATTGTCAATGGGAAGAGGAATAGTAGGTGTAGCCTGGCAATTGAGGACATTAAGTTCTCCATGCATCCTCTAGCCCATGTAGCCTCTTCAATTCCACAATCAAGGCCTGTGTTTTAGTCATCTGAATATTGGCTTGGCGATTTGTAGAATCAATATTATACTCCTTAACGTAATTAAAATCACCCATTATGACACCTTCCCTGGTCCAATCCAACAATCCTAAACTTAAAAAATCAAAAATACCTGGTTCATCCAGGTGGGGGCCATAAACAACACAAATAGACTATTTCTGGGTGTTAATCAACAACTGAGCTATAGCCCGCCTTCCCCTACTATCTGAGGGGGTTTTAATAGTTCTAACTGCTAAGCCCTGAGACTTATTGTAGCCACACCACGTATAGACACTGTCTGGGATGAGCAGATGATGCTATCTTACCCCAATTGATTTAATGCCTGACGACCTTTATACGGTAAGTGAGTTTCTGTTATACCCAAAATATGTGGTTTATAAACTGCAAGTCCCTCTGAAACTAACTGCCTTTTCCAGGCATGGTTTAAGCCAGCGACATTCCAAACACATACATTTCAAACTAGACATTATGTAGTTCTAAAATCCACAAAACCTTCCCTGCATTTAGTATCAGACTGTCCCCCTAACATTGCATATGATACTATGTTCAATCAGACTTTTAACCCCCCCCCCCGAGTGTGCAATAGTAGTAACCTCCATACCTCCCAAAGTCCCCCCCTCAAGGACAGCCCCACCTACCCGTGCCTGGAAAAGGAATCAGCCACCACCCTTTGCTGCCAGATGATATGGCAGCTGCCTGGGAGTACTCCCCACCCCCAGCACCCCACCAATCCCATATCCACCTCAATAGAATTTACTTCTCAAGCCCACAGAAATCTATCACTGTTGCCCGAAGAGCTACCGTACATGACACTTCCTATTAAATAACTAGCTTAAGATCCTATCAGCAAGACAGTTGCCCTAACACCATTGACTCACAGCTTTGGATGCTTCCAGCTCTGAATAGAATATTTGCTAATGTACATCTTTGATGACTTTGAGACGTGCAGGCTCTTGCAGGAACACCTGTGCCCGACTTCCTTGAACGGATCAATTAGCTGGCACATCTTCCAGTGCCGGTCCATTGTGGCCTTCTATAAGTCTGACTCGACAAAAAGGAACATTGAGTCTACTTTCGAAGGTGCTGCAGGACGTGCTTTATAATAGATGTTCTGTCTCAGCAGAAAATTACCCACAAAAACAGCTTGTTTTATAACTACCAGTAGTCTATGAGCCGCCGAATCTGAGAGTCCATATCCAGTCTGATAACTCCGGGACTGCCTTCTGTAATAAGTTGACTACAAAAGTTCTGGAATCATTGCCTTCTTTCCGCTCGGGTATACCGAAGAGCCTAAAATTATTGCATCGTTGTCTGTTTTTCACATCCTCTATTTTACTCTAGAATAGCGCCAAAGGACTCTCCTGCTCCCGAACTGTTTTAACAGTCACAGACCCAACTTCTTCCACACCTGCCACTCGTTATTGAAGTTCCACCATCTCAGACGAAAGTGCGGCAATCCTGCTGGTAACTTCCGAGAGACCCTGGTGCATCGCTGCACTGTCCGCCTTAACCTGCGCATAATGGTCCAAAGCCTCCGGCCGCTGTATCTGGAGAAATTTAAGGATTGTTGACAAAGTAGGTTCTTTAATGCTTTATGTATCAGCATTGTTAGCATGGTCCGTAGCATTAACAGCAAATTCAGCCACACAAAAAGAGGCGCTGCTAGGGGAGTCTGTCTCATTGCCTAATCTGGGAGAGATAGTTGAACCAGAGCTAATACTGCTTCCATTTGGCATATGATCATCCTCCCTGGGCAGTGCTGATTGAGATTGTAAAGCAGGGCCAATATTTGACATCCCCGACATCAAAGCTTTAACCTCGCCTTTGGAGGTAACCCATTTACACAGAGGGCTATCCTTAAAACCGTTTTTGAGTGAGTTGAGACCGTATGATGCAAATGAGGATCAATGTGTTGTCTGTATCACTTTTTTTTTTGTCCTTTTATGACTTTGTCGCTGTGCTTGTTTCTTACCTGGGATTTCCCAGCGCTGATAATACTGCTATCCAGGTACTCAATAGCCGAGGACGGCTCATTATTTACCCCCCACTTCCACTCTTTTGTCGCGCTCTTTATCAGTAATTCCCTTAATGCTTTGAACCGTGTTCAAGAGCACTTCCACCATCGTAGAATCTGTTGCGTCCACTTTGCCCTTACTGCAAGCCTGCCGTGTTGCCAGACAGCAGCAGTTTAAGTATGGGCCGACTGACCCGGGAGTCAGATGCCATAGCAGATGCTGCCTCCTCCTGGACCAGGTCCTGCCCGTAGTTGCAGCCGCAACTGTAGCAGTCCTGTGGCAGTCCTGCTTCCTCCTCATTGTGCAGCTCTGCACGTTGGTGCTATCACTGGTTTTTAATCAGACCTGGAAAGAGAGCGGCTCTGTCAGAGAGCCACCTGTGCCTGCAGCAGACAGCACCACAGGATAACTAAGAGCTGCCACTGCATCAACAGCAACAATGAGTCCTCAAGACGAAGCTGCCAACTCTGCTGAAAGGATGTCAGGTCCAGCCAGATTTTTGCCTGGGACTGCAGATGGGGCTGAAACCAACCACGAATCAGGTAAGCGAGGTGGTATGGTGGGAGCGGTCCGAGAAAGTGCTCCCCGGAGTGGGATCAGCCCACCATCTTCCTTTTGCAGTTCTCCGAAATCATGGAAATTAAAAATAAATCTGAGCTTGTACCATTTCCATTTCCATTTGTTAAGCTTTATTCGACATATAATCATAAAAGCATGTATCAAAATATTCCATCATTACATTAAAACCCAATTCCAATACCTTACAATCTCACTCTTGCACAACAACAGGCACTTCACATACCTTAAGGACAACTCAAGTTTCGTGATTAAAACAGCCGATAAGGGCGGTGGGATTGTAATCATGGACATAGTCAAATATGACATGGAGCTATTGAGACAACTATATAACTTGCTCACTATCGCACTCTGTCCTCTACCTGACATTTGTTCTAAAATTCAAACAGTGACAAACCTGGCCAGACTACAGAACGTTATAATGGAAAAAGAACATGCCTTCCTCAGTAAACCTCATCCCTTCACCCCAGTCATCTATGTACCACCTAAGATGCATTAGCATGCCATCAACCCTCTGGGCTGACCTATAGTCTCTGGTTGTGGCTCCATTCTTGAGCCATTAGGCAAATACATAGATGCTATCATCAAAGAATGTGTTCCCTTTATGAGTACATGTATACGAGACAGCACTGATCTCATTAATCCCATAGGGGACAGACCATTTGACACCGACACTGACCTGATGGTAGGCTTAGACATTGAGTACCTATACACAGATATCTCACATGATGATGGCCCACTGATTATTCAAAATCTTTTGAATGCCCAACCCACACCCACTCGTATCCCAACTGAATTTGTAATGGACTTACTTAAAATTGCTCTCAGCAATAAATACTTCAGGTACAAGGACACCTTTATCTGCAGGTCAAAGGTGTTCTATGAGTGCATGTTTTGCATCTAACTTTGCCATCTTGTACGTACACAACCTAAAAATTACTGGTATTCACACACCACTCAACACTTTTTAGATTTAATAGCATTTTGGCTCAGATATATTGACGACATTCTCCCTCCTCTGGCAGGGAAGAAATGACACCGTGATTACCTTTATGCAATAGCTTAATAACTGCCAGCCCCATTTGAAATTTACTTCAGGCTCCAAAAAAAACGATCTCCCTTTTTTGGACCGTACTCTTCATGTAGAGGATGGACAGATCGGTACTTTACTATTCCAAAAACCCACGGAACGGAATATACTTTTACTATACTCCAGCTATCCTCCTCGTGGACTTTGGGACAGTCTTACCTATTGTCAGTTCTTCCGCATTCTGAGGAGCTGCAAATGGAAAAAAGATTACGTCTCGGAGGCCTCAATATATCGGAAAAACTCAACCAACGTGGCTACAGCCACAGTGATATTCTTTTGAAACTGAGACAAAAATGAGAAAATACATGCATTCCATTTGTCTCAACTTTTAGCCCATCAAGCAAAAAAGTTAATAAGTTCATTAAGAAAAATTGGAATATGCTGCTTACACATAACTCTTTCCAACAACCTCTCCTATTTTCCTTTAAAAGAGCTAACACTTTAGCAGACCATTTGCTACATGCAATCACATGGCTGAATAAGCCTGAAAACACTGATTCGATCACTTCAGCATGGGGGCTTCCCCCCATAATTGGACACTTTAGATGCCAAAATTGTGTGGCATGACCACTCACGTGTAATACAAAAGAATTCAAAGTGAGGGACCACACATACATATTGAAACATTTCACCAATTTCCGCACTACAAATGTGATGTATGCTATTTGTTGCCCTTGTGACCTATTATATACAGGTCAGACTACACAGATGGTGAAACAACGCATTTTTCAACATAAGAGTCGCATTCGATGCAGAGTAGAAAATGCTCCCCTGGTCTCACACAACATTGAAAAAAATCACTCCCAAACAGACATTGTGTGGCAAGTGATTGATCAACCTACATTCCCTCAGCGTGGAGGCAACCTACAACAACTCCTTAATAGACGTGAATGTAGGTGGATCACAAATGGTAAATCAGTCAATCATGGATTAAACACCTTAGACAAATTAAACAGCACCCTCCATATCTAAAGGGCCAAAACCTGGTTAGCCTCAGCCTGACTCTGTCTTTACAACAGTTCAAGATGACTTATTTCCTCAGCTCACACATTGAATATCATACCAGGGATGGCACCCTCCAAGCCTGCCCTCATTGAGTGTCATCTTAATCCTTTGAACAAGTATATTTATATATCTGAATAAATACATGTATATCTATTTGTCAGTATTAATACTTTTTTCTCCCACCCAGTTGGAGTACTCCACCACATAAATTGTAAATACTTTTTTTCCAGACTACTTCCTTACAACTAACCATGTATGGCTCCTTCCTCATAGGTATTGTATATATGTTTGTCTATTTATTTTGCAGATATACATGCGGGATATACCGCTTCCCAATTTGCCGTTACTCATGAGAACGTATTTAATTAATATCTGTTATTTACAGGCACATGCATCAATGTAAAAACCGAACGCAAACGGGCAGATTCTCAGAATCTGCGCCTTTGCGACCGGTATTTTTGCATTTGGGATGCATCATCCCAAATGCAAAAATCGCAATTTAAGGAATCTCTAAATTGCGATTCCTTAAATTGCGATTGCATTTAAGGAATCCCAAATTGAGATTCCTTAAATGCAATGCATGAAAGTGAAAAAATTAGCGATTTCGCTAATAGGGGGAGCAAATTACCATGAAGTTGAACTTCATGGTAATTTGCAAAAACTTTGAAAAATGCACTTTTGTGCATTTTTCAAAGTTTCATGTTGCGCACACACATGCCCTTAGAGCATGTGTGTGTGCAACATATGTGCACAGATCAATTTCAGGGGGTGCAATAGGGTGTCATTTTGACACCCTTGAAATTGCATGAGCAGAGGAGGAGCCAAGATGGCGGACGGACAGGACGTCTGAGCTCCCGGCTCCGCAGCCCGTCTGCTGTTTACATGACATCCTGATCTTTAATCCTGCCTACGGCGCGAGCAAATGTAACCACGAATGCGCTGATACTTCCCGCATTCCTCCGATGTTCCCGCCGGCTTTTTTGGTCGAGGATTCATAGAGTTTGCCGACTTTGGACTTTGCCCACGCATTCTGGCCCGACCACCACCGCCGGACACCGCTTATCACGTACGGTGAGACGACCTGGTGCTGGACCGGCGCCGGGGGAAATGTGACCGGACGTGGAGTGGGCGGCCTGGCGGAGCCTTCTTCGCGACGGAGAGAATTCCTGTACGATTGGGTCCGGGCTGGCGAATCTTCCTTTGTCCTCCTACCAGCGGTCAGAGCGGTGACCGTCTGAGAGCGCCCACCACCCGCATTGCAACACAGCCGAGGGCTCTCCCATCGTGTGAGCCCCGTATAGCGAGCAGCAACTCCTCTTGCCCTCACTATTGTTCCTCCGTCCTATGGAGTCGCCCTCACCCCTCCGAGGTGGGCTGGCGGCGGAAATGGTGTCGGCGCCGGTCTGCTTCGCCGGAGAGGCGGAGGCCGCCATGTCCCTGACGCAGGCTTCACTGCCTGCTGTCGAGCTGGAGGGTGTCCCGGTGGCGCCTTTACATACAGTCGGCATGCTGCAGCAGGGAGCAGACCTGACCTATGGTGATATCCTTCTAGCCCTGGGGGACTTGCGGGCGACATGGTGCCAACGCACTCGAGAACTGGAGTGGAAGATCGATGCTGCTATGCCATCCAGGGAACTACTGCGGCTGTCTGACCCCCCAATGCCTCTCATTCCCTTTGAGGCGGATACAAATTGGCGACAGGGGGGTACTATGGATCGTCCTCTCCCTGGTTACAGTGTCGAGGGTTTGTCTAATGATCAAGTTGCAGATACAAAGCTCCCTTCCACTTTACAAGCTGAGACTCTGCCTCTGCGGGTGTTGCCGTGTCTGCCTCAACATCGCCGGAGTGTGTGCCGTTCGGTGGGGAAAACTGTGTTTGTCACTATCGATGTGGTGATGGTCTATGACTGGGAACTCTCGCTTCTTCTCCCTCTGCGTCTTCTTTGCCGTGAGCGGCCATCTTGCTCCTTTGTTCTGCCTGAGGTACACTCCCAGCGGCGGCCATGTTTGGTGGGGTCTCCGCGTTCAGGCCAGGGTTGATGTTGCCTCCCTTGATGATCCTGCTTGACCGCCTGGCATGACCCGGACTAGAATATTTGCTTATGTATCGGTTGTGCCGCATGTGTGTAAATTGCTACTGTTTACCGCGGGGGTGGATCTGTGGGGCCGCTCAGGATCGGGCCGGGGCTGGGCGATTTTCTTTAGTTTGCTGTACGTATTGGCGGGCGGGGACTAGGATGAGGCTGCTAATTATCTGCTTTGCTCGCACATTTGAAATGGAGTCTCCCCACCTGCCGCTTTGCTTGCTTCTTCAGTTGTGCTGATGATTTTCAGGGTGGGGGATGCTTAATGGGCTGTGGTGACCGGGAGTATGTAACATTTCCTCCTCCTGCCTTCTCTGGGAGTCGGAGACTGGGAGGTTATTTCCCACTCTCCGGACTCTCTTTCCTACTTGGGGTTCATTTGGGGCGACAGGCATGCCTATTGGGGGGGGGTGGGCCATGGCCTTCCGCTGGTATGCAGGGTGGGGGGATGGGATGTGTTCTATGTCTTCTTCGTCTCTATGGCCCTCTCTCTCTTTCTTTCTCCCTTCCTCTTTGGTTTCCTTTTCTTTTATGTTTCTTTGTTTCTTCGGGGTCGGGGTTCAGTGTTAGTAAGGAGCTTATTGTGTTTTATCATTCTGTGGTATAGTGTATGCTCTTCGTCCCTGGATGGTGGCCACCTGTCTCCTTACCAATGCCTTCCTATATAACGCTTCCTTCTGGGTGCTCCGTGAACGGTGATGTCTCTCCTGGTCAGTGATTAGCTTCGACTCTGTTCGAAGTACACTACGTTGTACTCGACAAAACCATAAAATTAAACCTTTTCTTATCCTGACATTATTGTTCTATGTTCTCCAATGTCATAGCGGCCGGCCCCGAGGGGGTTGTAGGCAGACGCTGTGTATTGTGCATCTATCGAAATAAAGGTTTTTAAAAAAAAAAAAAAAAAAAAAAAAGAAATTGCATGAGCAATTTGCGAGTACCTACTGGTACTCGCAAATTGCTCATGCAATCTCCTATTCATTCCTATGGGCCTGGAGGCCCATAGGAATGAGTGGGACGGCATTCCTTAATTGCGACTCGCAATTTGCGAGTCGCAATTAAGGAATTTGTAGGAATCGCTATTTTTATAGCGATTCCTACATGCATAGGCTTTTGCAATTCCTTAATTAAGGAATCGCAAAAGTCTTTATTGATGCATGTGCCAATTAATCTTTTAAAGTATTAATGGCTGAGCCTGTGATAAGCATTGTCTTCAGCCCACAAAAAAATGTACACTAATAATGACATGTTGTTGAATAATTTTTAACCATGCCTATAATACGTCCTAATTGGATCGCATTATTATTGAACTTGTAAATGAAGATCTGGTTAAATCATTCTCTATGTCTCTCGTCCTCACAGGGCACCTTCAATACTTCTCTCCTTTCTCTACTTTCAGCTCTAGTGTGCTCACCGGGCTCTCTGAATTTATGCCTGCCGCCACAACCCATGCTCTATGCGACTCAAACTCATGTCGACATCGCAGCACAGCGATTTCTTCCATTCGGTTGAAACCCTCCGTGCTGTCTGTATCCAATACAGAGGTGAGCATACCTTCAGATATGTCTCACTGTTACATGCCTTCTTCCCTCCCCCCCTTAAGCGAGCAGTCCTCCACCTTGCCTGGACGTCCTCACCGTAACGCCAGCCACTATTTGGCTCAACACGCCTTCCCCTTGATTACAGTGCCACGCGATCCGGATGCCTAGACCTGCACACCAGTTCCATTGTTTTCTTACATGGTAAGCATCGCCACACTGTGTCCCCTGCTCGCTGCCCGCGACTATCAGTCAGCCTGCACTTTTCTCGTAGTCCATCATGAACTCAGCCCATTTGGCAGAATGGTGTTCACCACTTAGGGAGCTTGCTACCACTGCGGAACACTGCCTTAGACAAACTCAGATGAAGTTACTAGACTTGGTTGTCACGGATACCTCGGCGGCCTTTCAGAATCGGTTCGTTGCTCAAATGATTCCACCTATTGACACCCTCAATTCCGACTTGCCGTTATAGTACGGAAGATTAAGGTGGTCAATCGGGGGAAGGAAAGGAAGGGAACAGCGGGGAGGGAGATCTGTGGAAAGAAAGACTTGTTTAGAAAACTGGCTTTAGGAAACAGTCTAAACATTTATAACATATACTCATAGGTTTCCTATATCCCTTTATACCTGTAAAGAAAAAATAACAAGATCCTGCAGTAGCCTTAAGAAGGACGATTTGAACTCATCGAAAACTTCCGAATGGCTAAAGCGTCTTCTATAGAACAGTATATGTATTGACCCAGATTTCATTCAAAGAGTACTGTGAACAGAAACAATATGATTATACTAAGCCTAATTTGTATTTAACCAAAAGATGTATACGCTATCAAATCGAGATAGTACCCATCAATGTTTATGCAATGCCTAACATCACAAGGGAGCAAGGACAAGGCTTGGCATCAACCTCTCACTGACCCCCTGTTCGAACACGAACAAAAAACACACAACATTTAACACATCCATATGGCATATGGTTGATCACTCTGGGTATTGTTCCAAGTGGAATTAGTGGCAACAAAACATACCATCAAATTGTTAATAATGAAGTTGAATAAGTAGAAACTTAATTAGTATAGCCTTTAGAAAGCAGGGACTATACCACCTGATAGAAACGTAGTCTTAACAATTCTTTTGGCAGACACAAATTCTGGGAAATTATAATCCTTAGAATATACACGAGCCTTTAAATCAAGGTGCTAGCTCCTGAATATAAGTGTAGCTTAATTGCTTGCAACAATATGAAATGCGGCTTGCCCCATCCACTGGCCAAACAGAAAAGGAACTTGGAAGGCGGTGTCAGTGACACCCTCACCGCACCGGACACTGCAGAACTCCAACTCCTTCGTCCTCGGAGTACAATCAAACAGGATAATCCACTGCGATTCCTCCATGTTTGCTGGCTTTCATAGCCTTCTGGGTCATGGAGCGACATAATTTCCTGTGAACGCGACACGACACACAGGCTTCTGGGAACTGTAGTTTCCTTCTCACGCATCGGGATTACAGACGTGTTTTCCATCCGGCCACCCCACCTGCAGCGCCCGGTAGTCTATGGCGCATCTTTCCTAGTTCAACACCCTCTTTCTCAGCCGGTCCGGAGAAGTGTCAGCGTTCGTTTGCGTAAGGTTTGTAACATTGGTTCACTTTCCGATTCGATCTCTGACGAGGTCCTCATCCTCTATAGTCCTGTCAATATGGATAATTCCACCTTATAGAACTTCACCCCCGTGTTCTACGCGGATTGAATATATCACAACTCTCCCGCACTTATCACTACCTGTACTTGACTCACTTAATGAGTGCAGCCCCTACCAGGCCATTACCCGGTACTTACTTGGCATGCAGTTACCAGGCCTACTTGCCCTCACCTCTCTCTCCCTTGTTATTTTCCAGAATTTCCCCATTGCATACCTGACCGGTAGTGCAATAACTCTGCCCATTCACCCGGATTTCTCTGCACACCATACCGTGGGTGCAATTTTTGAAATACTAACTCTTGGACTGCCTTGCTGCATAGCAGGTACTATGTATATTCTCTCCCGGTCTAAATTGATTCATCCAGTGAATCACTATTACACTATTCTTATTCTATTCCACCCCCCTATTTTTTCACTCTCCCATTGTACAGCACTAACATATTCTTCTGTATCCCAGTCCTGAAGATGACTTGAACTAACTACAGGTTGACCACTCAGCGCAGTTCTTGGCGTTTTTTGGTTCTCTAACTTGTCGAAGATTTTGTGTTTTCATAATAATTTTTGAAGTTTTGCAACCATTTAGGTAATTGTATATTTCTTTTGTGCCGCTTTTTTGTTGTTTCCTTTGTCTCACTCGCGCTGTTCACTTTTCTGCACAAGGTTTTATGGGTTACACCCACATTTAATGTAAATAGGCTGGACATACTTGGGAAGAGGTTTTCTTCCACCAGCCTTGCATTGCAGTTGGTGAACACTGCATGCCTTTTGGGCTGTTACTCCCATACCCCATTCGAAACAGTTGCAGAAATCTGCCGCAGCTCCCTGAGGAAGCACAGGCAATCCTCTCCCAACCAGTGAAAGACAGAAGGGATGCAGCAAAGTTCACCATTACGTTTGGTCTGGATAAGATTGACTCGCTGAGCAGAGCTGTTTCGTCGACAGCGGCCTTACAGCACCAAGCCTGACTGAGAACATCTGGCTTTTCGGGAGATGTTCAGACCAACCTCATGGGCGTGCTCTTCGATGGGACTCGTCTCTTCAGAGGGAATGCAAACTCGACGCTGGAGCGCTTCAAGGACTCGCGGGCTATGGTCAAGTCCTTGGAACTCTCAGTGACACCTCGGCCCTAATCGGTCTTTCGTAGCTAAGGAAGGGGCATGCCACTATACAAACCATGTCCCATCCACCGTTCTGTGCAAGCTTCCCAAATTTTGTGAGGACGTAAATGCAGTGCATTCCGCCAGAAGTCGTCCGCCACCAACCCCCTGGCAGCTGCAGCCTCTAAGTCCTCCTATTTTGGTTCTGCAAGACTATGTGTGTCCACTTGGAGTGAGACTCCAACGTCATCTCCTCCACTGGTAGTCCATAACATCGGACCAATGGGTCTTGCAGTTCATTCGCAGTGGTTACTCCCTCCCTTTACTGCCATCTCAAGAACAACTGGTGGAGGATCATCTCATCTTGCTTCGGGAGGAAGTTCCAGGTCTTCCGGCTAAGGGGGCTATAGGCAGGGTTCAGATATCAGAAGTAGGCTGTGATTGTTATTCCCACTATTTTCTGATACCCAAGACGAACAAGGGTCTTCATCCTATTGTAGACCTCCGAACCCTCAATCTCTTCCTCAAAAAGGAAACATTCAAGATGGCTCAGGTTTTGTCTGCCCTTGAACAAGGAGAATGGCTGGAAACGTTGGACTTGCAGGATGCGTATTTCCACACCCCGTCCTCCCTGTCCACAAGTGTTCCCTACGGTTCAAGGTAGGCCACGAGTACTTTCAGTTCACTGTGCTACCCTTTGGCCTTACCAGTGCACCTTGGGTGTTCACCAGGTGATGGCGGTGGTCACAGCTCATCTGTGCAGGTTAGGGGTTTCAGTCTTCCCATACCTCATTGACTGGCTTTTGAAGGCGGCCTCGCCCCAGGCTGTTGTCTCCCGCCCCAGACTATGGAGGACCCCCTGCATTCACTGAAGTTCACTATAAACATGCCAAAGTCACACCTGACTCCTTCTCAGATGCTCCCTTTCATCAGAACTGTTCTAGACACTGCAGTTTCTGGTTTATCCTCCCAAGCTTTAAGACCAGGATATTCAGGTTATGATGCTGATGTTTCAGCCTCTATCCTGGATTTTAGTGAGAATGACTCTGAGGTTGCTGGGCCTCATGGCCTCCTGCATCCTGTTGGTAAATCATGCCAGATGGCATATGTGGGGTCTGCAGTGAGACCTGAAGTTCCAGTGGGTGTAACATCAGGGGAATCTCTCCAACCTCTCCAAGATCTCAGATATGGCTGCAAGAGGCCTGCAGTGGTGGCTTACGAACAACGATTAGGTCAAAGACAAACTCCTCTCTTTTCTCCAACCAGACCTTCCAGTAGTGACATATGCGTCACTACTGGGATGGGGTGGCCATCTGGGAGAGGTGGAGGTCAGAGGACTCTGGTCTCAGGCGGAATCCGTACTCCATCTCAACCTGCTGGAGCTCCAGGCGATCCGACTAACATTGAAAGCATTTATTCCCTCTGTCAACACGAAATTAGTGTAAATGTTCATGGACAAAACACTGCCTCCATGTGGTACTGCAACAAGCAGAGCGGGGTGGGGTCATGGACACTTTGTCAAGAGGCCCTGCATCTCTGGATATGGCTGGAACAGGAGGGCATAACCATGGTGGTTCCACACCTGGTAGGTTCTCTGAAAGCCGGGGCTGACTAACCCAGCCATCGATGCCTAGCGGATCACAAGTGGTATCTCCATTTGGATGTGGTGCAAGGTCTCTTTCAGCAGTGGGGAGAGCCTTGGTTAGATCTGTTGACCACCTCAGAGAAAGCGCAATGTCAGACGTACTGCATGTAGGAGTTTCCAAGGCGGCTATCGCTCGGAAACGCTTTATGTCGAGAGTGAAGCTCAGGCCTCCTGTAGAGTTTTCTGCCCATACCGCTTCTGCCCAGAGTTCTCAGGAAAATCAAAGACAACCGGGCCCAAGTCATTCTTGTGGCTTTGGACTTGGCAAAGTGAGTTTGGTATCCCAAGCTGCTTCAAAGTAACATCGATCCTCCGATCAGGCTGCCCCTTCTGGAGGATCTTCTGTCGCAGCAGCAGGGGAGGGTCCTCCTCATGAACCTTTCAACTTTCTGCAGTCTTGCGTGGAGATTCAGCAGCAGTAGTTGATAGCTTTTGACTTTCCTCCTGAAGTCTAAAAGTTATCTTGCGGCCAGGCAGCCCTCCACCAAAACAGTGTACACCTGTCGTTGGCAAAATAATTTAAAATATTGTACAGAAAAGTCTATGGACCCTCTTTCTGCCTCTGTTTTCGATATTCTTCTTTTCATTCGTACCCTTGCCCAGCAGGGCTCTGCTCTGGCCACTCTCAAGGGTTATCTCTCCGCTCTGTCTACCTACCTGCGGCTACCTGACCAACCCTCTTTATTTTAGTCTCCTATTGTACATAGCTTTCTGAAATGACTTGCACATATGTTTCCCCCTTCATCAAGCCTCAGTGGGATCTGAACTTGATTCTCACTTACCTTGTGCGCTCCCTTTGAACCACTACACAATTGTCCGCTCCGGCTGCTTACCATCAGCACAGCTTTTCTAGTGTCAAGAAAATCTGCCCAGAGGATGAGTGAGCTGAAGGCTTTATCATCCAAGCCTCCCTATGTTATGGTATTTCTGGACATGGTGGTGCTTCGCACCCAAGCCTCTTTCCTTCCTAAAGTTATGACTCCATTACATTTGGGACAATCTGTCACCCTGCCCACCTTTTTATGCTCGTCCACATCCCTCTAAAGAGGGGGAGCAACTACACCATCTGAACCCAAAAGTACCATTGTCGTTCTACCTTGACAGCACAAAAGAGTTCTAGGTGGAGGACCAACTCTTCGCAGGCTATCTAGGAGCTAAAAAAGGTTGGGTAGTTCAGAAATGGACCATTTCACGCTGGATCGTTCTCTGTATCAAGGTCTGCAAACCCCTGGCTAAAAAACAGCCTCCTGAGGGCTTATGAGCCCATTCCACCAAAGGAATAGCTGCAACCACGGCATTAGCTCCTGGGGTTCTAATTCTGGACATCTGCCAGGCAGCAATGTGGGCATCCATGCACACATTTGCCAAACACCAATTCAACCCTAAAATGCAGAAATTGTTGGTGTCCTTTTGCATACCAGGGTAGGCACAGGCAGTGACACAGGTGACGGCATGAGAACATTATCATATCATGCTTCTTTTATGATGGATAACGGCATTGCAGTACAGTATGCTTGATGCACTCTGATTGAATTATTTCTCAAATGTCAAGAGATATTACTGGGGCTTGTTCCAAGGAAGTATCCAGATGAACTGTTTCATAACAAATCATAAACCAAAACGCAGGTCTTGCTTAATGAGCTTAAACATTTTTAAATGACAAAGTCTAGTTTTCTCTTGACCTGTTCAACGGGTCTCATCCAAAGTAGAATTGCATTGCTTCATGGCATTGGTACAGTCGGGTAGATTTCATTTTTATCGTCGTGGGCATTCATGCTGGCTTTATTTTTTAACGAGAGAGATATTCTGATTGGCACAACCAACTATCATAAGTCTAGTTAAGATTCCACTAAACAAATTTGAAAATAAAGAAGTGAAGAAGAAACAAATGAATCCAAAAATAGTATTAAAGCAAGTCAAAAGGACAGATATGATGGTCCTGAAAACAAATAATGGCTGTCAGAATACTTTTACTGATCCGGCATTGTCATTTTATCAAGGTCCCACAAATTATTTCCATTATTGCAGGTGTTGCTGCAGCTCTGTATGAGTGAAAGTTCCCTGTGTTAAGATCTACAGGATCAAACTCCACCCACAATCAAAATATTTCAAAGAGTATGCAGCATGTGCATTTATAACGAGCTACCTCACCCCCTGCGTTAGGAAACCCACTGAGAAAGAGTTGTTGTGTAAGTGATGCCCTAAAAGTTAGTCCTATCAGAGTAAGTTGCTACACCATTGTAAAACAAATTAAAAACTTGAGATTCAAAACTGAAATTGAATGGGAACTAACCTTTTATAAGTCAATCACCTTACAAGTCAGCAGAAAGGAAGCATGTACGAGGCTGGCTTAGTATATGGTGCACATTTAAAGGAGTGATGCATCTTGCAATAATCCAGGCAACCCTTATGGTGATTTTAGTGGTCATTGATAACCATGGGCTCTCAAAGTGGTAGCCATGGAGAGCAGCCTTCTAGCTTATCTTGAAACAATGTAAAGCAGCATGTTTTACCACATTTAATCAATAATGAAGATTAGATAAAAAAAGAGTCGCATAGTATTTATAAAAATAAGTCTATTTTTAACACAACACAATTAGTATCACATTTGTATATCTCCTAGCTGAAGATACCAACAATACACATGAAAATACTTCAAACAAATCAGGTAAGTAGCATAAATATACATTGGTCTCCAGGGGAAGACCAAACCATATACTAAAGAAGTGGAATGTGAACTGCAAGGAAGTACGGGACTTGGGCCAAAAGACTCAGAGGAGCAGTGGGGACTTAAGGTAAGTACCCAGAAACCCTATGGACACTGTGTGCAGAGTGGAATCACAGCTTCGTGCCCAATGGACGTTGATGGAGAAGTCACTGTTGCATTTGTAAAGAAAAAGGATCCTTCCCAGAGGCCACTGAAGAAACCCGTTGGAGGACGGAAAGTTGGAGAGCCACCCCGCCCGTGGATGCCCCTGGAACCAGGTTACCTGCACCAGGGATGCCAGGTGCGTAGGGGTGAAGTGAAGTTGAACCTCCTGTAGATGACAATTGAAGGCTTGGGAAGAAAGGCCTCTGGAGAAGTCTCTGAAGATGTCCGATTTAATCAAAGGGTGGATTCTTGAAGAGGCAAATCTGCAAGCATAGGGGCAGAGTCTATGCCACTCAAAGGTGACCAGGAGTCACAGAAGCACAATGCCCACTCTTGGCAGGGAGCTAGGAGAGAGTTGACGAGGACCTTGTCGCTACAGCTGTGGGGACCAGGCAATGCTGTGGAAGCCCATAAGCCATACACGAGCTGTCCCATGTTGGATGTTGGTGTCTAGGTGGTCGGTGTCTGGCAGGAGCACCAATCAGCCTTGGTAGCTGCAACTGGTGTGGGAGACGAAAATATTCAATAATTGGGACCAGCAAGGTCCAAGGGACTCGCCAAGTGCAGGAGAGTCAGAGCAGGCACCAGGCAAGCAGGGGAGCTGACTAAAGCCAAAGAATACCCTCAAGATGACCCACTGGCTGAAGGCATAGGAGTCTCAAGAGGGCCTCGGGCAGCTCACCAAAGATGGAGGCCCACAGTGCAAGGATGCTGATCCTCAAGGGATAGGGTGCTGGAGGCTGGAGCTTCTTGTAGCCCAAAGATCTCTGGAGTGCAGAGACAACAAGCCTTGCAATGGCAATTTGGCATGGTGCACAGGGGTTTGGTGCCAGCAGCTCCGACGAAGGATAATGTCCTCCAAATTCAAGGGAAGACAGGTCAGGCCTCTGCAGAGCTACAACCTGTGTTACTAGGCCTCAGGAAGTCCATAGGACGACAGGACCAGCAGACCGGTCAGCTTAGTTGCGGGGCCTGCTGATTCAGGGGAGTGACTCCTTCACTCCAAGGGAGATTTCTTTGGAAGTCCTTGGTGCCCATAGGTCATCTGGAGAACCTGAGCAAAGCACAAACACAGACGAGGCACAAGACTTGCAAAACAGTGAGACCAGGAGCAGCAGGAGTCTTTCTTGATGCAGTCTCGGTTCCAGGCAAAGTTCAACAAAGTCCAAGTGTTCAGACGGCCAAAGAGTGTCTTGGTTTCAGAGGTGAATCTTTTTCCACGAGTAGTCTAAGGAATCCACCCACAGAGGAGCCCTTAAATACCCTAGGGAAAGGGTTGGAACGACTCAGGATCCCTCCCAGTGGAGGGGCTGTTCTTTGTCCAGTTTTGCGCCACAGCAGGAACCAAGGGTTCTTGAACTGGCTCAAATTGCAGTGTGCAAGGGGGGCACCACATGTGCACTTCAATGCAGTCTGGTGGTGCTGCAAAGCGCCTCCACCCCAGCCCAATACACTAAGTCCTGTCTGGTAGTTCGTTACACCTCCCTGTGACAGGAAACCTATTGTTCTCCCTTCCCCCTCCTCGAGCTCAGCTCAGCAGCAGGGCAGAACAGTGTCTGTGGTCGGCAGCAGCATTAGCTTCCTGGTAGTCCCTGAAAGGCTGTAACAGGGTGTACATGGGGCTTCCCTAAGGGGCCTCCCAGCGTCATGTGATCGGTAAAGAGTCCATTGTCCTTTTCCCTTTGTTAGCCTAACTGTGTATGACACAGGCCACATTAGCTTTGCACACATTACAATATAAAAACATGTTTGCTTTTTTGCCACATTATATTTTTACATAGAACCTGCTGTTGTTTTCTCGTTCTGTTTCTTTCTGAGATTGAACAGCAGACAATGCCAAACAACAATGTCCCTTGTTATTTTGTTCTGGTCAGGCACTTGCACCTAGACACAACACAGAAATGCAGCTGTTATTTATGCACATGTAAACCTTGTCATATAGGTATGCACAGCAATGTAACAGAGAGAGAGAGACAGATATTTTCTGAGAGAAGATAACAGCTGTATCTGAGATGTAGAACGTTCATCTTTGTATGCTAATGTACGGGGTCCGCTACTAAACCCAAAAATCTTTGCTGTATAATCAGTTTGCTTCTGTGGGAGGAAGGAGGTTTAGGCTATACTGTCTTATAATATGACAGGACTTTTCATAATATACGGTCTATTGACAATGCTGATGGTATTTTTGGGGGGGGAAACAGATTTTATTCTGTCAAAAGTCATATACATTGCGGAGCTCCTTGACCCAGGAAGCATCTGCCACAATAGACATTGCAAATCATTATCATTGACGATTGAGATAAACATTTTTCTTATCTTCAATAGTAAAAAAACAATATAACATAAACACAATGCAATGAACCCCCCCCCCCCCCCGTTGCCCTAACCCACTACTGCGAGGCTGATGGTATTTTTGCTAGGCAGTTTTTTCAGATTGTGGCACGTATACTGCATTCTTCACAATAGTTTAACTAAACATTTCAAACTTCCTTCATCTCTCTGTCATATCTTATTGTGGACGAGTACAAGTGTGTGAGCGAACGGGGTTGTCCTGTTACCACGATCCCTGAGAGGGTCCGGAGTGTTGTGTTATTGGGTGTCAATTCACTTGTCTCTCTGGATATGAGTATAAGGGCGAGTAAGACACTAAAGCTAGTTGGACTCAGACTCATGTGACTGAGGTGGTATGGTGACTCAGTCCCTATCTACAAATGTTCTATGGTCCCAAGCATAGTTAAGTTCCTAAGCAGAATCCCTGCAACATGGCGCCACCAACATTTGGTCAGGTGCTTATTTGCGGGAACCCTGAGTTGCACTTGTGCGTGTCCACAATACCTCACACTGTTCTGCAGAGACGTCCGTGGTGTCTGGGACTTATCTGCCACAGTTTTTAGAATGTACCTAGTTCTTTTGGTTTTTCAAGCTTGAATAATAAAAGGTTTACACTCTCTTTTGTGCTGCCTTTTTGAATCCGTTGCTTCTTGATTTTGGCTGTCACAAATTGCGTCAAATTGCTGCCCAGCGGTTACTCCACACTTACTACAGCATGGTTTCCCTAATGCGGGGGCTCCTGTAGTTTTGGTGATTGAGGCAGACACAGCGCACCACTTTGAAGTTTTTTTATTCCTTAGTCACCTTTCCAGCTGTCAATGCTTATGATAATATTTTCATACTTATACTGCAGTCGCCGCACTGAACGCTTTTCGTCCTTATGCACTTCTTGAAATTCCTCTTATGGTCTAGGAACACCAGACTTGGTTTAACGAAGCCCTTCCCTATGTCCACAGTATTGCTCGTATGAACCACTTAATGACGGGCTACCTGGCCTACTCTTGCAGGCTTCACACCTTTCCTGAATTTAGTTGCACTCAATGTGGCAGAGACGCATGTGTTATATGAACAGGTAGTTCTTTTATGTAAATGCTAAATACATTTTGTTTCCCATCCCTTTCTGGTGGGTCCAGCTCGGGCTGGTGCGCCTGCCTAGGCACAACAAGCTGCGGGACTTGTTATTAGTCCAATGATTGTGAATTCGGTTATGGGCAAACGCCAACCTAATCGTGAGGACATTCCATTTTGGATTGCACCATAAATTAATCAACTTGATGCTGTGTTTCCCCTTACGGGTCCACAGGAAAAACTTAGAATTTTAACCATGTGTTTACCTAATAATCTTGGTCCCCATTTAGTTGACTGCAACACCAGGGGGCTGTGTTTGCCATAGTGTATACTCTCTGATATGACACTAACCTCGATGGACGTTCTGCTGAATGTCCTCGAACAAATACAGAATGAACATGGATCAGGTCCTGCTCTTGATTTGGGGATGAAACTGATTGGAAATGTTCCTGTTGTCTCCAAAATGAATCTTTCTAAAGTTAAAGGAGAAGCAGCTCCTTAGGCTAGTGCCAGCAACTTGCATACCTTGAGCGTGAGTTGATTAGTATCATTTCACCGGTATACACGTCCTTAGGGCGTAACAGTTTGGGTACCAGACCGTCTGTTTCCACCCTTGTAAAACAGCTTCTGACAAAGATGCACGCCCTGCCTGTGATTTTCCAAAGAAAACATGAGATAAAGCTAAACAACTACAGCAAAAGGGTAGGCCTCGTAATGGTACGCCACCTCTGGAATAATCTGAAAGGCGTTATGATTTTCGTGACTGCTCTAAAATTAAAACTCCTGATCGATGTCATGTACTTGATACTCATTCTCCTCGTTCCTGTCAAGACTCATCTGATCAACTGACCGTGGAGGCCGATCTGATCGTAGACAAAGAGAGTATGTGCAAACTAAACGGGACACACATTGCTCTTTTGATGTGAAAATCAAAAAGGAGGCTCAACCACCTCCTTTCCAGAAACATAAAGTTGCAGCCTTAACAGCTAAAATGCCCCAGATGGTGAGAGCCCTTCTCCTGGACAGGAGTTGGGTGGTGACTCTCCTCGACAGTGCGGCAGAAGCACCATAGAGTGCAAGACACTCAGTCGGCATCTGGAGGTGAGAGCGACTGAGACTTTTGTCATGGCAGAAACCATGGACACCCACGTTGCACCCCCTAACAGACTCTACCACTTAGATATTCAAATTGAGGGTGGCGTCAAACGTACCATTAAAGCTATCTATTGGGACAATTTGACTTCTTCATATGATATTCTTTTGTTGAAGGTAGATTAGCCTTCTCCTTTTATTCTTGCTTTTCCCCAAGGTTAGGATGTTATCCTCCCTTCATTTTTGCATCTAGTTCCTGGTGCAGTTAAACAGGCTTATGCATCTGAATGGGCCCTAGTTTTTGACCCTTCTTTATATCGCAGCCAAACTGCATGGGATAAAGATTCTCCTTTCTATGTAATTCCTATCCATTCCACTCTACAACCTCAGCCGCAGTATCCAATTAAATCTGATGCCAAAGTAGCCGTTAAAGACATTCTTACTCAATTGGAGTACCAGGGCGTAATTGAGTGCTATGTATTTCAGATGAATAATTCCCTTTTTCCGGTTCTAAGCCCGACCAGTCTTATTGTATTGTATTGGATTGGATTATTGACATTTGAATAGTCATATTCGCACTTTCGCTGTCCAAAAAACACATAGTATGGCACTAATTAACAGTATTGTTCACAAGAAATTTAAAACCACCCATGATAGATCCAATGTTTCTTTCAGTCACAATTTGACTCTAGAGAGCCGTGATTGGTCCGCGTTTACCGCCCTTTGCTCCCAGAGGTGATACACACGTTTGCCTATGAGGTATAAATAGCCCAGGCGTTCGTCTTGAGAATGACCCCGACGCTTTGTCCTATGTGATGACATCTACTTAACAGATGATGAACTAAATCCTTATTTATCTAGAGTGGATCGCATCATTTTGCGGTTTGCTGAACTTGGTTAGAAGTTTGATTTTTCAAAATTTCACATTGCTTTCCTCAGTATCCATTCCCTTGGTTATGAATTAACCAATGAGGGTAAGAGCTTAGCCCCTCACTTTTTAGAAAAATGTGCACAGTTGCAAGCCCCAAATATGCTCAAAAATCTACAGTCTTTACTTGCCTTTTTACATTTTCAAAAACCTTACATTCCTGACTATTAATACATTAAGCCTTAATACATCCTGATTTTTCTGCATCCTGCTGGATGCCTGAACAGCCAGTCTATGCCTTAATACGTCCTGATTTTTCCACTTTGCTTGAAACACAACATTTACAAACATGTCTTAATATAACGAATATGGTCATCCAAATTGTACCTTGTTCTGTTGGTTTTACCTATGTTATGTTCAATGAAGGTGAAACAGTACCCACTGCATATAAATCACATTTATATTCCCTAGCTGAAATGCGTTTTGCATCCGTTGAAAAAATGCTAACAGCAGTCCAGATGGCCGTCCTTAAGGAATGACCTTTAGACCAAGGTAAACACATTATTCTCTTTCTCCTGTGCCCGCCTTAGAGGCTGTGTCAAAAGCTAATGTTCCCAATTCATAGGCCCCTTCATACCGATTAATTCAATGGGCTACATCCTTAGCAACAGTTGATGTCAACTTTGTTTTCGACCCTTCTTTACAGACACAGGAATTCTTACAGTATGAGCATGTTTATCCTGTTCCTTCTTCCACTCTATGAATACAAATGTATTATCTATACCGATGGTTCAGCACAACCGGCTATCGGTTCTAAACAGTAATACTCCGCAGCATGCGCAGTTGTTTTAGGCACTATGTCAGATGACATTTTTCAACCTACTATAACTCGCAATCGGTCTCTAAGATACTGTACTGCGCAGTTGGCTGAACTAAGAGTTTTGCTTCTTGCACTTGAACATGCAAATCCAGAATTCCCCACACTTATAGTGCTTTGGGTTAAGGAGGCAGATTTTAAGGATAAATTGCCACATACACATGTAATCCATATATTGGGTCATCAATGTGTGGGAGCATACACAGTAGGTAATTCTATGGCTGATGAGGCAGCCATATACGCAGTAGCCGCATGTAAAATAGCAGCAATAACGTATTCTAAAACACGTGTTGATTATGGCTTCTTGGCTGCTATCCATTCTTCTAGGGCCAGCACTGCTTTACCTAACGGTTTTCCTTCCAAATATTCATATTCCCTAAATGAGCATCATGTTCCTTTTGTAACTATACCTGGGGTTGGCGATCGCATAATTCCCGACCTTGACTGCAGACAATCTTTAATAGTTACCGCGCATCAAGGTGTTGCCTCCGCACATGCCCGAGTGGCTGCCACAATTTCCATTTTACAACAACATCATTAGTGGAAAGGTTTATACCAGCAAACTAAAAAATGTTTTATGTTGTGAATTTGTCAACAAAATAAAAGTTCTACTGTGTCTCGTCCACCACTGACGCATTTGTTTAGTTCAAATCAGCCTTTAGGCTGTGTTTATCTGAATCATTGTGGTCCTCTAATTTCAGATACTGCTTTAAATTTTATTTTGGTTGCGGTTGATTCTTGCTCCAGGTTCCTCTGGGTTTGGCCACAGCGCTCAGCTGACGCTAAAACTATTATAAAGGATTTGCGAATCTTTGTTGGGACTTATGCCTGTCGTGCATTCCACTCAGACCAGCCTCCTGAGACAGCATGGACTCCCTTTGATCAGTCTCTCTTTCATTTCCTTGTAGGCACTAGAGTGCCTGGGAGTTGCCAGGCTCCCGACCGCAACCGCCATCTTGAAAGGGCAGATTCTGCTTGTTTTATGCTTTTAACTTTTGACACCGTTATTTTAACTTGTTTTTCTTTGTTAGTAGCTATGGTCCACAAGGTAGCTTGTGAGGCATAGCCGAGTTAGCTGGATCCCAGTTCGAAATTTCTTTTGCCCTCACTGTTGCTTAGCACTCGCAGTTAGCAATGCCTGTGACCACACCCCCTAATTCACCCCCGGATGCCAGGCTACAAAGCAGGCCCACAAGCGCATCAGCGCAGCCTGCTGAGACAGGGTGTCCTCCCTCCGATCAGTCTCTTCAATTTCCTTGTAGGCACTAGAGTGCCAGGGAGTTTCCTGGCTCCTGACCACAACCGTCATCTTGAAAGGACGGATTCTGATTGTTTTATGCATTTAACTTTCACACTGTTACTTTAACTTGTTTTTCTTTGTCAGTAGCTATGGTCCACAAGGTAGCTTGTGAGGCATAGCCGAGTTAGCTGGACCCCAGTTCGAAGTTTCTTTTGCCCTCACTGTTGTTTAGCACTTGCGCTTAGCAGTGCCTGTGGCCACGCCCCCTCACTCACCCCCAGATGCCAGGTTACAGCGCCGGGCCACAAGCGTGTACGTGCCGCTGATGCGCCAAAGGCAAGCCCGCCTGCGCCCGTCCGGCCTCGGACCTCGCTCAGCACCAGCCACCCTGCTGGTTTGGACCCAGAGCTACTAAAACCATTGACTAACATCAAGTATTCAAGGAACCTCCTTACAAGGCTTAAATCATGAGGTAAGAGCTGTACAGTTCCAAGCTTTGACCCACAGGCTATTGACAGTCAATCTCCCTGCTCTCAGTGTGAATTCAACTTTTTAAACCTCCCAGTAAATACCTCCTAGAACCCCCCCCCCCCGTAGCATTTCACGCGTGTCTTGAAACTCACAAGCTTGATCTGGCCTTTATCACTGAAACGTGGGTTGACGCTTCATCAGACCCAGGCCTACTCCTGGCCCTACCAACAGGATATAAAATCCACAGAATGGACAGAGTAGGGAAAAGGTTGGGGCATAGTGATAATTCTTTGAAACAGCCTGAAATCTTATTTCGAAGCCCTCCAGATTGTGAGGTGCTAGCTTTCAAGATTGCTACTATTCCTTTAATGGAGTACTACTCTACAGCCCCCGGGGGCTAAATCCTCTTTTATTGACAGCATTGGCCATCTTTTGGAATGCAAGGTTGAGTTTCCCAACTTCTCTATTCTGGGGTACTTCAATTTCAATCTGGGGAACCCTACGTATCCGCACACTGAAACTCTCTTAGATCAGATGATTAGTGCTGGCCTAATCCAGATAGTTAAGGGCCCTCCTCACAAAGCGGGGCATTATCTTGATGGAATTTTCTCCGATAATATTGACTTAAAATGGCTACGCTCGCTTCCACTAACCTGGTCCAACCACAACACTATAATATTTGAAATTACAAGACTACCTAAACCCCTCTTTAAACATCCCAGCCATCCTTGGAATAGGATTAAGCCCGACCAACTCAATGCCCTACTCGACCAGTTGATGCCCGAGATTCCCCCTGCTCCTGACCTAGCTGCCACTAAATACCATTCCTGGTTAGAGTCTGCAACATTGCAACTAGCTCCACCAAATAATCATCGGTGTCCCAGGACTCTCCCACCCGAATCCTGGTTCAATAATACACTAAAATCTCAGAAACAAATTTGTCGGAGACTCAAAAGAAAATGGAGGTTAAACTATAACTTGAATGACAAAATCAAATACAAAGCCTCAATCCACACATACAAAAAGTTAATCCTGAAAGATAAAACCACCTACTACACGTAAAAACTCAAAGCTGCTAACGGTTGCCCTAAAGAATTATTCGCTACCATGAAAAAACACACAGAATCAAAAAAATCCCATAATAAGTCAACAATTCTGCAACTCCCTGGCCTCCTCTTTCCAGGACAAGGTAAAATGAGTCTACGACACCTTTATACTTTTGGATAAGCACTCTGTCCAGACATCTACTCAGCGGCAAAACGCACAATATAGTCTATCCCTAAACGAAGACCCTACTACTCCAACTAGAAATAACCTCTCAACCTTCATCACATTGACAAAAAGATCAGACCCGTAACATACTAACATCAGTCAAATCGGCTCCCCGTTGGAACCCATGCCCACCCAAAACCATACACGTCACCTGAGATTATAACTACCTACCTTACTCCGCTTTTTAGCAAGATGCTTACCCTGGGACTCTTCCAGAATGAGTGGAAGAAGGCCCGAATACTTCCACTCCTGAAAAAGCCAAACATGGACATCGGTGATCCTCTCAGCTATAGACCAATCTCAAGACTCCCCTTTCCATTTAAGGTAGTAGATATGGAACTGACCATTTTTATTACAAAAAATTAAATCCTTGACTTATCCCAATTTGGCTTCCAGGCACATCGCAGCACAGGGATGGATTTGATCACCGCCACAGAGTAGCTCAGACAAACCTTGGACAATGGAGGTAGTGCGGCCCTGATCTTATTGGATCTATCAGCCGCTTTCGATACAGTCAACCACAAACTCCTGGTTGACCGTCTAACCGTGCTCAGGATCAAAGACAAAGCATTATCTTTACTAACCTCCTTCCTCACTGAGTGAATTCAATCTGTTGCCGTGGGTGATCATGTCTCACCCTCCTTATCTATTCCCTCTGGTGTTCCCCAGGGATCGTCTTTGAACCCAACTTTGTTCAACCTTTATGTCACCCCATTGGCTGAACTTATTAAAATACATTGATTTGCCTTCATATCATATGCTGAAGGCACACAAATAGTTATATCAGTAACCAGCTCACCAAACTCAACAGCTTTCATGACTGCATGTGTCACATTGGACAGTTGCTTAAAGCTCAGCTAATCAAAAACAGAAGTGTTATTGTTCAGCAGCAATCCCTCATTCTGAACAGCCAACTGATGGCCCTACCAGCTCAGCTCCCTTCCAACTCCAACTAAAAAAGTAAATAAAATGTAGGAATGATATTCCATACCAATTGTTTGCTTGAAGGACAGATCAATATTACTACTCTTGCTTTATCATCCTTAAAGTCTTAAGGAAGATACTTACCTTCATTACCCCCCACACTGCATAAAACAGCAGTCACTGCATGTATATCATCTACACATGACTCTTTAACAGCACACAAAAGCATTGCATTAACAAGTTACAGATATCACAAAACTCAGCAGCCTGACTACTTCTGGGCATCTCGAGATACGAGTCGGCATTGGCTGCCAATAGCAAAACGTATTCAGTTTAAGGCTTTATGCCTAGCCTTCAAGTCCCTGCATAGTCTTGGCCCCGAGCAGCTATCACAATATCTTAAGCCTTACATTCCCTCAAGATCCCTTAGATCAGCGACCATTGGAATTCCTACTGTTCCAGGATTTTAAAAAAGTGAGATGGGGTGGTAGAAGTTTCGCCACCTCTATTGCAAGCTCTGGAACTCCATTCCATCAACCCTTAAGAAGGAATCCACTCTATTAACATTTAGAAAAGGCCTGAAAATGCGCCTATTTAGACAATTACCCCATCCTCCCCCTCCCCAACTGTTCCACACAGTCTTTTCAGAAGGTAGTGCCTAGACACCCCAGGGTATATGTTACGCTTTATAAATTCTCATTACATCACATTACACCAAGGCCCGGCTTTTGCCTCTAAGGCTTACCGAGATTCAATGACGTCCATGGGTGTTCAAGTGTATTTTTTCTTCTCTGTATAGCCTAAGGGCAGTTCTGTTGTGTAGAGAATGAACTGTGACTTAAAGCAATCCTTAACAGCAAGAGTATTAGGTAGAGGGTGTGGTTGGTTGAATCATCTCTGTGGGGTTCAACGAGCATTAAATAATAGGTCTAAAAGATCTCTGGGTGGGCAGACTCTGTATGAATTGCTCTTTGGCATCAAGATATATGTTCCAGACCTTGCTGGTCCAGACGTTGTGGCGGCAGCCGCAACCTTTGACATGGATAATCACTATGCTGTCCTACAGGTTCTACAAAAGTGCTGTGACATTCTGGCCCACACACATTTGCCTCCAGCTCTTTCATCGAGTACTGCGAATCAAATTCCTGTTTCTCGTTGGCTTCCCAAGGTAGAAGACCTGGTTCGCGAAAAAGTGGTCCTCACAAAGGAATTTGGCCCAACGTACCATGCTCCTGTTCCAGTCCTTGGTATCCAGGGTACACAAACCGTGATTTTGCCACCGCTTCCTGGTCATAAAGAAAATTGTTTTGTTTCCATTAAACATGTTATGCTACACCATATGGCCAATTCTCCATAGTATGCTTAGGAGTGGTCCCTCATTAGACTTTCCTTTGCAGCCTGTGAGCACCACTGTTGCTGCTTCTCCCTTGCTGCCGGGGAGGTCAAAACTTCTGTTGATTTGGTACCGGCTTCTACTTCTCCATCTTCTACAATGGATGTTGTTTAGACTGATCTACTGTTGAATACTCCTTCTCAGTTGCATTTTTCAAATCCTACTGCTGAATTGCAACCACCTCTTTTCCATTTGAGTCCCTCAGGGTACTGCATGGATCAAGACCGTTTCTCGTCTGACAAAACTTGAGTGTCTTCGGTTCTGCATTCACTTCCAGCGCGGATATGTTTTTTTTATTTCTTGGTTTAAACACACTTATCCAGTGCCTCCTTGGATATACATTTGTATACTCTTTTCCTTGTTTCTTTTATTCATGTGGATTGGATTTGTGACTGTCTTTTTTCTACTGATTAATGGCCTTTACCTTCCAGAACGTTTTGCAACGGAACTGGTTTATGGGGTGCTGGCTCCACATTCCTCCTCACAAAAAATGAAGAGACACGCCCCTTGTCAGCATTTCAGCTGACTGATGGAATTGTTTGGGATAAAGTTCCTTTCGATATGTATTCGGTCCTACAGAGACCCTGCAGATATCATATGTGTTCAAAGTTTCTTTGGGTGATGGAATAGCTCCAGGGTTACAGTCAGAAGATTGGGATATTGATACTGTAAATTTGATGCTTTCTGAATTGGAATATTATGCTGTTATGAATCAAAAGATGTATATCTTAATTCCACTAACTATGCAGAGATATTTGGTTCCCAAAATTATAGACATAATTTTCTGTATAGAGCAGGTGGACAACATCCCCATTATTAATTATACACAGTGGGAACATTGTCCATCTACACCACAAGAAAGTTCAAAAACACACACAGACAAGTATACATAATTCACAAGTTATAACCTTTCAGACCCAACTTCAAACTATTTTAAATTGGTTCTGACACAGTCAAAAAAGTATATGCTTAGTCAGACAAAGCTAATATATGTGACATTATTTGCTGATCAGCTGGCCCTTAAGGGTTATGATTACTGGAAAGACAACATTGATCTGAAATCAGTTTGAGGTACAAAAGCCTGGCAACTACAGGGCACATAAACTTATTTTCAAGCCTGTCTGATTCCCACAGAAATTATTTTCCTGAGTGAAACAGTCCTACAAACTACTTGTCTGGGATTGGCTAAAATAAAAGAACTGAATGCCCCGACAATTCCTTCTATTGCCCGCTTTGATAATTGGCAATCTTACACAAATTATACAGAAACCTAGTTAATTTATTATGATACAAAATGATACATTTAATTCGTCATTTTCAAATTCTGGTGGGTGGCTATTGTGACCTGTAGACACGAATGGTAGTCATGCTCATTTTCTTAACTCCACCCCTGATTTCAAATTAAGTAGACCAGATCCACTTTACTCACAGTCAACCCATTCTAACCTAATCACCACCTATTCAGTGGGAAAGTTAGGCAAGCAATGGTTGGAACATTCTACACTGTCTGCAGTGAAACAACATCTTTCACTTCTGTCCTCGGACATGAATTTATCAGATTTTTTGTTATGTCCCAAGTCCCCTCGTTCTAAAAGATTCCTATATGCGGCCTACAATGAAATATGGAAATTATCATAAATTGAAGCTGCTATGCCCTTGAGACAACTTGATCAAGATAATTTAGATAAAGTTCTTGCTGTAGTGGACAACAGTATTATTACGTTTCTATCTTGTATTTATAATTTGAAGAGCATTGTGTCTTCTGTGATTGATATTGTACATAATGATATGTCATCATTGCATCATGGTCAGAATCAGCTCAGATCCATTATGCAGTTTGGTTGGATGCTTCAAACACTATAAAATGGACGCGTTCCTTGGCGTTACCTGAACTCTACTGCTTTGTTTCTGCCTTTCAATTTAACACACAAATACAAATCAATGGCTATGAAAGACACAACATATACCATGCTACATTTGGAGAAATTAGGAAAAAAAAACTTAATTGTAGCTGAAACTCCTTTAGCAGTATGGTTAGGCTGTCCGGAATTCGGTTTAAACCGACTCTGACTGACAGTACCCTACCGGATGAAAATCAGCTGACCCGGTTTAAACCGAGTGTCACTGATTTTCATAGTTGACGGGGAGAGGAGCTGTTGTGGTCTGCCGTCTGTCTGACTGCGGCCGCACCCGAGTACTTCACAGGTCTTTAAAAAGACCATTTACATAACGAGGCTTTGTTGTTCTTTCGCCCCTTCTCAGAGCCCCTGGGGGTGGGGCTAAGCGCAGAAACAGTCTTCATTGCTTTTTTTCGTACATGTGTATGAGTTGGAAACAGTACGTCATGTTCGTCACTTTGCTCGTTCACATTGGGGTCTCTGGTGAAACAATAAAGTAATGTTTAGGAATGTAGGTGATTGGATATCTTACCCCACGTGACACTTTAGCCATACGTCAAAACCACGTTAGCGGCCTATGCCAGGTTTAGTTCCGGGCGGATACATGACATCAAAGAACCCCATATCCGGAGGCTCTGAATCGAGAAAGAAGTACGTACGCGTTATTCACTGTCCTTTATTTATGCCCCTTTGGTTGCAGTTATTAGCATTAACTGGTCTGCGCATTTTTTAGTTAAACACACACGGCTTACTTGCAATAATCATGTTATCCAGATTCGGCCGAGAGTTCTTGCAGTAGACAATAAAAGACATGCATTTAATATAATTGCACATCTTGTCTGTTTCTGGAGAGAGGCCTGCCAGCGCTGCACAAACACACTGCCATATGTTGATACATGTCAACCTCCCGAAATGTCACCTCTGATTCACACGTTCTGACATTCTTTCTAATCCAGTATGTGTGTGTTACTTCCGGTGCCTGCCCCAGCACACCTCTCTGCTCCCTGCCGTCGACCCATTGTCTCATCTCCTTATTTCACTCGCTGCCACCCCACCACCCTCATTCCAACTCCCTTTTACCGCATTCTCTCGCCCGTTCCTCCTCCCCTCGTTCTATCATAATTCAATAAATTTTTCATGAGTTCAACATCTTCTCATCTCCCTTGCTTCTCTTTTTGTGGCCCCCATTGTCTTCTCATTAAGCCTCCATTCTCCTGCACCCTGCTTTCCTCGCGCAGTTACTCACTTGCCTCCTTTCGCAGCTTTCTATCGACATGTTCTCATTCTGTCTCAACGCCCCAGTGCTCTTAGCTTCTCTCTTCCTATTTCATTCCTCCTCCCCCCTTTCTCCCGATGTTTTCTTCGTCCTGTCTCGCGGTTTTCTTTCAGGCTTGTAAGTAAATTTTCCTTCCACTTCATGCATATCTAACAGTCAGCCTCTCCCATCTCCCTTTAGGTCTCTCTCCCTCTGCTCTTTCCTAGACTAATATTTGGTTTCTTATTCCAGCAGCTCCTCACTACATTTTCCTGAATTCCCTTCAGCTCTTTCAAGTTCAGCTTCATATTCTTTGTCTTTTTATTTTCCCTCAGTTTCCCCTCACGCTCATTCTGTTTCTTGCTCTCTTTCGCTGTTTCTTTCAGATTTTCTGTCTCTAGCCACCATCTCTTCCTTTTCTCTGTTTTCTGTCTATCTCTGCTGTCTCTCCCCTTTTCTCTGATCCTTTCTCCCCACTCTCTCTCTTTCCTGGCCTCTCTTCCATTGTTTCTTGATTATTATTCTCTTTGCTGGGCCATGGCTCTCGTTTTCTGCTTAACACTTATTATTTTGCCCTTCTTGCTTCCTTCTTTCTCTACTGTCTCTTTCATCACCAAGCCTCATTTTTAAGCTCTTACCACTTACTTTTTCATCTCTTTCTCTCAGGGCCCCTGTACTTTCATTAGCTCAAAGTGCCCGCCTCTCTGCCAGCAAATTCAAATGATTCTTATTGACATTACCAGTTATACCAATGTTGCCAAACTCAACACATGACGCGTTTAAACTGACTTCACAGCGATATTGATGCACAGTTTCGGTTTTGAGAGAAAAGTATACACATTAGAGTACCTATAAACGAGAAGCCATGCTTGACATTTCATGTCACATCTAGCATCATGGTAACAGTATGGCAAATATTTTTGTTGACTCCAACATGCTCCCCAGGGACGGTGAATAACTTCCCTCTTTAATTGTTTTTTTTTAGGATATCTTATCCTAGGAGACAGGATGTGTTTTATATCACAGTGTTAAATGGACAGTGTAAGACTCAACGTCACGTTCTACTTTTCCTTGTGCGTGGATATGGTTCTCCATTGTCATCCTAGTGCAGAGCCTGGCTCCTCTTGGTTTCCACTTCTGTTTTTCTCGACGTTTCGATCTCCAGTTTGTGGCCATAAAGTCTGTGCCTGGTGTCTGTCTGTCTTTGTTGGCTTCCCTTTGGAGCTGTTGTTTGCTTGGCCATAGCCCATGTTAAGGGAAGGCCAACAATCTAGCTTGGTGTTCATCTCAGAAATGGGGCGGCACTCTTTTTGGGAGCAGCGGATGTGAGCAAGTCGTGTCTGTCAACTAACACCGCCACCCCACCCCTGTGAACAAGTCGTCAGTTGGCTGCCACCCCTCCCGCACCCCGAGAACAAGCTGTCTGTTGCCCGCTCTTACCTGCACCTAACCTTAGGGGCTGCCCTGGGTGGCAGTAGGTCTAGCTACCCCACTGGCTATATTTAGTGTGTACATCAAGACCACTGAGCTTACCCTGGCACGCATACCATTTCACTTCTCCTCAGAGAGCAAATGTGGTATAAAAACTTGAAAATATACCAAAATATGCTGTAAATCAGGGCAGGAGTTACGCACTACTGAGCCATGCTTGAGGACAATTCTGTCCTAACTCTATGCCTCCACATATTGTGTCCATGATAAATTCAACATGAATTTTTTTTGTAGCTAGGTGAAATTTCATCCCTAATCACGGACCAGATATGGCCCAAACTCAGCTCTCAGTAATCCCATTTTCCAAATACAGATCAACCAAAAGTTCAGAAATTTCTAAGGAGTGGCAAGTAGATCGGGCATTTAACTAAATCTAATTCAGGGCGAGTCAACTCTACCAACCATCTTGAAACCTTCGACTTGTAAAAATGTATTTGGACCACATATACACTGTATGCACACTGTCTATATACCATGCATCAATGAAGAAAGCAAGCAATAATAAAAGCACAGCGTTCTATAAACACCGGTAAAACACCGTTTCAGTTGTTTTTTATGGCGCAAACATGAGTAACCACTGAAAAGCACTGTTTTTTTGAGGTATTGAAATCACTGGAAAACACTGAAAAAACACCACCAGAATTCACCAAAAATAGAAACTGAAAACAGGATAGCCTAAGTATGGTTAATACATGGGGTTATCCCATTGCCTATATCGACATTTCGATTTATAGCTTGCATGAAACATTTTCCAAAAGGTAGATATGAATCCCTCGGGTGCAGCTACATCCATGAGATATGGTCCCTGCCGTTTATTTATCGCTGTGAATGTGCTGATAGAGAAGTTTTTCTTACGGAAGAGGAGTGAGATAAGTAGGAACACCCCTCCCATCCAAACTAGTTTAAAATGTCTACAAGTGACTGCTTGCATTTTGATCAGTCAATCTCAGGGGGTGCCCTTTGTTGGTGCTCTCCCAGTCTCTGTGGCTGCCATCCCCCGCTGATACTTCAGAGAACCGCCCCTTAGCTATGCTCCCTCTTCTACCCCTGTACCTTAATGTTGGAGCAGGACTGTCTCATGGCAGTCCAGTTATGTTTGTCGCTGTCTCCCACTCCTCACCATTAGATGATGCCGTCTGCCGTCTGTGGGGTGACAGTTGGCAATGTCAGGCTCTGTGCTTCAGAGTCGTTTGACCCACTCTCCGAGCCCATGTCTGCCACCTCTTGGCCGCTCTCTAGGGGACCCCGATTCTCGGTTCCGCCGCTGATCAGGGCCACCACTTGCATTGCGCTCCGCCGTTCTAGCTGTCCCTCCTCCTGTGAAGGCACCAAAATCTCTTTCCCGGTCTTCCGATTCCTGAAGCGGGTTCCTCGCCTCCGTCCCCCGGTCGGGTTCTGCGCTTTTGCTGCTCCTCCATGTCGGTCTATCCAGTCAGACGCCTCCTGAGGGGTTCTGAAGAATTCCGCGCCTTCAGTCGTGGTAACCCTCAACGTGGCCGGGTACTGCGTCACGTATTTGTAGTTCAGTTGGCGTAGTCTCTGTTTTACATCCCGGTATGATCCCATTCGGCGTTGCACTTCGCTTGAAAAGTTCTGGAAAATGCGCACTGTGGAGTTGTGCACTTGGATGTCACCATTGAGCCGTGCCTGAGTTAGGATGTGATTCCTGTCTTTGTAATAAAGGAGTTTTGCAATCACCACCCGCAGAGTGAGGCACCCGGGATGGGCGGCTTGGCGGGGACACGGTGCACCCTCTCCAGGGCAAAGAAGTTCGACAAGCCAGTCGGCGCCACTTCTTCTTTGAGCCATTTTTCGAGGTAGTCCACCATATTGCGACCTTCAATTTTCTCTAGCAGGCCCACAATTCTCAGGTTGCTTCTGCGTGATCGATTTTCGGCGTCTTCTGCCCTATCCTCCAGCGTCCTCACTTTAGTTTCCAGCATCGTCATTCGTTGTTGCATATCTTTGACTGCCGGGATAGCTTCAGCCAAGTCCCTTTCAGTTGTCTTGACCCGGTCTGCCAGTTTCTTGTGGTCCTCCCGAAGCAATCCCATGTCCAGGCTGAGAGAATCGATTTTCCCTTCAAGACGTTCCCTGGATGTGGTGATGGCTTGCACTATGTCCTGTAATGTGGGGTCTGCAGGGTGTTCCATCTTCGTCGCAGCCTTCTCGGTCTCGTCTGGTGGCCTGCTTGTTGCGGGTACTTCCTTGTCCTTCCTTTTAAGGGGCTTCCCCATGGTGTCCTCCCACCCCACGGTGCTCCGGGCACTGCGTGTGCTCATAGGGTGCTGTCAGCCACCTCCGTGGGGCGTGTGCTTCACCTTGCCGTCGGGCGCCCCTCGGGAAGCCCCAATGATGCGCCAGCCGTCGAAGTCCTCAGGGGCCCTCAAGCACCTCTGTCATGGAGGATGTGCCCTCGAGTTGGTTTAGCGCACAGGGCCCACCAGCTATCCTGCCCCTCCGCCCCTTCCACTGGGAGCTCCCCGGGCTCACTCTCAGGGCAGCAATCCCTGTGCTCCGTGGGGGCCGAGTAAGAGTCCCCTGGGGTCCCCAGGCACCCCTGCTCAGTGTGCATGTCCCTCCAGGCTCGTGTGGCTTTATGGGGTCTGCCAGCAATGCAGTCCTCTCACCGCCTTGCCTTCAGGAGTGCCGCATCCAGTGTTCGCCCAGGTGGTGGCAAGTCCGATCGCGCCCCAATTATTGCTCTACGTGGTCGCCCCGGGGGGTCCCCAGGCATCGTCTCCATCCCTCAGCCGGTCAGGTCGTCCCACCCTCCACCGCCAGACTCACTTTGTGGGCCTCCAAGCCCCATACAGGATCTCACCCGGGGGGCGGGAGGAAAGCACCGCAGGCCCTCAGCTGCGCCTCATCAGCATCTCAGGCGCCGCCATCTAGGTGCGCCACCATTTTGTCTGCTCTGTTTGCCACGAGTGGCGCGTTTGTTCTCCCTCTTCCAATTCCCAGGGGGTCCCTCCGATTAATAGCCCGTATCGGGTGTGGGGCCGAAGGGAGGGGGGACACGTCAGCAGGGGCGGTGCGTCCATTTGGGCGCTTGGTCGTTGCCCCACTGAGCATTGCCGTCACTCTCTCTGACACAATGCAATCTATCCCAGGCCGCCGGAGCCTGAGGCAGTTGGCTCAGAAGGGGGCGGGGCAGCACTACAGCAGTTCAGCTGCAAGTGTCTGATTGACATCCATTCCACCATAACATGTATCACAGGTGGTCGGCGGAGCGCACACCAAGAGTGCGCATGCTCTGTTTAGGGCTTAACATTTTTTGCAACCAGCCCGAACATGCGCACTAGGCGCTGCTCATTAGAAGAGCGAGGGTTGTTCCATGCCGGTCTTCTAATGAGCTGCCTAGTGCGCATGTCTGGGCTGGTCGCAAAAAATGTTAAGCCCTAGAACATGCGCACTACTACTCAAGCCAATCCTGGCGCTGCTGCTGGAGCAGCGTCTGGATTGGCTGAGACGCAGGCGGTACTTGCCAAGGCGCCAATGCGGGAGTTGGACCCCGGCCCAGGAGGACTCACAGAGGGGGCGCGGACCTGGTAAGTTTAGTTTGCTTAATAATGCTGCTTTCTTTTAAAATACCCCACGCCACGCTCACTCCCAGCATATATCCACCTTCCATATATCTCGCGCTCCCACCAGACCTCCGTACATCTTATCATTTTGGTGTTGCACTTTATCACTGGTAATAGAAAGCTCTCAATGTGAAGCACTCTGCTCACTTTGGCCTTGCATGTGCCATAGGAGACTCCATGGATAAATAAATAGTTAACATGCTTCAGTTGGTTGGATGCAATTAATGCACTGTAATGCAATCTAGTGTTCACCAGTCGCTGCTGGTAAAGACACGGGTAGACTCAGTTGTTATCTAGCTTTCATACATGTACGTATTTTTCAACTCTGAGTTGTTGGCCTACTTGGTGGCGTCATTGTTTGTCAGCGAAGAGTAACCCCCATAAGGGTGGTCCACCTGATGGAGGTCATTAAAGCTAGAAGCCTAGCTGAGCATGGCTGCTTCCTTGTGAGAATGGTCAGCAATCCCGCCTCGTGCTGCCAGCAGTGAAGGCTAACTAAGGCACATAGCTTTTCAAGTTCAACTTGAACAAGGAATAACTTTGTTGAGATCTGTGGGTCCGTTACAAGTTGGTCCAAAGTATGGTTCATAAGGAGGGCGGATCACCTTCCTCCAGACTTGACTCTAGAAGAAGTTTTCGGGTGAGAGAAGTGAGCGGTCCATTTCTGTATTTCAGGCCCTTACATCAGAATGCTTTGTGAGCACTGCTCAGAGTCTTGCATTAAATAATAGGCACTTGACCCACAGTCGCTGCAGGGATGGGAAGGCACAGGATATCTGCTTGTGTCTTTATAGGTTCAGCATACCCTTGTTGACTTTGCAGATTTGATGTTGGTGAGCTGTGCAAATGTAGGATACTACAATAATCACGCCTGAAGACGATCGAAGATCTCGCAGATTCAAGTTGGTGGTTGGTGTTCAACATTGGTAGTACCTTCTTGAGCATATTCAGCTGTTGGTTCACAAGTGTGGACTGTATCAAGCCATGATGTGAGGGTAAGCTCATTGTCAAACATAATTGCCAGGCTCCTGCCTTTTCGATGGTCTTGGCCACCATAGGTGAGACTGCGGTGTTATTGGTGATATTGCTAATTCTCAGCACCACAGTTTTGACGTTACTGAATCACAAATGGATAAGGAATCCATGGGAGCTTTGAAGATAATGGTGAATAAGAAAAATACATGAGAGACTGGACTAAGGACTCAATAGGAGGTGGGGGAAGAAGATGGTTAGGATTAGGCAATTTCCATCGCGATCCAGAACTGGGGGAAACCAGATTGTTACAATTCTTGAAGATATTGCACATATTTGCCTTACTGCATGCATTAAAGCTATCATGCACAATTTGTGTCTGTGGGGTGGTTTTCTGAAGCATTTTAATGGCATTGGCAAAGCAGGAGGTTAGCCAGAGCGTCAGAATTCTACAAATCCATCAAAGATGTTATCCTGTGCAGCAGTCTTCCAGTGAGGTCACAGAAGACCAGTGTACGGTGTTCTTCTCGGGGCAAAAGTCCCACTTCTGGCGGCACTGAACGTGTCACTCGGAGGGGCCGAGAGGGCCCCTTGACCGAGCCAAGCACCGCTGCCTGCTGGTCACACATGTGCGCAGTCAGAGAGGCAGGCAGGGGCCACAGCCCAGGCTCCTTGCCCTTACAGGCATAACATAATGCACTCAGATCAAAAACTCGGCACGGGGTATCTGTTACTCGAGACTATTACTGGAGATAGAGAGGGGCGATATGTGTCTGTTACTGGAGACAGAGGCACGGGGTTTCTGTTACTGGAGACAGAGAGAGGCGCGGGGTGTGTGTTACTGGAGACAGAGAGAGGCGTGGGGTGTGTGTTACTGGAGACAGAGAGAGGCGTGGGGTGTCTGTTACTGGGGCTAAGGGAGGCACCGGGTGTTTGCTGCTCTAGGTAGAAAAAGGCATGGGTGTCTGTTACTGGAGGTAAAGAGGTGACTGTTACTGGAGATAGAGGGGGCTGGGGGTGTCTGCTGCTTGAAGTAAAGAGAGGCACAGGGTTGTAGCGTGGCGGGGCCTGAGTACAGCTAGGCCGCAACAGCGCGATAATGATTACACGAGGCAAACACTTTTACTCTAGTGGTCGGAAGACCCCGAGCGGTCTCCGGCAGTTTATTTATCCCCTCGGGTCTAGCCCACCCCGAGGGGTGTAGGGATGCGTGAAACTGCTACATTGTAGTAGAGGGCCCGGGTGGCTCTCTACATCCCTCCTTTCTTTCGGTTCCGGACCACCAAGTCCTCCCAGTTCATGGGGACGTGTATACAAAGTCTTTCAGTCTCTGACTTGGCGCAGGATTCGGCCGGAGACCATACTTCTGGCTCCGGGAGCTGGAACCGGCCAGACGCCTGGACGGAATACTCTCAGACGACCCACTTGCTGTGTCTTGAGGGGTCAATCTGGCAGCATCTGTACCACCTTGGCTTGCTCGCCGGGGTGTCTCCAGCGACGGACTTCCCATGCTGGGGGAGACAGGAGGGGAACTGCTCGGAAAGGTATCTTGATAGTCAGATCCTTCTTGGCCCGGCTCTCTCTCGGCCGTCTTCTTGAAGCTGGACACGTTCCTCGTTTAAGAGTGCTGTCCCTTTTGGGCAGTGACCATGGTCCCTTGAATGCCCACAACGGTCCACACTTCAGGCTCGTAGGGCGTCCAAAACTTCCAACCGGGGTGTCGGTCTTTGATCACTACCCGGTCTCCCACTTTTAGCTGGGGTTCTTGTGCCCTTCTAGCTTCGCTGGCTTTCCGGTTTGTCGTCTCCCTCCTTGTTTGGATCGCCTCATCGATCTGCTCCACAGGCCCCCACGTCGGATCCGATGGGATACTGTCTCGAGGGGACCGCTTGAACAGTAAATGAGCCGGAGCACACTTAGTTGTGTTGTGAGGGGTCTGTCGATACATGCCAAGGAATGGGTCGAGAGCTGTTTCGGCGTCTTCACCTTCATCCACAGCGATGCACAGCACTCGGTTGAGTGTCCGCATCAGACGTTCCACTTCCCCGTTGGCTTGTGGCCATAACGGGGTGATCTTCCGGTGGCGAATCGCCCGGTTCTCAAGATACTCCTGGGACTCTCGGCCCTGGAACGGAGGCCCATTGTCGGACTTCACTTCTTCAGGCAGCCCCATCACTGAAAAAGTCCTGTCTAGGACCCTCTTCACCTGGGGAAAAGCCGTTGATGTCACCACTTCGACAATGGGGAACTTTGAGAATGAGTCAACTATGACCAGCATGTGATGACCATCTGGGAAGCTCCCAAAATCTAGGCTGACGTGCGTCCAGGGGGTCGGTTCTTCAGTGATCACAGGCGCAGGTGCGGGATCTCCTCTGGTGATCGTACAGGCGTGGCACTGTCTCACCATTTCCTCCACCATGGAGTCCATCGCGGGGAACCAGACCTTGCTTCGCAGCCTGGCCTTTGTCTTCGCCATCCCTTGGTGGCCAACGTGTGCCAGTGTGAGGACCTGTTTCTGCAACTTCTCTGGGACCACTATCAGGTATCCTCTTAAAACAACTCCTTGTTCCCCCATACTGAGTTCATGGTGGACTTGCCAGAGCTGTTGTCGGGCGTGGCTGACCTCGGGTCAGAGGACGCGGGCTTCATCCATGAAATGTGCCCACCCATTGTTCTCCTGCGCCTCTCTCACTCGGGACAGAGTGTGGTCTTCCTGGGTGGCCCGGGCAATTTCTTCGAGTGTCATGGTGGCTGGACACGCCACTTGCGACACCATGTTTACGAACGCTTCAGTGTTGCACAC
The DNA here is from genome assembly GCF_964204655.1 of Triturus cristatus. NCBI lineage: Eukaryota > Metazoa > Chordata > Amphibia > Caudata > Salamandridae > Triturus > Triturus cristatus. Next base: position 926,662,882 of record NC_140584.1, read on the forward strand.
ATCCGTCGAATGATCTGAGGGCGACGTTGATTCGGGGTGCCTGGAAAGATAATCAGCCGGGTTGTGGGCCCCAGGACGGTAGATGACCTTGAAATTTTATGATTGCAGCTGCACTGCCCATCGTTCGATTCTCGGGGGTGCTAACCGGGATGAGCCTGCAAATAGCGGGAGTAGGGGTTTGTGGTCAGTCACAACGTGGAACTCCTGGCCGCACAGATACAGGTGGAAATGTTGGCACGCCCTCTTGATGACCAATGCCTCCCTCTCGATATGAGCGTATCTGGTCTCCGTGTCGGTGAGGGCTTTGTTTGCGTAGGCGACCGGTCTCCAGATCTCGGGTCTGTGTTCCTGAAGGAGGACTGCTTCCAGACCCACTGGGCTGGCGTCGACGACCAGTTCCGTGCGCTGACTTGGATGGAAGTAGGCCATCACGGTCTTGTCCAACAGCCCCCCTTTGATGCCATTGAACGCCTTGTTGGCAGCCCCAGTCCACTCCCATTTGTGATCATGGCGTTTGGAATAAACCGCCCGCAGTAGGTGGCCATGCCGAGGAAACTCCTCACTTCGGTGGGGCTCTTCGGTGTGCTGGCCGCACGGATGGCCGTGGCCTTCTTGGGGTCCACTAGGAGTCCTACTCTGGTGAAGGTATACCCGAAGAAGTCAACCGTTTCTTTTTAGAACGAACACTTGGACTTGTGCAGGGGTAAACCACAGTCTGCTAGTCTCGTCAGAGTGGCTCAGAGATGATTGTGGTGGTCCTCTAGCGTGTTTGAGAACACTAGTATGTCATCACTGCGGTTGATCACGCCTTGCAGTCCCGACCGCGCTTCCCTGATGGCATTTTGGAAGACTTCGGCTGTCGATGATACCTCGAAGCTGAGCCTCTTATACCTCCGGAGACCAACGTGCATCGAGAAGGTGGTGATATACCTGCTCTCGGGCTCTAGTTCCAGCTGATGGTAGCCGGAATTCAGGTCCAGCTTAGAGAACCACTTGGCTCCGTTTAGATCTGCCACGATGTAATCCATTGTGGGAGTGATGTGGCGTTCTCTCTTCACGGCCGTATTCGGCAGCCTCATGTCAACGCAGAGCCGGATGGCTCCAGGCTGCTTGGGTTTGGGGGCCACGACCAGCGGGGACACCCATGGGGTTGGGCCAGAGACCTTTTCAATCACATTGAGATCTTCTAGCTTTTTCAGCTCTTCCTCGACTTGCGGGTGAAGATTGAACGGCACCCTCCGGTGCCTGAGGGCCACGGGTCGTACAGAGGGGTCGATGTGGAGTTTGAACTTCTTGCCCTTGAGCTTCCCTAGTCCTTTGAAGAGAGCCAGGAATTCCCTCAACATCGCTTCAGCGGGGGGAGTCGTGGACTTGGTTGGCAAAGAGAACGAGTCCTAAATCTTCAGACGTGTGGCAACTGTGCAGTGTCCCTTTCTTCCATCGGTGATGTGGAACCTTGTCTAAGTGGCGTAGCTTCCGCTCGTGACTTTGGCCTGAATGACTCCTCGGAGAGGAAGCGGATCTGTCCCTCCATATGTATAGATTAGGGCCATGGAGGGCGCAAGCGGGGGTCGAGGCGACAGGCGATCAGATTGCTCCGAGTCCATCACGTTGACGGACGCGCCGGTGTCGATGAGGGCTTGTACATCGGTGCCTTCCACTGAGACGGAGCACATGGGAGGTGGCCTTAGGTGACAGTCAGTTCTACTGACGTACGACACCATGAAAACTTCCTCATCATCATCTTCGTACACCGGGCGTCGTTCCTGCGGCTGGTCCTCCACGGTTGCTGGTGAATCATCGAGAGAGATCTGGCGAATCCGTTGTGGCATGCCTCTGGGCTTCGACGAGGTTTGTCTGAACCGTCCGCCGCGGCACACCTTGGCGTAATGGTTCAGCCTGCCACAGCGGGAGCATGTCTTCCCTTTTGCCCCACAGACGGCCGTCACGGGGTGATCTTCTCCACAGTATCCGCACGGTCCTCCTGGTGATGGCCTGGGTGCTTGTCGAGTCGCAGCAGGGTGTCTTTGGATTGCCTCAACCCTCTCCTCTTTGATCGGCGGGTGTCTGGGCGCATGTGAGGCAGCAACGGGCGTGTGCAGGGCGGCTTCCATCTCCCCTGCTCGGATGTCCGACAGCTCATGAGAGCGGGTCAGGACCAAGATATCGTCCAGCGAGATCCCTGACTGACGAAGGATCAGCTTTCGCAGGAGTTTGTAGCGGCATCCCAGGATTAATTGGTCCTGTATCTCCTCCTGGTGGTCTGTGAACGTGCATGTGCTAGCCAGCCGACGTAGCCGTGCATAGAACATGTTGACAGACTCCGAGTCCAGCTGCCACGCCCTTCTGAACTTGAACTTTTCAAAGTCGGGGTTGAGTTGGGGGTCAAAGTGCCTGTTGAGCGCGGCGACCGCCGCTTCGTAATCGTCATCATTTCCCGTGTCGGGGAGCATCTCGAAGAGGTCATAGATCTCCGCACCACCATAGTGGGTGAAAAGCGACCGTTTCACGGTGCCATCCGTTTCTCTCGACCCTTTGAAGTAGTGGTTGAGCCTTCCAACCCACGCTTTCCATCTTGGTGCAGCTGTGGCAGGGCCTCCTGAGGCATCACTGTAGGGAGGTAGAGGTGTGACCGCTGTGTGGCTGTGCCCTGGGGAAGGCGCATTGGCACCCACAACTGGATTGTTTCCTCCGTCTTGCCGGGCGGCAGCGCCAGCCGCCAGAGGGTTGCTCATCTCAACCGTGCGTCAATGCGCAGGTGCGAGGGTGTGGCTTGGAAGCAGGAGACTCATGCCTGGGCGTGTGTGTCAATGCATGGCTGCATGTCTCTGACTGTTCTATGGTGCCACTAGCGTGCCTGATGCGATTTGCCTTTGGTGAAGTTAAATGGAGAAGGGCCAAGTGACCGTACCAGGCCCTGTCCCCTTGCCCTGCGATTGTCCACTTGTGTTCCACCTTCTTATATTGTCCTCTACTTACACTGTGGACTTGGGCAAAGTGGTGTACTTCTTTGTTGCTCCTGATGATAGGGAGAGTAGGGCACATACCTGCCAACACTTTGTCTTTCCTTTCTTATTTTTCACTTTTTTGTTGTTGTTGTTATTTTCCTGCAGGCAGCAGGCAGGGCAGTCCATCACTAGGCGGGGGCCTCGCTGAATGAGGGCAGATAAGGGAGCCGTGTGCTCCGATGACGGGCTCAGAGGCGGCACTCACAAGGCAGAGGGGGCGGGAGCAGACGTGCACTGGAGGCCTTCTTCTTGCGGGGAGCAGACGGGGCGGCCCGACCGCAGCGAGGCGCATGGTGCTTCAGCGCTCGTGCAGCCGGCACTTACCCCACGTGATTAGAGGCCGCAGCGAGTGCCACCAGCTGAATGCGCTCGCGCTGAGCAGGGAGACCCGTGGGCGAACGCAGACTATGCGGCAAATCCCGCAGAGACGGCGATGCAGCTCCAGACACCCACGGAGCCTCCAGGGAAACCCAGGAGCAGCAGGCGTCAACCGGTGCAGGGCAAAGCGGGTGGGCTCCGCAAGCTCTCAGTGAGTGGCCGGGCAGGTGAGCAGGCACGCGTGGGGTGCGATCGGCCTCGTCGCCAGTGTAGTGCAGCGGGGCCTGAGTACAGCTAGGCCGCAACAGTGCGATAATGATTACACAAGGCAAATACTTTTACTCTAGTGGCCGGAAGACCCTGAGCGGTCTACGGCCATTTATTTATACCCTCGGGTCAAGCCCGCACCGAGGAGTGTAGGGATGCGTGAAACTGCTACATTGTAGTAGAGGGCCTGGGTGGCTCGCTACAGGGGAGTCTGTTACTGGAGATAGAGAACAGCTGGGAGTGTCTGCAGCATGAGGTAAAGATAGGCACGGGGTGTCTGTTACTGGAGATAGAGAAGAGCTGGGTGAGTCTGTTACTGGAGATAGAGGGGCTGGGGGTGTCTGGTACTGGAGATAGAGGGGGCTGGTGGTGTCTGTTACTGGAGATAGAGAAGTTTAAGTTTTTATGGATTTGTGCCTTTAGAGTTTGGCAGGAGAGGCGCTTTTCGGCATGCCGCCCTGGTAGACAGCGGCAAGAGAGACGGCAGAATGAAGAGGCAGACAGCAGCAAGAAAGACGACAGAATGAAGAGGCAGTGCTTAATTAAACATTTTAATTGCTAAGGATGGCTGGGATGGTTTAATTAACAATCTGTGCAGCCGTAGACACAGAAGCGCCGTTAAGACATCAGTGTAGGTCTCCATAAAGCGCTGTATCCCATGCAGTCCTAGGAGCTGAGCGCTTTAAACGTGTTTGGGCTTAAGATAAATGTGCCTATCCGTGCCTTTATGTATTGCCTTCCCTTTAGCCTTGTGGTTTAGTGACAGGCTTCTGTGCACTGTTACATAACTCCTGGGAGGGTCCTGCTGCTGGGTGAGTTGTGAGTGGTCTGTGAAGAGTGGAAAGTAAGAACTCTTTCGATTTTCAGGGGAGCATTTTCAAACTTCTGTTTTCAGCTGTGCCGGTCCCTGTTATTAGGTCTCACCTATGCAGCGCACATGCGCTGCATAGGAAAAAGACTAAAAGACCTTTAGCTATCAATTCAGTTTGGCTGTCAAAAACGTGCACGCATTGCATTGCCTTCAATGGCAATGCGTGCACCTTTGGCGTTTCCCTTGCGGGAGCTCCCGCAAGGGAATCCGGCACAGGCCCCCTCCTCTCTTCCCCTCCCCTGCTGCCTCCTCCTCTCCTCGTCAGCGCCAGGCGCGCTTGTCTTTTTTGGATCCATTTCACAGGGAAGCAACTAAATGAAAGAAGGAAAGAGAGGCAGTGTGTGTTCTTCTGGTATCTGGTTAGGTGCCTGGTGTTCAAAGCAAAATGTTCTGCTGTGTTTGCAGTTTTCAGAGGGATTGCCAGGAAGTTCGTGCACTTGTTTTGTTTTGTGTTTATTGCTTGCGGAGAGGTGATTTGCAAGCTTATTGTCTTCGCGTGGCGTGGCGATAGCTTTTTAGGACCGTTCTTGTTTGTTTTTGTTGCACTTCTTTCTCTGCAGGGAAAACCCTTCCACCTGTGAAGTGTGCCTGTCCCATACAGCCTCGGCAAGCTGGGGGGTGAGGTGATGTCATCATGCTTATGCCAACCAGTGCCAAGGCGAGGAGTGAGTTGGAGCTGCCCTCAGGGGGCGAGGGTTGGCTCAGGAGGCTGGTGACTGTGGACCCCCTCTTTAATATGTGAAAACGCGAACCTTCACTTACGGCCAAAAACAGCTTCATGTACCCGGTGGGGGCTCACGGGATGCCTGGCGTGGGACTATCAGAGGCCCCCACTCTTTCATACACTGCCCCCGTTCTCCTGAAGTAAGTACCGTATTATTGTCCCACTGCCTCTAACTTCAGCCTTCGGAAGGTATTGCAGAATTCGGTAAGTAAATCCAACTATTTCATGACAAAAGCTCCTGCGATTAACATGAAAGAAGATCCCCTCCTACCCGACACCCTTCCTCAACAGTTGTCTCTCCTTTCCTATCTACTGCGGGGACGGCCTCCCCCCTGCTTTTGCCCTGCGCCTCATGACATCACAGTGATGTTACATCATAAGCGTTCCATTCACAGGATTCTGCTTCTGGTGCTGCTGGGAAGGCACACGCCTTTCAAGTCAGTATAAAATGTAGGTTTTACTCAGTCTTCATTTAAAATAAATGAAACTTTTTATCATAGGCAGTATTCTCATAACTTTCTCAAACAGCGCTCCTTCGTTGTACAAATTAAATGATTTTTACTGGGCCACATCACCATCTCCAATACAGGAGAGGATGTGGTTTAACGGCTAGAGCGCCCGACCTTAAAGCTCGGGGACGAGGTTCGGGTCTGGCAGGAGACTCAAACGTCCTGTGATTTTGGGCAAATCTCCCCGTGCCTTAATAATGAATGTGTTCCTCTGTCATGTAACTGGTGCTCAAGTAAAGCGCTCTGGTACCTCCGGGTTGATTTAGCGCTATAAAAAACTGCAACAACGGGGGGAGCGCGCGGCGGCAAGATTGCCGCGACCTGAGGAGCTCCATAGTGCCGAGCTACGTTTTCTCCTGAAGGGTTCCGGATTCCTCAACAAAGCTGCTCGCAAAGGAGCGCATTTGCATCGGATGCTATCAGGAATGTGAGGGCAAGTTTTCAATGGCTTTTGAGGTCGATTTGACTCCTTTTTTTATAGCGTTACTTACGCCTCAGTGCCTCCTATAACTGCGGCCATTTTGTGCTTCCTGATGCAGCGCGCTATTAGCAGACATGCTGCCTTCCTTAACCAATATATTAAGCGTTTTGGCACTGCTCATCTCTCATCAATTAAGAGGTCTATGATGAAATGCTTTTTCTCAGATTTTTAATTGCTTCTACTTACTAAGAAAAAATAACTTTTTTTTTCTGTCATGATCTAATTCATGCTCCTTCCACTGCTTCACGTCTAGTCAGCTCTTGTTTTGGCCTTCTTCTGACACTAGTTATTTATAAGGCATATACTTTTGGTCTTTTTATAGTGCCTTATAATCCAATACAATATTATCTCACCAGATACTGCTTGTGTTGCACCTATTCCTTGGCTTTACAACTTTTCTACAAGCCTGCTGGTTGCATCGTTCCTTGACTCCTGTTGCACTGTGGTATTTTTCTCTGATTACGGCCCTCTTTGTGCTCAATGTTTTTGTGACCCGCTGGCTCAATACTTCTCAACCTGTGTTTGACTTTATTTATGGTGACTTTAACAGCTTCTATTGGCCTCTACTAGTAGTGTTCTGTGTCCGCCTCTCTTATCCTCTTTACCATGGAGCATACACAATCTAACAAACCTCATGGGGGTGCAGGTGTTTCTTCTGGTGGCCGCAAAGATTCTGCAGCTAACACTAGTAAGCGACTTAAAAAGGATCCTTCCTCTCCTTCTAAATCACCTCTCCCCCCTCACATTAGAGGATATTATGGATGAACTGCGCCTCATTTGTCCTTTTATGTCGGACGCCACTGCTACCCTCCAATGAACTGAAGAAAAGTGGTCTGGCCTCGATTTAAGACTTTCTGATGTCGAACAAAAGATAAGTGATGCACAAGATGTTATTGCCATGGTTGACAGTCTTGCTACAGAAGTTAACCAACTTAAAAAAAACCACAGAGGACTTGTAAAATCGAAATCGGCGTAATAATTTACGCATTTATGGAGTTCCAGAGGGCTCGGAGGGCTCTGACATGATCTCCTTCCTGAAATATCAAGTCTTGCAAATTGTTGGCCTTCTGAAACTAATTGATTTCAATATTCAAAGGGCGCACAGATTAGGGCCTCAGAATGCTTCCTCCTCCGCTAAACCTAGGGGTATCATTGCATATTTTCTGTTGTATTCTGACCTTATGACGATCCTCAATGCTGCCAAACAACACAAGCAGATGATATGGTCTGGCCACAAAATCTTTTTCAGTCAAGATGTCTCTAAACCAACGGCTAACAGACGTAAGGAATTTCTCGACCTCAGACCAGCCTTGAAGTCCATGAATGCTCGCTACGGCCTTACACAACCCTGCTTCTTTAACGTAACTTATAAAGACAGGACATATTCATTTGAGGATCCAGCTGACCTTCGGAAGTTCATCCACACTCATCGAGGAGAACCTATGGAACTTAGCAAACATTGAATGTTTTGTAATTAGTTTTTCTTGGTCAATTCTATCCTTTTAGGTTCAATGTATGGTTTTTAGTATGTCAACTCTTATGTAAGTTTCTTATTCATTTTTTCTTTAGGTTCTCCCTGTGATGTTCTGTTATTGAAGACTCACAACTCCACCGTCCTTATATCTATTTAGTCTGACTTATCTCGTTGCTCTGTTCCCCAACGTCTGGTAAGTTCCCTTCCTCCTGTTGTCACTTATTTATCATTTTTTTGGAGTTTTTCTCCCTGCCATTTTTTACTGTCTGGTATAGTTGATTTGTTTTTTCTCGGTGCTCGTCCCAGTGGAGTGGTCATCTTCGTTTCTGTCGTCCCCCCTCCCACATTATTGTCCTTTTTTGTCTTGATTGTTATGGCTAAAGCCACTTGGCTTTCCGTCATCTCCTCTTTTCTAACTTTTCCCATGCAACTATTTTCCCTTCCTCTATTGTTCTTCTTTCCCTCCCTTTCTTCTCTTTCTCCTGCTGCATTCTTCCTTTCCTTTTCCCTCTACTCATCTTAGCCTATTACTGTGGTGGTCATATGGTTCACCTTCTTCTCCTTTTACTGTACTTTACTATCTTCTTTCCATCCTCTTTTTACTCTTACTCTTATATTCTCTTATACTCCCCTTTCTTTACTTCTCTTCACTCTTAAGTCTACTCATTTTTAATTTCCAGAGATTAATGTTCTTCGTGTTATTTCATGGAATGTCAAAGGTATTCGCAACCCTGATAAAAAACAACATGTTTTATCTCATTTAGCGAGATTGAAATGTTAAGTTGCTTTGTTGCAAGAAACGCATCTTAAGTTGCAAGATCTGTCTTCACTGCGCAAACAATGGGTAGGAGAAGCTTTCTGCTCCCCGGCAGTGAATAACAAAAATGGAGTTATTATTTTATTTCATAAGTTGTTAAGTGTTCAGTTACAAAATGAGTTTCATGATAATAATGGTAGATGGCTGTTTTTAAATACTACTGTTAACAAGTCACAATTTTCCTTTTGTAATGTCTATGGCCCTAATGGCATTGATTTAACCTTTTGGAATTAATTTTCCACACTTCTCTCTTCGCATGCGACTGATGATTTAATTGTAGATGGTGACTGTAACCAACTCATGGACCCCTTTTTAGACCGGAAATCACAAACTAGATATGTTCCCAATAAGATGCAGCAGTCCTTTTATAGAGCTATTTCCTCCAGAGGTCTTATAGATTCCTGGAGAATATCTCACCCTGATACATTGGAATTTTCTTTCTTTTCTCCCGTTCATACATCTCATTCCCATATAGACTATATTTTTCTTACTCAACACGCTTTCCAATTCATGACTAATTCAGAAATAGGCTCCATTCTTATCTCCATTCATGCCCCCGTTATTCTAGATATGGACTACCCCTCACCTTCTCCCCCCTCTCAGCGCTGGCGCTTTAATAACTCTCTCCTCCTAGATTCCCAGTTTACTGAGCAATTCACGTCTTTCATGGAGGATTTCTTTCATAATAACCTTCACTCTACTTCTCAATTTTACTTTATTTGGGATGCCTTTAAAGCTTCCGCCAGAGTCTTTATCATGGACTTCGTTTCCCGTAAAAGAAAAAAGCCTTTTTTACAATCATCCCTCATTCTTAAACAAATTAAAGAACTTGAACATTTATATTTCACCACGAACTCCGCTGATACACAATCTTCTCTTGTCAATGTGAAAATACAACATAACAAGCACTCCTGGGACTCTGCATGTAATAATCTCCTCAAATTCAATGCAAAAATGTATGGAGGGAGAAATAAAGCAGGTAAATCCCTTGCAAATTATCTTAAAATCAAAAAGCAAAAATCCAAAATTATAGCTATTACTGATAGCCATGGAGTTCGTCAGTCCTCCGATGATAAAATTCTTGATTGTTTTGTCCAATATTACTCTTCTCTTTATACTCCTGAATCTTGTCCTTCTTCCGCACAAATTGACTCTTTCTTTCATTCTATCCCCAAATCCCCCGATAATCTTACAGATCTTTTATCTCTAGATATTCCTATCTCAGAAAAGGAAATCTTACATGCCATTACTCTCCTACCCAAAGACAAAACACCTGGTCCGGACGGCTTCACTGTTCGATTTTACCTCCACTTTAAAGCCATTTCAATACCACACTTGCTTTCATTGATCAACGATTTTCTTACCAAAGGAGAATCTAGGGGCTCTTTCACACAAGCAATGCTATGCTTAATCCCTAAAAAAGATAAGGACCCCTCCCTTTGCAAAAATTACAGGCCCATTTCCTTAATCAATACAGACTGTAAAATGTATGCCAAACTATTAGCCATTCACATTAACAAATGTATTCCTGACCTCATCAATATTTATCAATCTGGGTTTGTCAAAGGTAGATCTATTACTGATAATTCGAGAACTCTCCTTAACATCATCCATTTAGCTTCAAAGATGGACTCCCCAATCGCAGCTATCACACTGGACGCTGAAAAAGCATTTGATGGGGTATGCTGGGACTTTATGTTTGGTGCACTAAAATGGCACGGTTTTAGCCCCCGCATTATTCAGTAAATCCAATTGTTGTATTCTTCCCCCTCTACTTCTATTTGGATTAATGGCTCTCAATCTAATTACTTCTCCCACCATAGAGGCACTAGACAGGGATGTCCCCTTTCCCCTCTTCTTTTTATTCTTGCTTTAGAACCTTTCTTTGAAAAAAATTGGCGTTCACCATCTTATACTGGCTTCACATTTCAGAATATTGATATTAAATTCACTGCTTATGCTGACGATATCCTGCTCTACATTACTAATCCGTCCACTTCTTTACCCTCGCTTTTTTCTTCATTACAAGAATATTCCTTAGTCTCTGGATACAAATTGAATATAGATAAATCTGAAGTTTTACCTCTAAATAAATGTTGCCTTTCCCATATGTTTCATGGTTCTGGCTTTGAATGGAATCCCAGGAATATTAAATGCCTTGGCATCCTTTATGCTAATACTATTAGAGAAACTATTAAAATCAATCACACGGATTTACTTAAAAAGATTTCTTCTCTCATTGATGGCTGGTCCCCTCTTTTCCTGTCCTGGTGGGGTAGGCAAGCAACTATTAAAATGATGCTTCTTCCCATAGTCAATTTCTATCTCTCTATGCTCCCTATTTCTCTCCCATTCTATTTCTTTAAAACCATAAATCACCTCCTAACAAAATTCTTATGGAATAATCGCAAGGCTGGGATTTGTCTTTCCCGTCTCCAACAACCCAAAGCTTTAGGTGGAGTTAACTTTCCTAACCTTAGCCGTTTTCATTCCTCTTTCACTTTAAAACAAATTTGGCCTTTTTTAACAGATTAATTTAGTCATCCCTTAACAGCTTGGAGCTCAATCGAGCTTGCGCAACTGTCTTCTTTTTCATTCCTCACAGCTACTCGTTGATCTCAGCCTCCGGAGCGGTTTCTCACCCCCATATTTAAACACTCCAAAGCTCTTGCTCTTTCACGGTCTCGTTCTTTTCTCTCATTTGCTGATTCTCACTTCCTAACTCCGATCTGGTATAACAAATTCTTAAAGATTAATAATAGAGTGCTATTTTGGAAGGAATGGATAGACAAAGGTATCATTAGTTATGACCACTTACTTAAAAATAATTTCCCAAGGGACTTCTCAGATATACGTGATTCTTTTGGTATTTCTAACACACACTCTTCCCGGTACCCCTTGCTTATAAACGCCCTGGCCACTATTACTTCTCAAAATAGCTCCCTGACCACTACTGCTCAGATCCTTTTCCCTCCTCCAGACTTTTCTATTTCTCTCAAAGCAGCTGCCATTTATAAATGACTCTCCCGTCCCACTATTGATAGGTCCAAGTCTAGACTTGAACTCCTATGGGAAAAGGATCTTGCTCAGGAATTCTCCCTCCAGATTTGGGACTCTATATGGTCTAAATTACACTCTGTTTCCCACTCTGCTAGCACCACACAGACTCTATACTTTTTTTATAATAGACTTTTTTTCACCCCTACTGACTTGCACAAATTCAAATTACTCGATTACAAACAATGCTGGTCTTGCCCATGTGTTGACAGTGATTTTCTTCATATGTTTTTTCACTGCCCGATGGTTAAATCCCTTTGGTCTCGCATTTGGTCACAATTAAATGATATTCTGGACAAAGGCTATCCTTTTGAGATTGTTCATATTTCTTTGGGCGGTTCCTCACCCCTATGGAATGTTCATTGTAATGTACGTAAATTTATTGATCTATATATAGCCATCTCCTTTCAGATAATTACAACCAACTGGAAAGACACTTCAAAAATGTCATATAATGCCTGGTGGAACCTGTTGTGTCATCATCACAGACTTGATCGTGCCTTTATTGATCAAAAAAGACTTGTTATGGTTACCGTTAACTGATTTCCTCTCTAAACATGTTCCTTGAAGTTCACCTTTTATCCCTTTTATATTTTCAGCTGTTTTTATTAAATTGCATTTCACTTTTATTTTATTGTGAACTTTGTGATATTGAATTTGTTTTTCAATTGGTCTTCTTTTTCTTTCTCTTCCTTCCTTTTCTCTTTCCTCCCTCCCTCCCTTCTCCCGCAAATCAAAATACCTTTAAAAAGCTTTTTCTCCTTGGTATAGTTACTATGTCCCTCTTTTTGGGATTGTATTGCTTATTTGGCAAATTGTAATTATTCTTTCACCTTCCTTTATGGCCATTGTTTCTGTAATGATGTTTTACTATGCATATTATTTTCAATAAAGCTTTCTAAACTAAAAACTGCAATAACAAAATCTCCCTGTCTGCCCTGCTCCTCCTCTCGAGTACTGTCCAGTAATCCACTCCTTCTTGTGTTACAACAGCTGTTATACACTGCGGAGAAATTACCTATTTCAATTTTATGAATTGCTCGAAGAATACTTACAATTTACACTTTCTACTGTTTCAAATCCGTTGTACAGGAATGTAACGGGATTAAAAAAGCCATTCCACTCTTGACAAGTAGAAGCACTTCCCGTCCTACTGCCCGTCCCGGCACATTAATACATTGATTCCTGCACCACCCCAGGAATGGACCGCCCGAAATACTCCTCAGTCCACAGCCTCCAGGCATGACTTCCCTCCAAGCCCTTCTCACTGATCCCCCCTCGCTGTGATATCTCCTGGTTCCCAACTCGAGGTGTGACATCAACATCAGACCAGGAAGTCCTCGAACTTCACTCATTTTTAGGTCTCGCCTGGCATAGGCTGCGCAGACATGCGCAGTCTCGCTGGCGAGATTTAATGAGTTAGGGTAGCTTTCACTAGCGGGGTTTAAGCCCCGCCCCTCTTTTCCATTGACTGGCGACACCGTTTATGCTAAACGGTGGCCAGCCATTGGAAAAGAGCTTACAGTGACGTACACTTTTCTCTTTTAGAGCCGTCCCAGTTGGACTGGCTCACTTGACTTACGTGTGTGGTAAAAGGTTTCTTATCTTTATGGGGCCAAACACATGGCCCCATAATGATAAGAAACCTTTTAGCAGGCGAGGCTTTCAAACTTTCAAAGACAGCCCTATGTTGATGAATATTATTTGTGTAGCTCTAGTGTTATTAATCCGACTTTGTAGTCCTGCTTCAACTCTCCTACAATCATTGTAGGAATCACCGGATCTTAAACATCTACGTTTACCGAAACTTGGCCACACACCATAATTTGAAAACAAAGAGGAAGAATGCAATCTCCTCCCAAACACAGGGCTCGTGTAGCCCAAAACACCACGCAGCAGGTTACTTGATTTATCGCCTTGTAAAAACCCTTCATCTTTGTCCAGCTCTGCCCTGGTCATCATCCGCATCTTGGAGGGGGAAGGAAGACAGAGTAAAAAGCTCAGTAGAATGCACTTCCAGTCATACGCGCCCCCTCCTCAGCGCAGCTCTAAACAAGTTTTTGCTGGTCTTGTCCTGTGAGACCTCCTGCAGCAGGCAGGCTGCGGGAAACCTGAGCTCCGGCAGTAACAGCGGAGCAACGCTGGCTGCAGGCAGCCACGACTCTCACCTCCTCTCGGTTGCTTACACGGACCGACTTAACCGGGAAGTTACGTTGCCAGACATTGCACGCGGCACTGTGGGGGTGAGCTGAGAGAATCCTGGGCCCCTGGAGGATCCCCGCCCCTTCCCTGCTTCAGAGCCTTCCGTCTGCCAGGCTGGCACGAGTAAGTAACATTTTCATTAGCGCAGTCTCTGCTTGATGGATGTCTTCGTTTTATAGGTACCCGCTCTTGTCATCGCTTTCACCCCAAAAGCAGCGTGCGGCTAGCTCGGCTCGCAGTGCTGAGCACTGCCTGGTCTTGTCAGCTCTGTTGGTTTTTACACCAAGATCAGCGAGCGGCTAGCTCCATCCTGCTCTCGGGGCTGTGAAAATTACAAGTTTCCTGGTTTTTAGGTCTCGCCTTGCTATCGCGTAAGCGATCGCAAAGCGAGACTAAAGGGCATTTCAAAGTGCTCCCAAAAGCGGATTGCATTGCTAGTACGCGCACAACCACGCGCTTGGTGCCGCCATGCACTCCGCTTTTTGGGAACACTTCAAAGGGTTCGCTCCCCCGCCTGGAATGCGCTCCCCTGCCCCCAAGCGCGCGCGCGCCACGCTCCGCCGGGCTTGTCTTTATTTTTTAAACTTTAAGCGCGAGGCACGCGTGCGGCCAATGCTTGTTTTCCTTTCTCTCTCCCCACGGCACTGAGTACCGCCTGTAGTGAGCCCGTAGACACAGTAGGTACCTCGTGCACATCTAGGGCTCAGCTCACCAACCCTTGCACTATTTTACAGCAAGGTTTGTATGAGACCACTTAGAGAAAGCCTCGTTCATAAGAGACGCTTCATAATTACATTTAAACTATTTGGACTACGTGCTTCGATATGAACCGCAGTACCCCTCCCCCTCTCCACATCACCCCTTACCTTTTATTCTAGTTTCATGGCCTCTTCCACACACTGACCCACCTTTTTCTCCGCTTAACACTGACATCGCGCATATTACAGTCATGCACAAAACAAAAACATTTACAATGCACCGATGTGTTTAGGCTCGCAAAGGCCTTGTCCAAACTTGGATGGTAAATAACCCGGTCACCTCCTCCTTTCCCTCCAGGCCCCTGCTTCACCCAGGTCTAATTTGATAGGAAATCCGGCCAGGCTTGAGTGACTTTGAAACTGGTTCACGGGAGGGTGAGAGCCCCGCCCCCTCCCCCCCACCTCCTGTATCTTTCTTTTCAGCTACCACTTGTAACAAAACCCCACTGCTGCCTCCACACAGGTGTGGGGGGGGGGGCGCTGTGCTCAGAAACAGTGTTTGGGATAAAGGATTCACTAAAAAAGTGTTGTGCCTGTTACACGGTACTGTGTAGTAGGGAGGGCTGTTAAATTCTGGAGGGGGCACTAAGCGGGCTGATGCCACTGCTAACAGGGCTTCTGTGCTCTGTAGTCGGATTTCGATTCCAGCAGAGCAGTCGGTTGATACTGCTTTTCATCTTTACATGGTGGATGACAAGGCCAGACGAGCGGGATAATAATGCAACTATTGGTATAAACGCAAGAGAAATGTTTCCATTGGGCTGTGTGGGTAAACTCTTCAAAAGTGTCCAGTGCCTGATAGATGTGACACTGCAGGTGGGGAGGTCACAGCAGCGCCTAGACTCCCGTGGCTACTTTTGAACCAGGTGATAGAACAGTGCACAGAATCCGGAGCTTATTTACAAGCTTCTCGCGCCGCCCGTGCATCAGAAGGGCCCCCCAATGTTTTACGTTGAGGGTCGAGAGGTCTCAAGCAGCAGTTGGGATTTGAGAACGCCTCTCTCGCCCAGAAACGGAAATGTACTGTTACTGGAAGAACTTGGTGATGACTCCATTTAGCTGCAGTGTGTCTCTGTGCGCCTCATTCCTTTTCTCCATTAAGAAGAACATGCTTTCGCGGTTGACCCGTGTTTCTGGATCCCAGCTAAACGTTATTATTGTAACTGCCTTTGCCTGCGTTTATTTAACTGTACACAGGTAAAATTCAGAGTCCAAAATAATGCGGGTTGACTTGTTTCCCGAATAAAAATAAAAAAAAAAGACCCAAACGCAAGACCTGTGCTTCCCGTGAAATGAGCAAAGAATTCGTTCTGAGCAGAGAATTCGTTTTTTTTTGTCTCTGACGTCTAAAGTATTTTATTTCGTGGCTAAACCATGCCTGGCCCACTTGTGCCACCTTTTAAAAGTTGCATGAACGTGCTTTTCGCAGTGTGTCCCGTTTCAGATACCAAATCTCCGAGGTGAACCAAAATCTGAGGACTCCGAAGCAGCAATTCAGCCACCAGGCCACACAGCCCGTCCTATCTACTGTTCCCGCTTACCACGCCACGGTACCGCTTTCTGCCAAGCCACACTCAACCACGATAAAGTACAAAATGTAAGGGCGACGGAATTAAAAACAAGCATGGCCAGAAGTATACAAAATAGTTACCAACCGATGGGCCTCGTGTCTGCCTCTGCGTCGTGGCGCTTTCGACGATGGGCTCCAGCCCTCGTGGTCAGTCACGAGCGCCTCAGCCCTGCCGGGCACACCTCTCCACCTAGCAGTCCTCCGAGGCCTCTCGGCGCCCTCCCTGAGACCCCTCATCCTTTTTCCCGCGCCGCAGGCTGGAACAGTCACGTGGACTCGTGTGGCGTGACGGCTGGTGCCTGGAGGTCTGGCAGATGGCATTTATTTATTTATTTATTTAATGCGTTTTTATGTAGCGCGGACTTTACCCGAAGGTGTCAGAGCGCTTCACAATAGGAGCAGTAATGATACATAAGGAGAAAAATTACAAGTGAGCATGTTACAAAAGCAAACGTTACGTTCCATGAGGCAATAGTGGCATTTGTGCAAGTATCAGGAGCAAATAAAATACAAGAGGGAGCAAACGATACGTTACAAAAGGAAAAAAAGTGACGTGTGCAGGTTACAAGAGCATACAAAGTACACAGAGGTCAATAAATGGCAGACACTCAAAACACTAAAATAAGAGTTACGTTACATGAGGCAGTGGTGGCCGTTGTGCAAGTATCAAAAGCAAACAAAATACAAGAGGTAGCAAACGATACGTTACAAAGGAAAGGAGACGTCTGCATGTTATACAAGAGTACAAAGTACAAGTAGAGGTATACTACTGCACTAAATGACAGACACTCAACACACAAAAACACACTGGGAAGGCACTTCTATAGGCATGGAGAACAGAATTTCCTATAACGGCAGGACTTCCTTCAGAAAATAGAGGGCGTAAATTAAATTTGGAAGTGTCTTTGAAGGAGGAGAGCTTTGAGGTCAGATTTGAAGCCCTGAGAAGAGGTGGTGGTCCGGAGATGAGGCGGAAGTGAGTTCCAGATTCTCACCGCATTGCCTGAAAAGGATTGGGCCATCGATCTTTCCTTCTTGAAAGTGGGAGGTTCAAGCAATACATTTTCTGCATTACGTGAAGGTCTGGAGCCTCCGGAGAGTTTCAGTTTATTCGCCAGGTAGCGAGGGGAGGAGGAGTGCAAGGCTTTGTGGGTGATACAAGCAGTCTTGTGGATAGATCTAGCCTCTATGGGAAGCCAACGGAGGGTGGATAAAATGGGTGTGATGTGGTCGCTTCTTTTGGCCCCATAAATGAAACGAGCTGCTGAATGGAGAACGGACTTTAGGGGGGACAGGTGGGTTTTGGGGAGGCCAGTAAGAAGAGAATTGCAGTAGTCCAATCTGGAGAGAACCAGCGATTGGACCAGGGTTTTAAGGTCGTGCTCCGGGAAGAAGCGACGAATCCCCCAAAGAAGTCGCAGTTGGTATCGAGCAGACTTTGCAATGGAATCGATGTGGGAGTGTAGATTTGTTACCGCTACCAGCACGTGACTATTTCAATGAGGGCAACAGGATCTTTTATTGTTAATGGTCGAAGAAAAACCAATTTATATAAACCGCAATTTTGCTAAAAAATATTTTTCATGCTGGTTCTCACTTCTCATGTAAAACCTGCATCTCATCTTCAGGGGCTCTCATCTTCAGGGTAAGAGACTTCTCTCTGACGCTCGTTTCTGGGGCATGTTTGGCGCCCTGGGATACAGGAGAAGGCAAAGAGCAAGCTTTATTTCCAAATCGATGTTAATAGACTTCTGTGCAATATAGGGTACATGAACGGCGTCAGCTAAATTTTTTACGTACTGGCTATAATTGGCCTAGTGTAAATCAATCAAAAATTATTCCCGGGAACACCACTCAAAAATGAAATACATTTATATGTGCAGCGCACAGTTATACCATCCATTTGTTACTGTTTTGCGTGTCCGGAAGTGCCGCACTTGAATAAGATAGAGCTTTCAAGTTTTCGAGGTCCATGCCTGGGCACTTTCTCCAGTTTGTGTTTTTGGTAAGCTTTGTGGGACTTGCAGTCCTGATTTTGCAATAATAGCAGAAATAGTTCCAGGATGCCAAGTTAAAATCTGACCTGGATGAGATACTCACTAATGAACCCAGGAAATGTGAGAGCGCTAATCATAATTTGGTAAAATCCGCTATTCTTTTTAAACATGCTGATTCTGCCCCTGTTTGCTTTAATAAGGATTTAGAAGTAGCCTGACTAGCTCAAATACATTTGAAATGGTTTTGTAATGTGTTTGCTGCATTACATTTATATGTCAAAGTAAAACGAGCATTAAAAATGCAATAGGTCTCGCCTTTCATTAAGTTAAAGCCATTTGCTTTGCTATACAATACCGTTAGCAAAGAAATGGCTTTAACTTAATCAAAGACGAGACCTATTGCATTTTCAATGCTTGTTTTTTTGTAAACAAACATGTTATTAATTTACAACTCATTCACCAGTATCATCTTTAGGAGGAAACAGTGCTCGAACTTCACTCATGAATACAAACTCCCTCACCTCCTGGAAATGCAGCCCTAGACCCCTGGTACCTATCTAGCAGCAGTGGTAAGTTCTGTGCGGAAATCCTCATTGCACTTGAGGCGATTGGTGTTATTCCAGTCATTTCACTATTTATGATTTCAGTGAATGTGATAGAAAAACGAGCAGTGACGTCATGAGAATATCTTTGGGAAACAAGTCTTTCTCCTTCCCTGACAACACTATTAGCACGTGAGTGGTGAATGTGTGAAAAAGTCGATGTTTGGATGAATGATTGAGTGCACTGATGGATGAATTAATGAATGCGTGTATAGATGGATGAATGGGCCCACAAGTGCACTGAGTGACTCAGTGCATTAATAGATGACCCGATAGGTGTAAGGATTGATGGCTGGTAAAAGGACGAGTGAATGGATAAATGAAGGAGTGAGTGCATCGATGGATAATGTGGTGGAGAATGGAAGGCTCCGTTAGCAGTCATTCCTTTAATGATTTACAATGCTCTGGTGGGAGTGCCAGCACTTATTAAATGATTCCAGGCCCCGTGACAGTCTGTTTCAAATCATGCACTGTCATTTAACAAAGCAGTGCATTCTGGGAGCTATTCCTGTTGAACTGGACGAACACAGAGAAAACAAGCATTGGCATAGCCAATAGGTCTCGCCTTTGGGGCCTTATAAGTATTTAGTTATGCAGCACAATATCCTTTGTGCAACAACAGCAACTGTTGCATGGCTAAACACTTATGAGGTCCCAAAGGCGAGACTTATTGGCTATGCCAATGCTTGTGTATGCTGTTCCGTGCATTGTCTCTGCTCTTTACTAGTTAAGTGAGGACTCTATGTGCGTTGCGCACGTGCAGCCATATTATGGATTTCATGCCATTTATTGCACAAATATCGCTTCTTTATTCCGTTCCGTACACACAGCCTGCAGCTTTTATAAATATACACTTGAATCCGCTCGATTCTCTGGAGACTTTGCAGCGCAGCTTGCTGAATATACACTCACAATAAAGTTAACAAGCATTGGCATAGCCAATAGGTCTCGCTTTTGGGACCTTAAGTGATTTTTTAGAAGTAATTTTGTTACAGTGAGTGGTATTATGTGGGGTGTATGTTGTATTTATTGTTTTGTTTTTATATGTTATGTAATTATCTGGTTGTGGTAGAAGGGTAGAGGGTATAGGGGTAGTAGAGGGGTAGAAGAGGGTAGAATGGTAGAGGGTTAGAGTGTTAGTAGAGGGGTAGAAGAGGGATAGGAGAGGGGTAGCGGGATAGAGGGTTAGTAGAGGGGTAGAGGGGTAGTAGAGGGGTAGTAAAGAGGTAGAGGGGTATTAGAAGGGTAGAAGAGGGGTAGAGCGATATTTGAGGGGTAGAGGAGTGATAGTAGAGTGGTAGAGGGGTAGTAAAGGAGTAGAGGTGTACAAGATGGGTAGCTGCAGGGTTTTCAACAACATCATGCCTCTTGGTGTAAATAAAAGCAACCTCTATTATTAAATGCCAGTGCTAAGCACCGAGAACCACCGGCTTCAAAACACTGTGTAACATGGGTTCAAGAAAATGTTTCACTTTGCAGGGCCTGTTGCTGGCTACAACGGAGCGGGTTTTGGGGCACATTTTGCCAATATCAGCCTTTGTTTTGCTAAGAGATGTGCAACATGTGCACTCGAGTCTGCGACACTGCAGGAGGCAGGGGAGAGAACAAAAAGACACGCTGTGTGGTTTATCTTGTTTAAGTTAAAATGTGCGCGAGCTCCCTGCGCTTCTATGGCAACGTATTTTACAAAGAAATGAAGGGTAATACATATTGTGCGAGAGCTCCATGCACTTCTAAAACACTGTGTGCCATGGTGCAAGTAAGTGTTCCATTTTGCGTGGCCTGTTGCTGGATACAGAGGAGCTGGGTTTGGGGCACATTTTACCAGTAGCAGCCTGTGTTTTATTGAGAAGTGTCACAGATATGCACTAAAGTTAGCGAGAGTGCAGGAGGCAGGGGAGTGAACGACAAAATGCACTGTTTTTTGGGGGGGGATTTAGAATGTGCGTGAGCTCCGGGCACAGTGCTTAATTGGTGATGGTGAAACATCTTCATATACACCTCATCTTCCACTACCTGGGGATCTTGGTAGAAAGCTTACAAAACCAGATGGTCATATGAACACTTCATATGCAGACAACGTGCTGGGTGCTTGGAAAAGTGTTCAGGCAGAGAGCAGTCGAGTAAAGCAATGACTCTGAAAATGGAATCTCCTTATGTTAGAGGAATAGAGCACAATTGATCGGAAAGGTTCAAGGTCCTGCCGACATTGAAAACTAAGCCACCTCGATTGAGGGATTTAATCTGCTTTCCCATTGCCAACCTGCGCTTAAAATTGTAACATTACAAACAAGCGCGCGGCAAAATGGATAGAAAAGCAGGATTCTGAAGAAGGGGAAACACGCTTTCAACATTTATGCGGCAAAAGTGAAAGCGAACATTTATAAACAAAGTCAACTTAAAGACGCGGGAAAAGTGAAAGCGAACATTTATAAACAAAATCAGCTTAAAGCCGCCGCAGCAAAAGTGAAAGCAATTCCCTTGCGGGAGCGAGTGGCGCCAGGAGAGATAATTGATAACACATGGTGAAAAAGATCGCTCTCGCAAGGGAATCGCCAGACTTGCACGTGTTGCCATTGGAAACAATGCAAAGCGTGCACGTTTTGGACGAAAAGCTGTGCCGATTACTAAAGGTCTTTTTCCTAAGCAGCGCATGCGCGTTGCGAAGGCGAGACCTAAAAAGCGATGTGCACATGTTGATAACATAGTACACGTTTGACACATACCGAATAGAAAGTGAGCTGAGACGAAGACCCTTCTATGTTTTTGTATCCCTCCAGTTAGAATGTACATATGGCTCCATGTCACGTTTTCAAATCTTCTGCTGTCCTTTAATCGGTAATTAATTTAATCAGGTGTTAGGTTTGACTCCATTAAGCCAATAGCACTATCTTCTCCTTTCCAGAAGGCACCTATTTCTTAAATTAAATCCCAGGACTGGAAAACTGGTGTCCTGTTGACAGGGAGTTATCTGGTCAACCTTACAGGAGAGAGATGGAAGAAGGGTACTGAGGGAAGAGAGCCCTGTGCACAGGAGGGATGGAAGAGGGGTACTGAGGGCAGCGAGCAATGTGCACGTGAGAGATGGAAGAGGGGTACTGAGGGCACAAGCAATGTGCATGGGAGAGATGGAAGAGGGGTACTGAGGGCAGCGAGCAATGTGTACAGGAGAGATGGAAGAGGGGTACTGAGGGCAGTGAGCCCTGTGCACAGTAGAGATGGAAGTGGGGTACTGAGGGAAGAGAGCCCTGTCCACAGGAGGGATGGAAGAGGGGTACTGAGGGCAGAAAGCCCTGTGCGTGGGAGAGATGGAAGAGGGGTACTGAGGGCAGAGAGCCCTGTGCACATGAGATGGAAGAGGGGTACTGAGGGCAGATGATCAGAGTGGTGTTCGTATCCTTACATCAGTCGCTGCGCTTAAGCGGGATCTCTCTCACTTCATTTATTTATGTATTTAATTGAATTGTTGTGCGCTGACTTTTGGCTGATGGCCACTTTGTAATGCTGTTTTGGATATTGAGTCTAGGTGTATTTAATGTGTAACCAAAACCCCTACATACGCACAGGATGAGCAAAATATGACAGGCTCAGGTCACTTGTTCTTTACTCAGTTCACAGAGCTCCTCTGCGGCACTTTAACTTTTTTCAGGGACTTTTTCCTTGCATGGGATGGGAGGCATCCTGTGAGTTTTGTATAGGGATAGACAAGCCTCCTTGAAGAGGCAGGTTTTCATTGTTTCCTTTGGCACTGCCAGGTGGGAAGGATCCTGAGTTCTGGGTAGGAAGCATTCCAGGACTGTTCTTCACACCTTCTGGTTTGCTTGACCTGGTAGAGCGGGGTAGGTTTGCTGGAGACACGGACTTGGCGTGTCTAACGCGAGGAACTCCTTGCGTAGCCTACCAGGAACTGCAGGGTACTATCCTATGGATTTCTTAGGGTAGACCGAGCTACAGGTAAAATACCAGCTATGTTTGAGAATGCTCACTGTTAGTTAGGATATACAGTTTAGATTCAAACGTAGATAGAAAAACTTTTTGGGTCCTGAAGAATCGCCAGAGTATTCCTCTATCTGAGCGAGAAACATGTCGACCCCAATGAGGCAGTGTATATAACCTAGCCCATTATCCTAAGTTACTAACACTCAACCTCACAGTTTTTAATTAGGCGAGGAGGCTTCCTAATAAATTGATTGAGAAAGCACTCCGCCCCTATTTTAGCAACTATTGTCTTTCATCTACATCACTAAAGAGCCCCACACTCCCACCTCACCCAGCGGCTGTATTGGATAAAAAGATCTCCACAAGAGTGCTCCCTTAACAAGAGCCCGTCGGGTATTGCACCAGCCCACTCGACGCAGGAGCAGCCCGATGATGACACGATACATCCTGAGGGGTACGTGATTCACGACATCCTGATGGTTGTGTGAGGGCCCCGATATCCAAATAAAAACTGTCCTTGAACACTACATGGTCTGTCTCACTCACTTTTAGGAACAGCTTTGTTACTTTTCTTGTATACTTTGGGGCATACTCAGCTGGACCTCCCTCGCAAAGCCCACTACGCCCCCCCTGTTCATTCTTGATATATTGCTTGAAAAGGCACCATTTGCCCACTCTTTTTTCAAAATTTTCTCGGGGGGGGCGGGGTGCTCACTGAGCTCGCTCGACGCAGTGAAGTACGACAATTGTTTTACGCCTTACCACTTTCAAATGTCACCAGCCGCCACTGCACGTCAGTCCTCCGCTCTTGTGTTTTCGCGCTGGCTCTCGGCGCTCGATAAGGGCCTGTCAGCGCTCGCTGGGCACCGCCATCTTGGCCAAACACCCGGGCGCGCTCACCTACTCCGATTCTCGGCTGATCAGGGCCGCGGGAGAGGCTCGTTTCACCTCCGGCGTATCCCTGCTTCTCTGGCCATTATGGGGATGTGCTGTGGGGCTTCAGGCCCCGTGTAGGGTGTCAGGATATCTGTGGATGGCGGCTGGCTGACGGGAGCTCACGAGCAGTGCTTCTCACTCCATCAGCGCCAGGCCACGCCCCCCGCTTGGGATAGTAGATAGCCCGTTGTAGCCTTCCATTCCAACATCGAAAGCAGTTTTCAATAGAGTAAGCAGACTCAAAGCATTATTGTTCCAGCAAGAAGTGCCTCCCACATCAGCACGCAAGACCTTTGCATTGCAGGTGGCGACTGTTAAATTTCAGTCTTTATTAAATACAAATCTTCCCCTGCATTTTGGTGAGTTGATACATCAAATATTTAATGCTTCTGATACTGTGGGTGTAGCCCATTTTTCTTAAACTTGTAGGCTCTGGCTCTGGCTCTGGGTTCCTGGTCCTGGAGTTCCTCATTTGCAGCATTCTCATCCTGTATCTGCTGTTCCTTAATGGATGTTCCTTTTGTAAGCCAGCCTGGACCTGGCATCACTCCAGCACTACCGTGAACATATGCTTCAACTCTTTGGCATGATTCCGCTGCAGGCATTGGATGTTGATTAGTTTTTAACCTTCCACCGTGCTTACTTCACCTACATGCAACCTGTATTTCATTGCATCTGGTGCCCCTTTCAATGGGCACTAGATATATGCCTGGCTCTACAGATGCCAGCTAGATCTCGAACTGCTGATGATTCCCTTAGTGGCACATTATCAGGACTGTTCCTTGGGTTTGCACCCTCTACTGAATCTGAACCTGGAGCAAATAGCCAACGGGAGTTCCTGTTAATTGGCACAGCAATTACTGGATCAGAGTTTAGTTGGAGTCAACACAGGTTGCCCGTTGACAGTATCTGCATCTGTGGGAGCTGAGGATCATGTCTGTTTGTTGGAACTTAACTGGCCTGCAGATCTATCCATCTACATGGAGTCAGACCCCATTATGGAGTCCTTTGCTTCTACAATGGTCGATTTACATATTGGATTCCTCCGGCATGCTTTAATTGGCTATTTCTTCTTTTTCAAAATTGTTATTTGTTGGATTCTTAACAATCTTAAATTCTTAGTGATGGCTCTTAGTTTGTTTATCTTCGGATTTCTGCTATCTTTTGCATGCTTCCTTCCTGACCAAGGTAAGGGTGTCATGTGTTCTGCACAGGGACTATTGTCGTTTTCCCTGTGTTAGCCTAGCTGTGCATGACACAGGCCTCATTAGCTTTACACACATTACTACATAAACACGTTTGCCTTGGTGCCACAATATATTTTCACACAGAACCTGCCATTGTTTTCTCGTTCTTTTCTTTCCTGGGATTTAGTCTGAACAGCAGACAAGGTCAAATAATAATCTAGCACATGCATCAAAAATGCCATTTGCGATTCCTTATTAGCGAAAAATAAGGATTCGCTAATAAGGAATCGCAAAAGCCTATGCATGTAGAAATCGCTTACCAAATAGCGATTCTAAATATTTCTTAATTACGAGTCGCAAATTGCGAGTCGCAATTAAGGAATACCTCCCCATTCATTCCTAGGGGCCTAGAGGCCCATAGGAATGAATGGGAGGAAGTTCTCAGTTTGCGATTCTCAATTAGAGAATCGCAAATTGAGAATACAATTTCAAGGGTGCAAGGGTGTCAAAACGACACCCTGTTGCACCACTGAAATCGATCTGTGTACAAATGTTGCGCACACACATGTCCAAAGGACATGTGTGTGTGTAACCTACGACTTTGAAAAATGCACTTTTGTGCATTTTTCAAAGTTTTTGCAAATTACCATGAAGTTCAACTTCATGGTAATTTGCGCCCCCTATCAGCGAAATCGCTAATTATTTTACTTTAATGCATTGCATTTAAGGAATCTCAATTTGCGATTCCATAAATGAAATCGCAATTTGAGAACTCGCAATTAATTGCGAATTCTAAAATTGCGAGTGCCTTGACCCTTCATGCATCGCAAATGCTCTTTTTGAGGGCGCAAACGGACGATTTTTGCGATTCGCACTGTTTGCGCTCGCAAAAATGGTTGATGCATGTGCCCCGAAGTCCCTTGTTATTTTGTTCTGGTCAGTCACTCGCACCTAGACACAACACAGAAATGCAGCTGTTGTTCATACACATGTAAACCTTGTCATATAGGGATGCACAGCAATGTAACACACAGAGACAGATATTTTCTGAGAGAAGATCACGGTTGTATCTAAAATGCTGCACGTTCATCTGTGTATGCTAAGTTAGGGGGTCTGCTACTAAACCCAGAGATCTTGGCTGTATAATCAGTTTGCTTCTGTAGAAGGGGAAAGAGCTTAGGCTCTACTGTCTTACACTATGACATGGCTTTTCATAATATACGGTCTATTGACAATGCTGATGGTATTTTTGCTAGGCAGTTGTTTTCTGATTGTGGCACGTATACTGCATTCTAGAGCACAATCATTTAACTAAACATTTCAAACTTCCTTCGTGTTTCTGTCATATCTTATTGTGGATGAGTAAGAGTGTGTGAGCGTGAGGGTGTGTCCTTTTACCACAATCCCTGAGAGGATTGGGAGTGTTGTGTTCTGGGATGTCAATTCACTTGTCTCTCTGGATATGAGTAGGAGGGCAAGTGAGACACTATAGCTAGTCAGACTCTTGCTCATTGTACTGAGGTGGTAACGTTACTCAATCTCTAGTTAACTAATGTTCTATAGTCCCAAGCATAGTTCTCTTCCTAAGCAGAATCCCTGCAACACCAGTAGATGGGATCACACCACTAACACCGGAATCGGTGTTGAGGTATGATTCCAACATGTTTGATACCATACATGAACAGGTTTGGCGCAGCAATTATATTGTTAGATATCTTGTAATGACTGATGTCCACTACACGTCTTAAAATAGCTGACCTCACTTACAAAACCTCGAGAACTGGGGTTCATATGGGTGGTCTGCTCATGCAGGGGCACCCTCAAACTTCTAAAGAAGCACCCTGCCTTCAGTGTTGAAGGGCCTTCCATAGGGGTGACTTAAAGGTTTTAAGTGTAGTGACCTCAGAGATAAGAAAACATATATCTGTTGTGAGAGGAGCAAGCACCACCTCACACAGCCTGCAATGGCAGGCCTGTGGTCTGAGTTTAAGTGGACTCCCATGGGTAGCACAATACATGCTGCAGCCCATCAAAGACCGCTGCTGTACCTATGCCTGGGTACCCGGGTACCATATGCTAGGTACTTATAAGGGTACATCAGTAGCCAATTGTGGAGGTGCAAAAGTGCTTACCAAAGCCATTTTGGGTGAGAGAGCACAAATGCTGGGGCCCTAGTAAGCTGGATCCAAGAAAACTAGTCAAAACACACTGACACCAGGAAAAAATGAAACCATGAATGCAGACCCTACTTTCCTACAGAGCACCTGACTGAACTGAAGGAGGAAACCCACATTACAACTAATTTCTCCACTACACCAACCGAAAACCCAATGGACTGCAACCACTCCCACCCCCACAAACACACAACCCCCTCTAAGCATTACAAAAGTGAGATGTGTATTAGGTAAGTATCAGTCTTGTGAGGCTCACAGAAATAGTAGAACCCAAACTCTTTCATTGATTTGCCTTTATACAGCCCTCATGCCGTTTCTCTTTACAAAAACATACTAGCAGGAAGCAGACCACAAATCTAGAATTTGAAAACTCTTAATCTGCCAGGGTAAACCTCAAACCTGAGAGCTACAAACTAGAAAGCACAAGTTTGGAAAAAGGATTTGAAGATGTTGGTGGTGAAGAATGTTCACATCTATTTTACACCATGTGGAATCGTTGTACATCATCAATGTATCTTCACATTTTAGGTCTTTTACCGTACATTATGCCATTGTAATTGGCTTGTGTTGCATATATTTTTATAAGTGATTCAAGGAACTGCAGGGCAGATTTACAAGAAGTTAACGCCGCCGTAGCGTCAATTGTTTGACGTTACGGCGGCAATTTTTTTATCACGTTATTTACAAGTTGCCGTTAACTGGAGTTAGCGGCACTTTTCCAGCAAAAACGTGAACTTTAAAGATAGCCACTTCTGTTAGCAAGAGTTAACGAAAATGAGATGCACGGTGGGAGTTCCTGTGATAAAACTGCCGCTAACTCCACTTCGCGATATTTACAAGGAATTCCTTGTATGGCTGCCTATAAGTTCAGTTAGAGGCAGTTTTTCAAGACCAGAAAATAGCTAGTCTTAAATTGGTGCAAACACTTGGGGCCTCATTTCAGAGGTTTTGGTGCGGGGCAGTGCAGCAAAGAATATTGCTGCGCTGCCCTGCGCCAAAATAAAAGCTCAGGAATGCGCCCCACAAAAAGATAGGGCGCAGTCCTGGGCCACATTCATTAAAAATGTTGCATCGCTGCAACAAGACATTGTTGGCACACTTTTCGTTGCGCCCTCCTTGCGACACCATGGATGCGCCGTATGTACTGTACAGCTCTCTATATCACAAGGATTTATAGATATGTTAGTATTCCTGACGTATCTGTCGGCGCAAAGTCGCGCATTGCTGCAATTTTCTCGCAAGCATGACGCAACTCCAGCAATGCATAGGGCAGGCCTATCCCTATGGCACTGCGTCACCCTTACGCCCACCATGAGGCAGGCGTAAGGTTTTGACGCAGCGGCGTCCCTAGAATTGTCACAGTGAAATCTCAGAGATTTCACTGCGCCACTCCTATGAGGCTTTGTTGCGTGGGAACGCCCGCCCTGCATACATCCTACCTGACGCAGGTATAATGTGGCATAGGGGTTCACAAGGTCACTCATATGCCTAGATGCGTCCCTTTGTACATAGTCTAGTTTGGCATCCAGGATGTCTG
Source organism: Triturus cristatus (assembly GCF_964204655.1). Classification (NCBI taxonomy): domain Eukaryota; kingdom Metazoa; phylum Chordata; class Amphibia; order Caudata; family Salamandridae; genus Triturus; species Triturus cristatus. Next base: position 926,691,310 of record NC_140584.1, read on the forward strand.
CAGTCACCTTCCCAGGCGGCCAGTGACCCCCAGATGCTCGGTCCACTGACACGGAGGAGCTGCCAGGGTGTTGGTGCAGTTGGAGCTCCATTGCTGGAGTTTACGCGCTGCGGTGTTGGCGTCTGTAAGTGTTGGCGGAGTGGTGGTGCTGAGGGAGTTGCCGAAAAGTTATTTGATGGACTTGATCCAGCTGAGGCTGGGGGGGGCGATGATGGCGGTGGTGTACGTTGGGCATGTTGAAGGCGTGATGTATACTATGATGGTCGGTCCAGGAGAGTTTGGTGGTGTGGGTCCAGCGTTATTTGGGTTGGTGCGGTGACTAGCTGCTTAAGTCCAATGTTGGCGAGGTTCGCCAGGAGGGTGGTGGAGTTCTGGTCACTGGGGTTGACCAGGTGGAAGTTGAGGTCTCCGAGTAGGTTGTAGTCAGTGAATGGGAGAGCCTGAGGTGCGATGAGGTCTACAATGGCATCGGTGAATGGGGTTCATGGGCAGGGGGGGCCTGTAGACGAGGGTGCCTCAGAGGGTGGTGTTGAGGTTGGTCCAGATCTGGAAGTGAAGGTGTTCCATGGTAGCCGTCGGTTCATGAGAGTGCATGGTCATTCGGAGTGTGCTTTTTTAGACAATGGCAATACCTCCTCCTTGGCGCTCCTGGTGGTCCGTGCGGGTGAATTTGTAGCTGTCGCGGATGTTGATGGCGATGTCCGGTCCAGAGAACAGGTTGGTCCAGGTTTCGTGAACAAGGCGATGTCTGAAGAGGTGGCGTCGAGGATGTCCCAGATTTCTGTTCCGTGTTTGTGGAGGGACCGCCCGTTGAGGAGGATACAGTTGAGCTGGTCGGTTGTGCTGTTGGTCGGCTGGGCGGCAAGAGGTGCTGGTGTGCTGATGTGGCAGAAGGTGCGTTTGCAGTTTTGGCATGCGCAGGGTGCAGTGATGCTAGATGGCAGGCGGTGCGGCGTCCTGGGCTGATGGCGAGAAGGGTGCTGGAGTCGTAGCAGTAGAGTTTACAAGAGGAAGGGTCTTTGGTGCTGGGCGTGGTCCAGGGGCAGACAGACGCAGACAGGCTTCCCTTTGGTGCATCACTGGTACACCCGCTGCACATGGCCGCACAGCGGCTGCCATTAAGTAGTGCTGCGGGGAGAACTGGGCAGCTGGGAGGTGGGAAATGCAGGAAAGGACACTGGAGGGGGCGGGGAAGCAGGGGAAGTAGGGGTTGTAAATATATATTTTTTTACCTCAAGGCTGGGTCTCACATCTTCATGCTCCTGCTCTCCTGAGTCTTCTTCCAGGAACATGAAGCAGGCAACCAGGCTCCCTCCCCTAAGCCAATCACAAAGCTACAATGCGGTGTGGCGATTGTTTTTGAGCGCCGAGACAAGGCATTCAGCCAGGGGCTGGAGGGGTGGGCATGTTCTCCATGCAGGCTGTAATGCTGCCTGCATTGCGAACAGGGAAGGGCGCATGTCTGCTTTGGATGGTCTGAGAGGGCCGACTAAACAGTCATTGCGCACTTGAGTAGGCATACCACTCCTCCTCTGCCCTGCTCCGTGAGCAGAGCAGCGCCATGCACCCTTCCACCCGCAAAGGAAACATAGCATGAGAATATCATAAAGTTATCATCATGTTATGTTTCCTCTTCTTGCACTGCTTGAAAGCAGTGTGGTGACGCTCTTCCTCCATAGTGGAGGAGCCGCCACTGGGGGTGCGTCACCCACAGGCACTAGCCCTGGGCCTGACTCTACCCCCAGGCATCCTCCACCACGTGTCCCACCTTCTCCTCAACTGGACATTGACACTATGGTGCAATCAGCTGCACTCTCCCCAAATCTGTGACTTGGCCAGGTGGGATTTCACAAGCCTGGGTACAGCAGTTGCTGCCAAGTCCTCTGGGGAACCTCCCAATGCAAGTGATGCAACAGGGCCCCTTATGCTTGAAGATGCAGCGCTCCCGCCACACAAGTTCTGTGCAGCTCAGGGGCCTCAACCTCCACAGCATCCGGCCAGTGCAACATTCTCCGGCTTGTGATGCAGAGAGGCGCGAGTCACCATTGGTAATCCCCTCCAGTGTAGTGGTGGCACGTGGTATGCGATGCAGACCTCCATATGTTGGTGTGCAGGAGCGCCTCTACCGTTCACAGCTCCAAGGTGCACCAGGCAGTCTTCTCACACATGTCAGCAACGTGTCTCCATGCGACCTGCCAGACTTCACCACCAGGTAACAGTGATCACCAATGCCTCAATGTCTACCGCTACTGCTCAGAAACTCCACAGCACCTTTGCATCCCACTCTGGGTCCCAGACGCAGGCACAGTGGGGCCTCTAGGCCCCAGGGACTGTCCGTGCTCTCAAGGTTTTGGCTGCCATGGTGTTGCAAGGAGGGTGCTATGAGAAGTGATGCATCACAGGTTTTCCCAGCGATGCGCCACTTTTCATATATGCAAATTGGCCTTTCATCAGTTTTCCCCCACTAACGTCAGAATTTGTATCGCCTTCACGCTAGTAATAGCGGCAGTTTTCACCGTGGCTACCTGAAACTATCGCCATATAGCGACATATTGTAAATACATCGCTAACAGGGCGATAGCCCGCGTTAAGAAAACTGCCGCTAACTAATGCTATCAGTTCTTGTAAATATACCAGTGTGTGTAATCACAGTTAATGGTTGAGAGACTATCAAGCAAGAATACTTGTGATGCTTGTGAAAACCTACCTCCTGTCACGAGTCACACCCCTCCTCCCTCTCCCCCCACCCTAGCCCCTCGTTTACATCTGCTGCTGGCCTTCCCATAGTTTCAAAGAGAGGGAGGGTCAAAATTGAAGAAATACTCTAAATTCAAAAGAAGATCAACATTGAGATATATTTCCAAAAGTGTCTTTTTTTTCATGCATATTTTATTTGTAGAGCTGGCATACCTGCAGTAGCTGCGAGTACGACTGTTTTTGGATGCTGCTGCTGCTAAATAAGTGCAACAGTGCCTTCATGCCTGCTGCCATTGGCACCTGCAGAAATGTTTTCACGGGGAGCATAAAAAAAAAAGAAAAGCAGGAGTGCGCCGCAGGTATCGTCCCGGCAGTGCGATCGTGAGATTTTCTTAAAGGGCAAGCAAAAGATCTAGGATCTAAAGGAGGGGGGACAAGCCGCCCCGCCTTCCCTTATGGATGTCCATGCCTGCTGCGGCACTTCACCCCTCACCCACAGGAAGGAGGATCGGCACAGACTGCAGCCCTTGCTGGGACCCTCCTTCCGGAAGCCTTGCCCCCTCTAGCGGTTCTCCCTGAGGCAGCTTCTATCCCCATGACTGGACAACCTCCACAGGATGACGGAGTTTCAGTGGTGCCAGTTGCATTACTTCATGGCAGGCTCATGTGGCAGACAACTCGTGTTGCAGCCAGCTTTCGCAGACCTGAGAAAGTGCAACTTAATAGAAAGGAGACTTCAGAAAATGAGAAGATAATAAGCATTCTGTAGGAAAAAGAATTGTATGTTATACCGACCATATGGCTGCAGGCTTGTGTAGCTTAGTAAACAACCAATTATCTGAGCAAATAGGATGAGGGTATCCTAGCGGATTTCCCCTTGCAGGTCATCACATTTTAATGCGACTTCTACATTGGGTATGGCGAGACCCTCCTACAGCCTATAGGAGTGCAATGCAGCACTCTTGGCAGAATCACACAATCTCCCTCCAATCAAATGCTGTTCTCAGGGTAAGCAATATGTGAGCAGAGCTCAAGTCCCTCTTTGGTACTTCTTAAAGCTCTTTTTTAGTTGATCACATTAGGTCAGGTGATAGCTGCACTGTTACGCCGACCTCAATAACCTGAGTTTAATGGTGTGATAAAGGCATACTGACATTTTATTTTACTGAAAACAAAAAGGAACTTAAAGAAAGAACATACAGGGTATCCATGAAAAACTCAGGATTTTTAGGTAGCTCTGCTGATACTTTTCCCGGTTTCGCTGAGGCTCGCCAAGCCCACAATCTATGCTCCACTCAGCTTGTTACTCCCATGGTGATTTTCTTAGGGTGATCAGATAGCCCGGATTTACCTGGACAGCCCTGGTTTTGTCCCAATACATTTGTTAATTTTAAATATATGTCCTGGCTTTTGGGACAAAGGTCAGATCATTCTGGGCAGCAGAATTTATAGGTATGTTCTCCTTTCAGGCGCCTCTGAAGTCTGAAATAATGTATCTCTTTCTTCCAGGGATCACTGCCTGCTCGCAGCAGAGACAGAGTGGGGAGCAGGGGGCACAGATTGGAGGTCCTGCGATTGCCTTGTAAACATAGTCATGTAGAGGGGGGGAGGGGGGATTTGTGGGGGGTGGTGTGTGTGTTTTTTTTTACAATCCTTGTGGGGACTTGAGTGTGATACCCAGGTCCCCACAAGGCAATGTCTTCTTAATGGTAAAAAAACAAGTTCAGGAACATCTGTGTCAATTAAAAAAAATTGCCTTGTGGGGACCTGTGTTTCGTAAAGTGTATTTATATTTTTGCTCAGCTCTGCCCCTGTAGACAGGAGGCGGTACTGCAGTCTTAAACGCACTTTGCATTTAAAAACACACTTTGCTCACTAGGAACACATGCTAGCAGCAGAAAGCACAGACATTTCTAAGGAAAGCCTGCATAACTCAGTGTTAAAACATATTTTAATGCAAATTAACCTTTTTTCTATTTATCACAATAAAACTTTATTTACATGAAGCTGTTGAATTTAGACTATTTATTTCTGATAATTATTAGTGGTTTTATAAACAATAGAAAAAGCAATTTGGGTCAGTTTCAAATCCCAGAATACTTCACTATTGCAGTTTCATCCTTATCTGAAATTAAAGAATGATGTCGCACTACACCATGATACAAAATACACTGATTTGATCATTTTTTGCAAATAACCTAGAGGCATCAATGCCTAATGTTACATTTTAAAGCTTCTATCAGGAATTCAGAGTCTGTGTTGCTTTGCCTTTGCTTACATATTAATGTGCATTATGTAATATTGTGGAAATGTGCCTTTTCTGGGGCACACCGGTGCAGGGTTCACCCTTAAGTTTGTCCACGGGTCATTAGACCAACAAAGAAGAGATTGGCACTGAAGCTGGAATTCAAAATAACAGGTTTATTAATCACTCATGAGTAGGACTACATCAATACAACACCCTCAGGCACCGTAGGAGGTAGTTCATGGAATACTGAAACCATGTGCCTTTTATACACAGTTTGTTGCAGAGTAAGCATGTAGTTACAAATAGAAGGTACAGGCCTACCCAGGAATAGATACTGACAAACATGGGCTGATGAATATCACTTAGCAAAGTGGGAGGGGAAACAGAACTGCTTACATCAGTAGGATATGATAGACAGTTACATTCTCAAACAGGTGCATTGTAGCAGCTACAGGCCTTTCTGAGTTCATACATTGCTCTGGCTCAGTACAGAAGGAATTAACTAAGGTTGATGACTCAAGCATAACAGAAAAGCAGGCAACAGTGAAGACGGCAGAATCACAAGGCTAACAAAATAGATGCTGCAAACAAGATGGCTTCAGCTCATGCTAACAGCAATTATTTTCGATTTCCACAGACGGCCCTTTTAGCATTAGCTGAAGACATCTCTATGATTTAGAAGGAGCATGGAAGATATCATGGACATCAATCATCATTAACTCACTAATTTCTTGGTCTGTTACTAGTCGGGTATTTATATTCTTGACATTTTGTTTAGCTGGTATACATGAGGTACAGGTAGAAGCACAAAGGGAACAGAGCATTGGGCCGCATTGGATACATAGGCAACAGATAAAAAGGATCACAAAAAATATACATAGGGCTGACAATATTTTCCATCCCCATTCAGTAAACATAGTCCATAGCCATCCAGTCAAAGTCCATGTCCTTGAATCCTGATGGATTTCAGTGGCTATTTTGTGCAACTTACAAATTGCTTCAAAAACTGAAGGGGCGCGGTCAGGGATGTAGACACAGGAGCTGCTCCCAATAATGTGGCATGCTCCACCACGGTCTGCCAGGATCACATCCAAAACCATCCTGTTTTGGAGCGCCACAATTCTCGCAATTTGTAGTTCTTCCATGATGTTTCCAAGTACCATGGCTGTCTGATTGGTTAAAGCCTCTACAACACGTGTTAAGCGCCTTATTTTCCTGCTGTTTAAGGCCGCACCAACAAAGAAGAATGGTCCCAAATTAAAGTCAATATACTGCTGCAACGCAGTATCGGTTTGATCCACCTCATTGTGATTTATTGTCCTCCTAAATCGGCTCTTAGAAATTTCATTATACAGTTTATAGTCTTTGTGGTAGGATGCAAGTGCCAAAAACACAGGTGGTAGCAAAAAGGACACATAGCAGCTACCTGACCAACCAATAGGTAGATGGTAATAACCTTTACTTCCACAAATGAAATAGGTGTTATGTGATGACAAAAAAACTACTGTTGTTTATTCCAGTAATATTCAAGGGTATAGTACAGTCACTTTTTCCCACAGGGATACTGCCAATACTGCTCACACAAAGGTCTTCTCGAGCTCTAGTAACAGCTATAACAGGAGGCCATTACCCTTGACAGTTTGAGTGTTAGGGAAAACATATTGCTTGGAGGAATTTCCTCGGCGATACTCCTCCATTTCCCATACAGTTCCTTTAGCTTGTGGATCTCCTTCCTCATCAAGGTAACAGACTCTATTCAACTGAGCGTTAAGTCTTCCTACATCAAAGTTGGTAATATTACCAATATGAGAAGCCCACAACAATGCAAACCAGGCTCTGCAGGAGCCATTATGTGAAAACGGCAGAGGAATAAAAGGCGTTCCTCCCTTTTTCTGATGAGCTGGCATCATTCCACACACCCAACAATTGGTAATGTTCATAGCATTATGGGTGTGATGCAACATTTGAATGAAAGTGTTATTGAGATAGGACATCCGGTGTTTCTTCTCATGATAAGGAAGAGTATAATAGTGGTGCTCAATAGGGACAGGAGTAGTAGCAATCAGTGGATTTCGAGCAGGAGCTACTCCCTCTACAACCCATGTTATTGTAGCAATCAGAACAGCAATTGAAGTAAGTCCAATAATGAATATACTCTTTAGATCACAGACTCTTGCAGCAGTTGATTTCTTCTCCGCAGGCATCTTGCCGTTGAACAACAGAACAGATGGTGCCCTAAGGTCCTGGGCAGACGTTGGTTTCTTCGCTGAGGTTGAGACGAGTAGCACTAAAAGAGTACTCCCCTTTGTAACTCAGTCTTTTACTACCCAGGACAGTGGCTCAAACAGTCTTTTTCGGCAACAAAGCGTATTTCTTACGGGGTCGCAGCTGATATCGAGATGTACCAGGGATCGTGTCATCCGGGAAGACTTCCTCAGGTCCTTCAGGTGACGTGGCTTGTCCTTTCTCTGTGTCCAGGATGTGGCGATGATCTGCCAACACAGCTGGGCTCACTAGGTCCTGCAAACACTTTCCAACAATAGGTTATGTGGACCCAGTACTTCTGGTTGGTCACTCGAACCGCAGTCCTGGTAGCCAAGAGCACCTGCTCAGGGCCACGCCAACGAGGCTACAAGGAGCTGGTCCGCTGAAAGGACTTTGTTAGGACAAAGACCCCAGGCCGTAGATCATGGCCCTCATCCTGCGACCTGTCTGGAAGAGTCTCCCGAACCTGTTGATAAATAGAAGACAAACTGTCAGTCAACTGAGACAAATAGTCGTTCATCAATACATAGGGTACATCATGTATAGGGTGTGGCTTAAGAATCCACCAAATATTCATTGTCCTTCCAAAAAACACCTCATACGGTGTGAGGCCAGATCGTGTATGTGGTATCGATCTAATAGATAGCAACGCTAATGGCAGTGCATCAGGCCATTTCAAAGATGTGGAAGCCTGTATTTTGGCCAATTTTAGCTTGAGGGTAGAATTGTAACGTTCCACTAGCCCTGCTGATTGTGGGTGAAAAGCAGCATGGAACTTCTGTTTGATTCCGAACCCTTTCATGAGGTAATCAACAACTTGCCCAATGAACTGGGGTCCGTTGTCACTCCACAAAACTCGACAAATGCCGAATCTGGGGGAAAGCTCCTTTAGGAGCACCTTTTCTGTAGTAAGAGCTGTATTATCTTTCGTAGCATATGCCTCTATCCATTTGCTGAAGGCACAAACCACTACCAAGACATACTTTAGGTTGTTACAACTCTCAAACTGTATGTAATCCATTTGCAGGACCTCAAAAGGTGTAGTAGGTATGGCAAACCCTCCTACTGGAGTTCATGTTCCCTTTCCAGGATTATATTGGAGACAGATCAGACAAGACTGGACTATCTTATTAGCTGTGTCGGCAATATCTGGATGATCCCAAACTTGCATAAGTTGCTTTGCCATTGAGGATGCTCCAACATGTGCCGGCCCATGTGCCATGTGAATCATAGGATGTGAATAGGCTGTGGGTAACTTCCATTTTGTCATTTCTTTATTCCTCCGACAGCCCTCATCATCCAATGTTCCCTCTTTAGACCATTGGTCTAATTCCTCAACAGAAGCAGATCGTTGCATATTCAGTACCTCTTTCCTGGCATCATGCCAACGCTCAGCCTGTGACTTAACTACATACATGGGTGTAGTACTTCGCTGCATTGCAGTCTCTCGAGCTGTGTGATCCGCAAAGGCATTGCCTTTTCCTATTTTATCAGTCACTTTCTTGTGTGTGCTACACTTCAAATCAAATCAGGTGTTTGTTAAGCACGACTACTCACCCGTAAGGGTCTCAAGGTGCTGGGGATGTGGGGGAGGGGGTTCGCAGGTTCCAGTCCTTCAAGGAGGGGGTCTGTCGAAGAGCCAGGTTTTGAGGTTTCTTGTGAAGATGGGGAGCGATGTTATCTGTCTGAGGTGGAGCGGAAGGTCGTTCCAGGCTCTGGCCGCGCGGAAGGAGAAGGACTCGCGATCTGGTCTTTCTGGTGCGGGGGACCACGGCGTAGGAGAGCCTGGCTGATCGTAGGGTCCTTTGGGGTGCATGGAATTTGAGTCGGCTATTCAGGTATGCTGGTCCGGTGTCGTGGAGGGCCATGTGAGTGTGGGTTAGCATCTTGAAGGTGACTCTAGCTTCGATGGGGAGCCAGTGGAGTGTGCGCAGATGCTGGGAGATGTGGCAGTGTCTTGGCTGGTTGAGGACCAGTCTTGCGGTGGCGTTTTGGATGTTCTGTAGCTTGCGGGTGAGGTTTTTGTTTATTCCAGCATAGAGTGCGTTGCCGTAGTCGAGCCTGCTGGTGACCAGGGCTTGAGTGACGGTCTTTCTGTGTTCGAGGGGGATCCATTTGAAGGTCTTACGTAGGAGGCGGAGGGTGTGGAAGCAGGAGGACGAGACAGAGTTGATCTGGCAGTCCATTTTGAGCTCTGAGTCCAGGATGATTCCCAGGTTGCGTGCGTGGTCCGTGGGGGTGGGCGGGTTTCCGAGGACGGGGAGCCACCAGGTGTCGTTCCAGGCGTCTGGGTTTGGGCCCATGATGAGTACTTCCGTTTTGTTGGTGTTTAGTTGTAGGCAGCTGTTTTTCATCCATTTGGCGACAGCTTCCATGCCTTCTCGAAAGTTGTGTCTGGCGGTGTTGGGTTTGTTGGATAGGCTGAGGATGAGTTGGGTGTCATCTGCGTATGACACAATGTTGAGTCCGTAGGTTCTGACGATGGGTGCGAGCGGAGCCATGTAGACATTGAAGAGCATAGGGCTGAGGGAGGACCCCTGGGGGACTCCGCAGGTGGTAGGTGTAGGGTCCGAGAGGAAAGGGGGGAGTCTGACCCGCTGCATTGTGCCGGAGTGGAACGAGCGGATCCAGTCGAGGGCCTTGTCTTGGATCCCTGCGTCATGGAGTCTTCATATTAGGGTGCAGTGAGAGACTGTGTCGAACGCCGCTGAGAGGTCGAGGAGGATGAGGGCTGCTGTTTCTCCTTTGTCCAGTAAGGTACAGATGTCGTCTGTTGCGGCGAGGAGGGCGGTTTCCGTACTGTGTTTTTTTCTGTAGCCGGATTGGCAAGAGTCGAAGATGTTGTGCTCTTTGATGAATGTGGCGTGTTGGTTGTTGATGGCTTTCTCGATGACTTTCGCTGGGAACGGGAGCAGGGAGATGGGTTTGTAGTTTTTGAGGCCGGTGGGGTCCGCCGAGAGTTTCTTCAGGAGGGGGTTGATCTCAGCGTGTTTCCAGTCGTCAGGGAACGAGGCGGTTGCCAGGGAGCGGTTGATGGTGTGGCAAAGCATTAGTGCGATGGTGGCTCTGTTCAAAATGTGGTGGGGGCAGGGGTTCGTGGGGGCCCCGGAGTGGATTGACTTCATCGTCTTCAGTGTGTCTTTGGTGGTGAGGGCTGTCCAGTTGTCGATCGCTGGCTTCAGGGTGTTGGGGGTGTTGGTGAGGATTCAGTGTGTTGGTTGTCTTCGTCGAAGTTTTCGTAGATGCTATTTTGTGGTGGAAAAATGTGCTGAGTTTGTCGCAGAGGTCTTTTGAGGGAGGGATGTTGGTGGACTCGCTGGTGGGTTGGGCGAACCCCTTGATTATGTTGAAGAGTTCTTTGCTGTTGTGTGCATGAGTGGAGATTCTGTCTTCAATCGCTTAACACTTAACAATTTGCATCTTTCTTAGGATATGTCAAGGCAGTAAGGAGATTGTGTACTAATTCCCATGCACTATTTGCGTCCCATGTGAAGTAAGAAAGCCTCTTTCCTTCCAGAGTTGCCCAAAATCATGAGCCACTCCAAAAGCATATCGGCTATCGGTGTAGATGTTAACAAGTAGATCTGTACTAAGCTTACATGCTCTTGTCAGTGCTATCAAATCGGCTGCTTGAGCTGACTTCTGTGGAATGCGAGCTGTCTCAACTACTGTCTGAAGTGTTGTAATTACATACGCGATACCAAAGGGGATGATAGACGGAGCGTTAGAGCAAATCAAACACTCACCCCCAGTCAACTGATCTGGGTTTAATCCATCATCATTCTTTAGCTCACTCCACCACCCCAGTTCAGAAATGGTCATATGCAGATCAGTCTGACCCTGTGCCTCATGGGAACAGCCCAGCCCGAACTGCCAAGCCATGTCTTCCCTGGACCGGAAACAAGCATCCTGGGACCGGTTTCGGGTTCATAACCCTTGTCAGCCAAGCTATCTTGAATCCAGTGGCAAAGTGAGCAAGGGGCCCACGTCTGGGCATACCCTGCCAACTTAGGGCGAACAAAGTGATACCAAAGGGGATGATGGACGGAGCGTTAGAGCAAATCAAACACTCACCCCCAGTCAACTGATCTGGGTTTAATCCATCATCATTCTTTAGCTCACTCCACCACCCCAGTTCAGACATGGTCATATGCAAATCAGTCTGACCCTGTGCCTCATGGGAACAGTCCAGCCCGAACTGCCAAGCCATGTCTTCCCTGGACCGGAAACAAGCATCCTGGGACCGGTTTCCGATTCATAACCCTCGTCAGCCAGGCTATCTTGAATCCAGTGGCAAAGTGAGCAAGGGACCCACGTCTGGGCATACTCTGCCAACTTAGGGCGAACAAAGTGATACCAAAGGGGATGATGGACGGAGCGTTAGAGCAAATCAAACACTCACCTCCAGTCATCTGATCTGGGTTTAATCCGTCATCATTCTTTAGCTCACTCCACCACCCCAGTTCAGACATGGTCATATGCAAATCAGTCTGACCCTGTGCCTCATTGGAACAGTCCAGCCCCAACTGCCAAGCCATGTCTTCCCTGGACCGGAAACAAGCATCCTGGGACCGGTTTCGGGTTCATAACCCTCGTCAGCCAGGCTATCTTGAATCCAGTGGCAAAGTGAGCAAGGGACCCACGTCTCGGCATACCCTGCCAACTTAGGGCGAACAAATTGATACCAAAGGGGATGATGGACGGAGCGTTAGAGCAAATCAAACACTCACCCCCAGTCAACTGATCTGGATTTAATCCATCATCATTCTTTAGCTCACTCCACCACCCCAGTTCAGACATGGTCATATGCAAATCAGTCTGACCCTGTGCCTAATTGGAACAGTCCAGCCCAAACTGCCAAGCCATGTCTTCCCTGGATCGGAAACAAGCATCCTGGGACCGGTTTCGGGTTCATAACCCTCGTCAGCCAGGCTATCTTGAATCCAGTGGCAAAGTGAGCAAGGGACCCACGTCTGGGCATACCCTGCCAACTTAGGGCGAACAAAGTGATACCAAAGGGGATGATGGATGGAGCGTTAGAGCAAATCAAACACTCACCCCCAGTCAACTGATCTGGGTTTAATCCATCATCATTCTTTAGCTCACTCCACCACCCCAGTTCAGACATGGTCATATGCAAATCAGTCTGACCCCTTTTGTACCGCTTTGTTCGCCATAAGTTGGCAGGGTATGCTCAGACGTGAGTCCCTTGCTCACTTTGCCACTGGATTCAAGCAAGCCTGGCTGAAGATGGCTGAAATGCCAGAAACCGGTCCTAGGAAGCTTGTTTCCGGTCCAGGGAAGGCATGGCTTGGCAGTTCGTGCTGGACTGTTCCCATGAGGCACAGGGTCAGACTGATTTGCATATGGCCATGTCTGAACTGGGGTGGCAGAGTGGGCTAAAGAACGGTGATGGATCAAACCCAGATCTGTTGACTGGGTGTGAGTGTTTGATTGGTTCTGATGCTCCGTCCATCACCACCCCCTTTTGTACCGCTTTTTTCGCCATAAGTTGGCAGGGTATGCTCAGACGTGAGTCCCTTGCTCACTTTGCCACTGGATTCAAGTAAGCCTGGCTGAAGACGGCTAAAATGCCAGAAACCGGTCCTAGGAAGCTTGTTTCCGGTCCAGGGAAGGCATGGCTTGGCAGTTCGTGCTGGACTGTTCCCATGAGGCACAGGGTCAGACTGATTTGCATATGGCCATGTCTGAACTGGGGTGGCAGAGTGGGCTAAAGAACGGTGATGGATCAAACCCAGAAATGTTGACTGGGTGTGAGTGTTTGATTGGTTCTGATGCTCCGTCCATCACCACCCCCTTTTGTACCGTAATTACATACGCAGCAGATGTCGTGCCATCACGCAACTTCAAGCAGGACCCATCAACCCACAGTTTCCCATCAACACTAGAAAGGGGCGTATCTTGTAGGTCAACATGACCCTTTGTTTGTTCTTCAGTAAGGGATATACAATCATGTAACTTTTGTGACTGAGACTGAGTGGCTGGAAATGGCAATAATGTAGCAGGATTCAGAGTCGAGCATCTTTTCAGTGTGATATGAGGAGCCAAAAGTGTCAATTCATATCCTGTCAAGCGGGCACTAGTCATTTTTATTTTTTTTATTTTATTTATTTGCAGTTTGAACACAACAATACATGCGTAATCAGCATAAATACAGATGTTTTTAAGAGCAAAAAACAAAACGAAGATCTTACCCCTTTAAACCTTAGCCATACGTCCTAGTCGAGCCAGTATGCCTAGAAAGAAAAAAGAAACAAATAGATACAGTTTTGAAACATGTAACGCTATCTATGCTGACTACTGTCCATCTCCCTCCAAGTTAGGATCGGGGCCCAAAAGCTATTTCCAAAATCCTGAATTTTTTTACCCTTCTGCTCATACAGACATCTCTCAATATTATGTATACTCAGCAGTCTGGAAAGCCACATTTGGAAAGAGGGGGCCGTACTGTCCTTCCAACCCGCAGAGATTAAAATCCGAAGCACAGTTACAGAAATAAAGACCAAAGCTTCTTCAGCCTTTACCAGTTTTAACTTATGGTCACAGCCCAATAGCATCAGGGTAGGGGATAGGTCGATCTTGTGGCCTAGCAGCCCCTCCCAGAACTTTCCCAATTCCCTCTGAATCGAAGTCAGTGAGCTACAATAAAAAAACATATGCAAAAGATCAGCTTGCCCTGCGTTACACCTAGGGCATCTATCGTCAACCCTGACCCCCCAGGCGAATAATTTAGCGTGAGAATGATATAAATTGAATATGGTTTTATAATGCTGGGCCCTCAGGTTTGTAGATCTAAATATTTTTTTATTCAAGGTGAGGGCCAGATCAAGATCGACATCGGGATCTCCCAGTTTAGTAGCCAAAGCGGACTCTGTTTTTTCCATATCATCTTGAAGTCCTGCCAAGAGCTGCTTATAGACCCATTTAATCTTCTTACACCTCTTTATTAAAAATTCAATCACGGGGGCGTCCTCCAGTAATGATGGTTTTGGTCTCAATGCCTTTAATGACCGGGCTACTTGACCATACAAAAGCCAATAATTGTCGGGGATATCAAACCTTTGTTGGAGGGCATCAAACCCAAGCGGTTCAAGACCTCCCCAGATGTCCCCGAAAGTCTTAATGCCAAGGTCCCTCCATGCCTGCAGGTTCCTATCAGCACCCACATAAGGAAGCAGACTAGAATTACACAGATGGAGATATCGATTAACCTTTGGTATTTTACAAAGCCTTAAAGTGGACCTCCAAACCCCCCATGCCCCTTCCAAAATCTTCAAACAGGGCCTCTTGTAATACCTACGATTGACTTGGCGCAGCAGCAGCCCGATGGCCTTTCCCCCAATTAATAGCTCGAAAATGGAGGGTGGGTCCTGAACTGCTGGATTAGCGACACCACTATTTACCTCATGCTGAAAGAAAGTAGACATTTGGGTCAGAAGACAAGACCAGTGATATAGTCTTAGATGCGGTAGGGCCAGCCCTCCTCTTTCCCTAGGGAGTGACATAAGGTTTGTAGAGCGCCTAACCTTGCCAAACTGCCAGATGAATCTTATAAAGATGGAATCCAAATTTTTAATTAATTTTTCCTCCAATATAAGGGGTATGGCTCGGAACAAATATAACACTTTTGGAAATATTGTCATTTTTAAAACATTTAACCTCCCAATCAAAGAAAGATGTAACACATCTATTCTCTTAAGCTCTATTTCAATAGATTTCATGAGTGGGGGATAATTCTCAGCTACTATTTTCTCCACTGAGGCATTAATCTAGATCCCCAAATAAATCGCCGAATCCACATATCTAGTATCACTTTTGACTATATTCCCAGTGCAGATTATTTGCGTTTTGGATTCATTTAAGAGATAACCAGAACGGTTACCAAAATCCTCTGCTATTTCAACCAGGGCCGTAAGCGCCTGCTGAGGGTTGGTTGTAATGATTGCCAGATCGTCAGCATAGGCCAAAATTTTGCTACTATGACCATTACAAAGCACCAGGCTAATCCTGGAGGAACCTAGTATCTTCTGGATAAGAGGGTCGATGTACAGAGCGAAGAGGATCGGGGAGCAGGGGCACCCTTGATGTGTGCCTCTCTTTATGACTATTTTCTCAGAGCTCTCCCCCATAACCACCACCCTCGCTACAGGATCTACATACATAGCTTTGACAGCTCTGATAGGTTTCTCCCCAAATCCTCTCCCTGCCAACACTCCCCATAAAAAATCCTAGACCACCCGGTCGCAGGCTTTTTCTGGGTCGAGCAGGATCATGGCCATCTCCCCTCCCCCGGCAACCTGGGCATCAAACAACGCTATTGCTCTTCTATTATGGTCCGTAATACTGCGCCCCGGTATGAACCCATGTTGCCAAGGGGAGACAAGACCGCCAATGATCCTGCCCAGCCTTTTCGCCCAGATTTTCGAATATAGCTTTGTGTCCGCATTAGTTAGCGATATTGGGCTGTAGGAGCCTAACTTCTCCCGGGGTTTCCCCTTCTTATGGAAGACTACGATGTTAGTTTCGTGCCAGGAATCTTGGACCACTCCTGTACATAATATACCGTTGAAAAGATCCACCAATAAAGGAATGATCTCCGATTCAATACATTTGTAGACCTCCAAAGGGATCCCATCCGGGCCTGCGACCTTGCCGGAGGCAAGCTCTCACAGAGCCACGATTATCTCGCTCCCGCTGATATCCCTGTCCAGTTCATCCTTCACAAAGGTATTAAGTCGGGGACCATTATCCACTACCTCCTCCCCCTGATTACCATCCCGCGTTTCCTCATTGTACAGGCGTTGGTAGAAATTCTTAAAAGCCTGTATTATCTCGTTAGCCTGCGTGAATTCCTCCCCATTTTCTTTAATCAAGGCAATTAAATTCCTTGCTTTCCCCAGTCTTATTTGCAATGCTAACACTCTACCTGCCTGTTCTCCCGTTTCATAGCGTTTGGCCCTTGATATTTGATTATCTCCCATAGCCTTCTGGGTAATCGTCTTCTGGAGTTCTGCTCTAATTTTCAGCATCTCTCTCTGACTCTCATTGCTATCCCCTCCATTAATTATAGCATTCATATGCTGTTCTTCTGCAACCGACAAGTTCCCCATTAACCTCTCCATCTACCTCCTATCCTCCTTTCTTAACCTGGCCCCATAGCTTATAGTTTCATCCCTTAGAGCGGCTTTAAATGCCTCCCAAACGCCATTTCTGGATGCACTGTACCTATTGGCCGCAAAAAATTCACCCACCCATTTCAAGATATGTTCTGTAAATCTTCTGTCTGCCAATAAACGCCTTTCGAATGTCCATCTAGTCCTAACCCTATCAGATCCAAATATTTCATAAGACAATATCAACGGATTGTGATCCGACAATAATTTCGGAAGTTTCGTTATTCCTACTCTATTTATTTCAGTTGAGGATATAAAGAAATAATCCAGCTTGGTGAACTTCTGGTGGGGGTTTGAATAATATGTATAGCCAGGCTTTGATGGTTCTTTTACCCCCCACACATCCTTCAGCCCGTGAGAGTTAATAAGGGCTTTTACTGCCCTGAGAACTCTTGGTTTCCTACCCTGATACAAAGCAGTGTCACCCCAATCTGCAGAAATATTTAAATCGCCGCACATTATTATGGGAATTGGCCAACTTGCAAGCTCTAGTTCAAGGGAGTCAAAGATCTCCGGATCATCTTCATTTGACCCATACACTATGCAGAGTGTCAAGCCCCTTTCTAATTCCGCTAAGACCCATCTACCGTGACTATCCAACTTTGTCCGCCTAACCCCTCCCAAAAATGTTTTTAATAAGATCGCAACTCCCCTGTTTGTTGAGGATTGGGTCGAACAAGCCACCAGCTCGAAACCACTGAGGGACATAAGGCTCCTTTTGGACCAGGGGAGGTGTGTCTCCTGCAGACAAAGAATATCAATTCTATTATTTTTAACGAAGTGAGCCAACCTTAGACGTTTCCTCCAATCGTTTAGCCCACCTATATTAACAGGTCCTAGGAAGCTTGTTTCCGGTCCAGGGAAGACATGGCTTGGCAGTTCGGGCTGGACTGTTCCCATGAGGCACAGGGTCAGACTGATTTGCATATGGCCATGTCTGAACTGGGGTGGCAGAGTGGGCCAAAGAACGGTGATGGATCAAACCTAGATCTGTTGACTGGGTGTGAGTGTTTGATTGGTTCTGATGCTCCGTCCATCACCACCCCTTTTTGTACCGCTTTGTTCGCCATAAGTTGGCAGGGTATGCTCAGACGTGAGTCCCTTGCTCACTCTGCCACTGGATTGAAGCAAGCTTGGCTGAAGACGGCTGAAATGCCAGAAACCGGTCCTAGGAAGCTTGTTTCCGGTCCAGGGAAGACATGGCTTGGCAGTTCGGGCTGGACTGTTCCCATGAGGCACAGGGTCAGACTGATTTGCATATGGCCATGTCTGAACTGGGGTGGCAGAGTGGGCCAAAGAACGGTGATGGATCAAACCTAGATCTGTTGACTGGGTGTGAGTGTTTGATTGGTTCTGATGCTCCGTCCATCACCACCCCTTTTTGTACCGCTTTGTTCGCCATAAGTTGGCAGGGTATGCTCAGACGTGAGTCCCTTGCTCACTCTGCCACTGGATTGAAGCAAGCCTGGCTGAAGACCGCTGAAATGCCAGAAACCGGTCCTAGGAAGCTTGTTTCCGGTCCAGGGAAGACATGGCTTGGCAGTTCGGGCTGGACTGTTCCCATGAGGCACAGGGTCAGACTGATTTGCATATGGCCATGTCTGAACTGGGGTGGCAGAGTGGGCCAAAGAACGGTGATGGATCAAACCTAGATCTGTTGACTGGGTGTGAGTGTTTGATTGGTTCTGATGCTCCGTCCATCACCACCCCTTTTTGTACCGCTTTGTTCGCCATAAGTTGGCAGGGTATGCTCAGACGTGAGTCCCTTGCTCACTCTGCCACTGGATTGAAGCAAGCCTGGCTGAAGACGGCTGAAATGCCAGAAACCGGTCCTAGGAAGCTTGTTTCCGGTCCAGGGAAGACATGGCTTGGCAGTTCGGGCTGGACTGTTCCCATGAGGCACAGGGTCAGACTGATTTGCATATGGCCATGTCTGAACTGGGGTGGCAGAGTGGGCCAAAGAACGGTGATGGATCAAACCTAGATCTGTTGACTGGGTGTGAGTGTTTGATTGGTTCTGATGCTCCGTCCATCACCACCCCTTTTTGTACCACCTATATTAACAGAGCATACCCTAATGCTTGCCATCTTGACGGACTACTTGAACATCGCAGTAAACCTGCGCTTTAAACTGCTTCGCCATCTCTAAGGCCATAAGCTGACTAAAAAGGTAAACGAAATGGTACAAACTGCAATTTTTCCCCCTGTTTTTACCCCCCTTCGCCCCCAAACCCCCACCACCCCTCTTTCCACCCCAAACTCCCTCCCCTCCACTGCGAACCCCACCCTGTTCACAGGCCCTCACCCAAACCCTCCTTAGTGAAGCGCTCAGACCTAGTCTGTGCATATGATGGAGCTGCAGTGAACACAGTGAGGACAAGGACAGTAGAAACAAAAATATATGATCCCCTTTAAAGCCCCGTAGCCCATTTTAAATATTACTTAAACCACAGCTACTAAAATCCCCCACACCCCACTCATGACTGATTGTTTTCTAAAGAGTGACCATTTCCGAAAAGAGTCAGGCTATTTGCCCAGAGAGTCCAGATACTCCTTCGCTTTGATTTCCGATGAGAAAAATAAAGTCCTCCCTTCATTGATGACTTTTAACTGGGCCAGGTTTATAAGATAAGCTTGAATCCTCTTCTCCTGAAACGGCTTAATAATTTCCCTCAGTCGCCATCTTCGCTCCACAGTCATGTGGCAATAATCTGGATGGACGAAGAAAGAAAACCCATCGCCGCTCCTCCTAGCATCTGGTCTGGCCTTTTCTGCAATGGACTGTCTCAGTATAAAGTTGCCCAGAAATATCAATACTGCTCTAGGTTTATCCCCTTCTTTAGCGTTGCTACGGATCTTAAAGGGGGTATGGTGAACTCGTTGTAATTTGGTGGACCAGTTCCAGCTAGAGAGTTCTGGAAATGCTTGCTCAAAAAGCTTGATGATAAACGCCCTTATATCGGGACCTTCAACCCCCGCCGGGATCCCCAGAACCCTCAAGTTATTCCGGCGAAGCCTGTTCTCAATCGCCTCCATTTTCCACTGTAAATCCACAACCTGGGAGCATTGGGCATTGACTTTGCTAGTGGCAACGGCTACCTCGGCCTCTGTAGATACCACCCTCTCTTCCAGATTGGATACTCTGTCTCCCGTATTGGTGCAAACTTTAGAGAGCTTCCTGACCACTCCCCGCATCTTCTTCATAGCGGCCTGCGCCTTGCGATTATCCTGGCGAGTCTCTTCTCTGTGAGCCAGTATCTCCTGATGTATAGTCTCCAAAAGTGACCGATGAGTAATATCCGCCGCAGGGCCTCCCTGCAGGGCTAAGTCAGGAGAATGATCCCAACTTAAGTCTTGGTGAGAGTGACCTATTTTTAAAGGCTGGCTCTTTACTACAGGAGGCCGCACTGTAGTTGCAGGGAGACCATACTCAGGGTCAGATTCTGAGTCCAAATAGGAGCTATGTTCTTCTTCCTCAGACCACTCCGCGCCGTCAGAAACCGAAAAATAGTATTCACTTGGCGCTTTTTCCCTCTCAATGATAGTTCCTCCTGGCAACGGATCAACATTCAGCGGATCAGTATTGACTGATGTTCCTAACTTTAGCTGGACTCCAGCACAACCGCCCCCGGTGATCTGCCCCACCGTACCGCCACACCCTTTCCCCATATCTGAAGGGGCCGGGGTGATCTCCACTAGAGCCATCTCCTTTGCGACGCCTTCCGCCTCTGCGGGGGCAAGGGCCAGACTTGCGGTATTGACTAAGGGTATATCAGAGGAGAGAGTCAAGTTGGTGCATTCCTCGGCAATCAGGGGGGGGGGGTTACCGTCTAGATTTCCCACCAACAAATTTGTGCCACCCTCTGCTTCCTTCTCCTTACCGACTTTAGGAAAAATGTCCGCTATTGATGCTGCCGCAAGTCGGGTTCTGCCAGCTACATGCTGCCTTTTTTTTGTTTGTTCCGATGGTGTTTGGGGCCCTCACAGGACCTCATCTCCCTCTGCCACGGCTTCCTCCCTCTGCGATTTTTTCTTCTGGGACAATGGTTTAGAACCAGCAACTGCTTTGGGGGCCATGATATCCTTCTGAATCCTCATGCAGGGCGATCTCCAGCCGTGACAACCACCATCGACAATGCCCAGCCGTGGTCTGGATGCCGCTTCCTTCCACCGCCTCGAAGCCTGACTCCGCCCTTTTCTCACTCCCGCGGAGCTCGCGGAGTCCGTGAACGGAAGAGAGAGCTGCGATCGCGGCCAGCACCAAGCGGACAGACTGCCTCGAAAGACTACAGCCAGTAAGTGCCGTCGGCATTGCCGTTGCCGTTTTTCATCTGACCAGTACTTGCCAAAAAATCGAGTGGAATCCAGGAGAATCGTAGCTGTGAGCTAAGGCTCCATGGGGCTTAGTTCCTTGCCCTCACTGCCCTGCTGCGACGGCCACAACTACGCGGCCGCCATCTTGCTTCCCTGAGTCGAATTTCTCCCAGGCAGGCACTAGTCAAATGTTGTGTTTTGGTTTGATTTAAAAGAGCATCAACTGAATGGGGTACTAACACAATCAGTTATCTTGACATATTTATTATTGCATGAAAATTGCTGGAGTCAAGGAACATAGCAGCAGGTGCTATTAATACAATAATATATCTGCAAACACAGTGCCCCCCCCCCACCCACCTGAAGTCTGCACCCGGTACAGTGGCACCGGTCACACCTTCCTAGGGCTGGCACTGGACCCGTGGCTGCGCCCTATTAACCAAAGAAATGCAGCAAGTCTACCAGGCACATCTTAAGGATTTTGGGGTCCCTGGGCCAAACCTATTTTGGAGGCCCCTGTTCAGAACAGGTTTGAATTTATGATTTAATTTCAGCTCTTTCTTGCCCTCTTAGGCCTGGTCACTGACAGTATACAGGTGCAATTGTCTGGATTCTAAATGTGTTTACATCTAATGTTCAGGGATAGTGATGGGTGTTATCAATATTGTAACACATCAGCAGTTCACTAATATTACTGCAAATAATATCTGTGACACACTCCCATGTCTCATGTTTGGTCCTATTGCGATCTAAAAGAAACCTTTTTATGGGTGTTGAAGGAAAATAAACATTTCTCTGCAGAATGGCAATAACAGACTCGCACATCACCCACCTTATAAATAAATTAAGGGAAAAGGTATTCAAAACAATCGGTTTAGTAATTATTCAAGGTCATCACGGCAAGACTATCGGGAGGCTCCCCTTAAAGGCTGGGGCCCTGGGCCAGAACTCACTTTGTCCATGCCTTAAATCGTCTCTGAAGTCTCAGCCCTGTCAAGTGCCATACATTAGGCCTTAGACTAACACATTTCAGTGTGGTGGTCCGTATCACTGCACTGAAATGCAAAGTCTGGGCTTGTCAATCATTAGGGGCAGAAATGATATTGGGATTCTGCACTTATCTGGCTACACCAGTACAACGTTAGTAAAAAAGGTACTGTTTGCGGGCGGCGCTGGCGCAATCATGGTGCTCAGCTCGTGGTAGAGTTGCTGCTCTTAATGCTCGGGCTGCCCATGCTGAGGCGGCCGCCACCCACGGCAAATTCAATTATATTGCCGAGCCTGGGGTCCAAGTCTTGTGCAGTCACGGAGTCAGTGACTGACTTTCACTCGGTTGTGCAGCGACCCCGAGCCACCAGGACAGCTGACCAGCCTGGAATAAGGAGATGGGCACCGGCAAACTGAAATGATTGCTGCTTGCTACAAACGGGTAATAATTGAAATAATTATCTTTCATTACGACAGTGAGCAGCTGTCTGTGTAATTCGATCTAGACTACAGATTACATTTTTTTAGTTGATGGGGACGTTTACCCACAGGGTGTGGATATTTACCACCACTTTGCTTCGCTCCAGCGCTGCCTTAGTTGCCCCTCACCCAGCGTAAATCCATATGCACCTGTCAATCACTTTATAAAGAGCCGGTTGCAGGGCCCTGTCCAGCTGTATGCAACCCAAAAGGGGGGGAGAAAACGGAGTGACTGTAACATACAGGCAGAATTCCAAAAGCTGTAATTTGCTTCCCCACCTCCCCAATAGAAGTAAAATGTCAGAAAGAAATACAGCCCAGACATCTGCTTACGGCGGACACCGTGGGAATGCCAATGTACATCCTCACTGGGCAGTGTGAGATTTTAGTGTTGTCAGCCTTAACTGGGCTGAAAACAATTCACACGAAGATGACGTACGCTGGGCATACCTCGAAAATTCGAAGTTCACATAGGATGATATTTCTCGTAAAGGTACACACAGTCAAGTTTTTAAGCTTATCGGTTAAAATTCATCAGGTTTACATCACATTGCTGCAACAATGCTGCTCTCGCAAACCAGGCCCCCAGTAATTGCTGCTGCAGCTCAGCGCTGGCTGAGTTAAATTACAGGAAGACCGATGTCTGTCTTCGACCTCCTGACCTCGACACACAAGTGCGTGTTCGTGCCCTTCTATTACTGGTGCTTTACAGCAGTTAAATTCTTCTTTGGGTTTATCATTGCTCAAATGCGTGTAATTTCTAATATTTCTATATTTCTCTCAGCTTCATTGCGTGTTTAGCTCGCGAGAATATGCCACTCATAGTTGTTGAAATGTCACTCGTAATTAGACCCAAATTTTGCTTCGAGACACCCATTCCGGCTCTCTGTCCCCTCCTTGCTCGGTCTGCCTTTCACAAATGAAAGGCAGCAAGTCTACAAGCATGACGTGCTTGTACACTTGCTGCCTTTCATTTGTTAATAGGGCACAACACTGAAAAGCCGAGCAGATTGTGTTTGACGGGCGCTGCGATTAACTTACAAAAAGGGACACAATCTGACCGTTTTTACGCCGCACACATTTTAAAAGCGGCGGCGCGAAGGTCCTCAGTTGCCTGTGCGCGCTTTGTAATTTACAGTGTGCGCTCCAGGAGACATAGGTGCGCACCCGCTCATGCGCGCATGTTGGAGGGAACAGTGTTGCCAATCTGTGGGTCCTTTGATCATGAGGAGAAGCCATTTGGGCTCCACCGAGACCGGCGAACCCACCACTTCCGTCATTGTGCGTGCTACTTTCGTCCAAAAGGGTACTATGTTCGGGCATTCCCAGAGGATATGATAGAATGTCCCCTCCCCCTGGCATCCCCGCGCACATAGTGGAGACAGGCTCCTGCCTCATGCGAAAAGATGAGTTCGCGGGTATACACCCGGTGCAAAATTTTCAGCTGTACGAGGCGGAACCTTATCCGAATGGCAACTTCGCGAGGGCTTTGCAGGGCATCCTGCCAGTCGTCGTCCTCGAGGTGACTGATATCTCCCTCCCATCTCTCCCTCAGGGACACCAGCGGGTCAGGCATATTGTTTATGAGTTTACGGTAGATAGTGGACGTTGGCCTACCGAGGATGGTGTCCAGAAGAAGCCTGTCCTCCATGGGAGAATATTTTGGAATGGAAGTGTCGGGCGTACATGGGAGCGCAGGGCATGCATAAGGCGAAGGTAATGAAAACGCTGGGATTCATGCAATTGGTATTCTTGTTTTGAGATATTCAAAGGATCTAGGGGCATCTCTTTTCCATACGTCACCTAGGTATTCTATCCCAATTAATTTCCAGACCCTGAAGCCCACAAGCCCCTTAACTTCTATTAGGTGATCCCCCACCCATAGAGGGGTCCTCCCTGTCGGGGTACCGGCCCACCCCAGAAATTTATTAGCATCCCGCTAGCATTGGAGTACCACCCCCGTGTGCGAGGGCAGGTCCCCGCGCAAATGTCGTGAGTAAAGGAGTGGCTCGCAAGTATCTCCCGGCATAGCATACCTATCCACTCGATAAGCAGGTTCTGAACTCGGCACATAGACCCAGTCATTGACCACATGCAGTTGGGAAGCCCAGTAATATAACTGGACGTCCGGGAGGGCCAGCCCCACGTCGTACACTCCTCTCGTGAGTTTTCGCATCGCTATCCTCGACCTTCCACCCTCCCATAGCAACGTTCGTACAGACTGAGATATACGCCTAAACACCCCGCTCAGGACTGGGTATGGTGTATTCTGCAAGACGTACAGGAGCCTCGGCAGTGCCATCATTTTGAACAGCGCAGCACGCCCAACTAGGGAGAGAGACAAGGACCTCCAGTGGGACACATCAGATGCCAGCCTCACCAAATGGGGTTCAAGATTTTTGGTAAAGAACTCCGCCCTATCCCTGGTGACATATATCCCCAAATATCTGAAGCCTTCTGTCACTATCGATGCCGAACAGCCCCTCGGGATCCTTGGTGGCGGGCCCGAAAGGGGATAAATGAGGGATTTGGTCCAATTAATTGTGAAGCCAGAGTAGCTCTCAAACAACTCAAAGAGATGAAATGCCTGAGCAATCGAGTGGTATGTTTGGGCCATTTATAGGACGATATCATCTGCGTATCAAGATATACGCTCTTCCCAGTCATCATTGAGCGCCAGGCCCCAGAAAGACCTGTCCCGCCTGATCCAGTGCGCTAGCGGCTCGAGAGCCAGGGCGAAAAGAAGCGGGGACAGGGGACACCCCTGTCTGGTCCCCCTGCGCAGGGGGAATGTTCGGGACATCGCTCCGTTTACCCTCACCCTCGCTAACGGCTGCTCAAACAACAGTCGCACCCAACTACAAAAAACCGGGCCAAAGCCCACCTTCTGGAGAACCATAAATAAATATGACCACTCAATACTATCGAAGGCCATTGATGCATCTAATGCCATCAGGGCCGTTTGAACGTCACCCACCGCCTCTGTCATATACAGGACCACATATAGCCTTCTCAAATTGTGCCGAATGAAACCTGACTGGTCCACGTGGATAAGGTCCGGCAGGACCGACAGTAACCTCGTCGCCAAGGCTTTGGCCAAATCCTTGGCCTCCATATTTAGCAGCGAGATGGGCCAGTAGGGGGAGCACAGGTCAGCTGGTTTCCCAGCCTTATGGATGACAACTATCGTAGCTTCTCGCTGATCCGGCGGGAGCTTCCCCGCCTCCCAGGCCTCAAGGAACATTTGCTGTAATGGGTCGATAATGACGCTAGCTTGACTCTTATATAATTCCATAGGGAGCCCGTTGGGACCCTGCGCCTTCCCTGCCTGAAGGGAGTTAAGGGCTTCACTGAGCTCCGCCCTAGTTAGATCGGATTCCAGATGGCCTGTTTGCTCCTGAGACAGTGCGGGAAGCGCGAAATCGCGCAGGTACTCCTCGCAGTTAAGCTCAGTCCTGGTGCGGACCGGGGAGTAGACACCCTCGTAGTATGACGCAAAGGTCTCCGCTATGGCAGCGCCCGTAGTCACCAAGGACCCCGACCCATCCCTCACTTCCGCCACCCAGGATCGCTCCCGATCTCTGCATTCGAGCCATGCCAACAATTTCATGCTCTTGTCTCCCGCATCGTAAATCCGACGTTGCTTGGCAAGGAAGTAGGCTCGGGCCTCGCCCTCAGCCAGCGACCAAAGTTCCTTCTGCTTGAGGGCTAGAGTGTGGGCTAGGCCCGGCGAGGGAGTCCCGCAGGCCCTTCGCTCCATATCCTCGATTTCCTGTTCTAATTGCCGAATCTGCAGCGGTTCCTCCTTCTTCTGGGCTCCAATCAGCGCTTGGGCCTGGTCCCTTAGGACCGTTTTATACGCTTTATACGCTTCCCACAAAGTGAGCTGGGAGTTGACCGAGCCCCGGTTCTCAGTATTGTTGAGAACATTCCCGTAGCTTACCCATTATGGAGTCATCCTTGAGGCGCCATGGGTCTAGCCTAGGGATGGCTGCCCTGGTGGTTGTTGCCCCCCTAAAGACCACACCTACTGGGGAATGGTCCGAGATTCCTCGGGCCATAATACAAGA
This sequence comes from Triturus cristatus, assembly GCF_964204655.1. Classification (NCBI taxonomy): domain Eukaryota; kingdom Metazoa; phylum Chordata; class Amphibia; order Caudata; family Salamandridae; genus Triturus; species Triturus cristatus. The sequence goes on from NC_140584.1 coordinate 926,717,565, forward strand.
TCCGCAAAATCCACCTGCCGGTCCTCTCGCGTAAAAATGTGATCTAATCTGGAAAAGGATCCATGTCTGGCTGAATAGAATGTGTAGTGCCTTTGGGAGGGGTGGTGCGAGCGCCATATGTCACTAAGGCCCATACCTGTAACGAAGCCCCTAAGGCCCATTTCCCCCCTATTGCCCAGTCTCACCCCAGAGCGATCGTAGTCGGCATCCATGTCTGCATTTGTGTCACCTCCCAGCATGAGCGTTCCCTGGGGGAGGCCCGTCAAGTGCGCACCCAGCTTCTTAAACGTCGAGGCATGTAGGCCAGGTGGAACGTAACACGAGCTAAGGACTATTAGCCTCCCCTCCCATCTAGCTGCCACCGATGCCATACACCCTGAATCCTCCGTCCATGTGCCGGTGATGACCACAACCAAGGTGTTTCGGACAAGAATCCCCACTCCCCTGGATCCTGACATGAACCCCGAGTTAGCCACCATCTTGTATTCAAAACGGTCTAAGGCCTTGCACCTGTTCCCCCGAAGGTGCGTCTCCTGGAGGAACCCTACGTCTGGGGAATGGCGCTTCACGTGCTGTAGCACTAGTGTCCTCTTGATCTTATTGTCCAAGCCGTTGACGTTCCACGTCCAGATCCTCATCCGCGCCTGATCACCCATTCCCATACAATGTCCCATGGTACATTGGATCTATTCTCCTCCCATGCCTGCCTCCCTGATGTCCCAACCATACAATTAAGTGTGAGCCGCCATGAGCTAAACATAAACTACCCCTCAACCCCAACCTCCCCTCCCCAAACCAGACCCCCCTCCCTGCCTCCCTGCTAAGTGGGACCCCAACCACCCACCCATAAAACTCGCAGAGAGCCTGTCGCCCCATCTCCCCGGTGTCAACCAAACTAGGGAACGTGAACCTGCAGTCTGCAGAAACAGTCATACTGGATTGCCGGAGTGCACACCCCAATGTCAAAACAACTCAAAGGACCCCACCACTCCACACCGGGCCCACCCCTCCCTCCCAACCCTGGATGTAAAATCCTCCTGCCGACATAGGTAAAAACTATTAAACCGCAACCTTGCAACTTTAACCAAGTGACAAGCACACTGCCTCAGAGCGACCCGCCCAACATCCAAGAAAATACCCAGACCCAGGCAATATGGCACCCCCTCACCCTTCACTAAGCCAGCGCCCCGTGTGGCCCTGAGCTACTACAGTCACTTTATAGCAGTCTGCTCGCTCTCTCTGATTTCTCATGGCGGCGTGCGTTTAGCTAGGACTTCTGGACCGATGCGATTAGTAGCTGATTGCCGCTGACCGCTCTGGCGGCCCACTGTTCTCCAGCCCTCCATCCAATCATTCACCTCTGCCGGAGAGTCAAAGAAATGTGACTTCTCGCCGTCCATAATTTTGAGTCGTGCCGGAAATAGCATCAAATATTTCACACCGTGGTCACGAAAGTCTCTCTTGACCCCCTCAAAGGATCTGCGCAGCCGTTGGACGTGCAACGTGAAGTCATGGAAGAAACAAATGGTGGCGTTCCCCAACTGCAGATTACCGGACACTCGCGATGCCTGCAGGATGGCATCGCGATCTCCATAGTTCAGGATGCGGGCAATAATGGTGCGCTGGGGCGCCCCAGGCTTGGTCCTCCCCCCAACGCACGGTGAGCCCTTTCAACTGAGAAAAAGTTGGAGAGAAGTTTCGGCTTTAGATGATTGGGGATCAGGTCCTCCACGAAGCAGTCTACGGACGGGCCCTCCATTCCCTCCGGAACCCCCACGATGCGGAGGTTATTGCGTTGTGCCCGACCTTCCTGATCCTCCAGACGAGCCACAATGTTCGTTTGGTTTTTAGTAAGTGAGGCGACCTACTCCTCCAGCCTCTTCATTTTGGTCTGCAAACCTCCAATGCCGCTCTCCGCCGCCGCCACTTTTTCTGACATCTTTCGGAAGTCTGCGCGGAGCAAGTTGACCTCTTCCGTGATTGAATCTAATTTGGGCTCCATAGTGCCATGCATGTCCTTAATTGCCAGCATGATGTCTCGGAGCGACGGGTCAGGTCCGTCATCCTCCGCCCTGCTGTGCTGACTCGCTCCATGATGGCCCTCCTCTCTGCCCATTGCAACTGTGTACTTGTCAATTTGATTGGTTTGGCTCTGTCAGCCTGTTGCGGCCCATGACTGAAGCCCCGCCGGAGTAATCAAGGCGGTACACCAGGCGCCCGGGCCGCCCGGGCTCCCCCACCGCCCAGTCTGCACTAACCTCTTGCCGTATGGCCGGCGCCCCGGCTGCGTTAAGCACGTAGATCAGGAGGAGACCCCAGGTCCTGCAACCAGCCCCTAGGTCGAGCAATGTCCAAGCCACCCGCAGCGCTGTCCCGGCTGCGTCCGGGGCTCCACTCCAGTTTCTGCAGACAAAATGGCCCGACCGGCCCAGTCACTTTCGGGGCGCCCCAACGTACACTGCTAGCGAAGCTCCTCTTCTGACCCAATCCACCAGTGGCAATGCTGTCCTGTGCCGTGACCCTCAGCGCAATTTCTGACTAAACAAAAATGGGCCCTAGGGGGACCCAGGGACGCCCATCGGATAGGCCCCAGCACATTCTATGGTACTCCAGGGGTGCCCGGAGCGACCCCGCCGCTCTGTCCGGGCGTGCCCCCAATCGGGGTAGGGCACAAGGCAACACGACTCCAACACTCGCCCCAGGCAATGGGCGAGCACAACCGGCCCCACAGCCACCGGGTCTGAGGGCGCAGAGGCATCTGCTAGGCCTGTCACTCCGAGCCCCGCTGTCACTCGTGTCAGTCTCTGCCCCCACCTGGCCGCAGGCTTCGCCGGTACCACTCGCTGTCAGGCCGCACAGCCAAGAGGCCAGCCCTGGCACCCCTATCACTGTTGCGCCCTGTCTTCACTGCTTCCGCAAGCTCCAGGCCTCAGGAGTGCCAGCAAGCCCCCGTCCCTCGGCGGGCCGCCACCGCTAGGACTGCCAATGTATCGCACATCCGGGCTCTCCTCAGGGCACGCCTCAGCTCCCCCCATCAATGGTGCTCCACAACATCAGTTGAACCGCCCCACAGCCGCCCGCTCACAGCTTACCGGGCCCCGCTGCCGATCGCGGTCTATGCAGTCAGCTCCGCAGCCATTTTCTCCCCACCGCAGTCTCGGCCAAGGCAGTCCGACAAAGCGCCAGTCAACGCTCGCACTCCGCTCCCAGTAATAGCTGTCAAGGAGTGCCCACGCTCCACTGTCACCTGGACTGACCACCGTGTTCCGCACTCCACAGCAGCGCAGCTGATGAGTCCTCGCTGCCACCCGCGAACACTCAGGGACGGCGGGCACCATTTTCTCGTTGCAGGAGGCACCGTCCGGGTCACAGCACCCCCGCCGCCAGACTCTCACGGGCGACTAAAGACAACACCGATTGCTGCCTGCCACTTCTCCTCAACTTTGCGTGCTGGTAGGTATCCTTATTTCGACGGATAATGCCGGATTTAGGGTGATTCACTGCGGTCTGCTGGCGCAGCTCTCTTAGTGTGCGGCCATCTTCCGTGGCTGCAGGCCACGCCCCCCCCCTGTGGAGTAATTTTTAGTGTATTCCCCTGATAACGGGCTGGATTTGGAATTGTTAATGGTTGTTGGAATGTGAAAGTCCGCATGACATATTGAACCAATTATCTATATATCTTGATCAACTCCTTGAGTTGAGCAAGTAAATCTATGTCTGACATAGTTTCAATGTCAGGATGAGGTGTGTAGCTGGCTAAAATCGACCATGTTGCTCCTAGTCTACCTAGTGGACAGAGCCTGGTAATGTGATTGTAATGTTTTAGGGCGCCTTTAAACCAGAGCTCATGATCCTGGTATGTGAGTGGAATTTCAATATCCTCGAAAGGAATATATTCCTCAGGTGTTTCATCTTCTTTGTAGAAGTGAAACATATATGTTACTGGATTTGATTCTGGGAATACTATCCATGAATAGAATACCTCTGTCTGGTGAGATTCATGTGCCTCTATCACAAAAACCGCTCTACCACCTCTTGGTGTTAGACTATGTTTTATAAGTTTTAGAGTGATGGCTCTCCTTAAATTTGGTGGAATGTGTATAACACCCGCTTTGTTTTCATTTAAACCTGTAAGGTCAGCCGCAGCTGCACCATTATCGACGACAGCATCTCCGGTGTCTGACATTGTTTAATGAAAAATTGCAGAGCAAGTTTCAAGGAAACAAAGATAAGGTGCACAATACTTTGGAACACTGTATACTTCAACGTTGAACAAAACCAAACAGCTAACACATAGGACTTTCGTCCTACTCAGCTATGGCGGATATTATCCCTACCCACTCCAGACGTCTTATGGAGTTTTATGAGTAGAGGGTCTCTGAGAAAAGCACGACTGAGTTACTACAGTATCTAGCATTAAATAAGTGCCTTACCAAACCGTTGGGCGCCATGTAGTGTAGTTCCTATATCCCTGATAGGCTCTGCGCATTGGAATAACATACACTATAGATTTGACATAGGACTAAGGTCAGTATGTCTCTATCGAGTATATTAAACTTAATTACTTGTGTGTGCCAGCTAACTCAGAGGTCACTAAAAAATTCTCGAATATACAAGAAGGGATTATTCTCTGACAACCGCATAAACATGACAACTTTGTTTCCCTTTAGAATCGGAACAGTCTCAGAATCGTGGAAACAATAGATAACAGTTTCACTCAGTCAATAGTGCATGCCTCGTTTCTACAGAGTTGCACAGAAATAGAGAGACGGGCGTTTTCAATAAAAAGGGTTTATTAAACAGTCTTATTTCTCGTGCAAGAGATATGAATTGCTACAATCGTAAGACAGACTACGAAGTACAATATGTACAAGGTTAGCAGTAAGATAAAATAATACTGCAATTGCATGGTTTGTAGCTATGACATATATTAATCAAAATACATACATAAATAACATAATGCTAAAATGTGATACTCATCTGATGCTTCTAAATTGTTCTACCCCAGTGTACCTAACCTAAGTGCAGTACGAGGTTTGAAGTAGGTGTTATTTCTAAAGTATAGCTAGCTATATTTTAGTTTAGCCAAGAGTTGCCAAAAGTTTCTCTAAGTTCTAGTCAGCTCCATACCTGAGAATGAGAGAGGTTGGAATCTCTTTTCTGGACGCGATAGTCTAAACCCCCGTAAGGGAAGTCAGAGAGCACTGGAGCTGGATTCTCTGCGAGGAGGATGACAGCGTCAGGTCAGTGCATCAGGCTGGAACTCGATCTCCTTCCGAACTTGCCGTGGCAAACCGCGTAGTCTGGGTTGGATCAAATCTTCCGGGAACCGCAATTTGCCAAGTCAAGTGCTGGTATATTTATACCTTGAAGGTGTCTAGGAATGCCAGTATTGACGTAAACGTCGGGCAGAGGAACATCATGAATGAACCCCTAAGGAATAGATGTTCATGCATGCTTAATGAGTTCTTGGAGAAATCAATATTCAAGCTGGGGGAAATTCCTTAAGGCTTAAGGGTCTGGTTTTCCAAGAAATCGTTGTGACGTGGATGGACGGATGTAGGTGGCCATGCCTGTATTTGGTTTGTACGGACAATGTCTAAATAAGGGCCAGATTTCTATGTCCAAATAAGGGCAATGTGAATTGTACCTCTATAAGGGCATAAATCGGGATACCTATAAACGGAATCTAAATCTACACACAACAGTATGGACACAGCTGTCGCCGCCACGAAAACACCCAGGCAGCGCACAGGCGACTGGATCAAGGACAGCTGAGAAATATGCACAAGGACGCTGCTTATCACCGTGTGTCTGTATTAAAACTGAGAGAGCACAACCGTCCCTCTTGTGTACATGAAGTGTGAAGGCCTTAGTGTAGTCTGGAGTTCCTAATACTGGTGCAGAACAAAGAGCTTGACGTAACTGTTGGAAAGCATGCTGGCATTCAGTAGTCCATGGGAGAGGCATTGTAGTGTCTTTAGTCAAAAGGGCCAACAAGGGTTTAACATTGTGAGAAAAGCTAGGGATCCACTGCCTACAGAAAGAAGTAAGGCCAATCAGTGCAAAAACATCCTTCTGAGTACGGGGCACAGACGTGTCTAAAATAGCTTGAATGCGGTCTGGTGTGAGTGCACGAGACTCCTTAGACAGGAGGTGACCTAAATAGGTAACCTGCTGTCTACAATATTGCAATTTCTTCCAAGAGACTTTGTGATGATGAGAGGCAAGGAATGATAGCAATAACAGTGTACCTTCTTCACACTGTTCAGGGGTATCGGCAACCAACAAGATGTCATCGACATATTGAATAAGAGCCACCCCTTTCGGTACAGGGAAAGAATCATGCTGCCTTTTCAATGCCTGGCTATAAATGCTAGGACTCTCTGTATACCCTTGTGGAGCTCTACAAAATCGGAATGATCGATTATTCAAAGGGAAGCCAAACAAATAATGGCTGTCAGGATGAATTGGTATAGAGAAGAATGCATTCTTCAAATCGATCACACTGAATGTAGTTGCAGTAGGAAGAACCATAGTAAGAAGTGTTGTGATATCAGAGACTACCGGATAAAGGGGCACTACCATCTTGTTAATGCAATCAATGATGAATCTATACATTTTAGAATCAGTGTCTTTTTTCAAAATAGGAAGAATAGGGCTATTACAGGTATTGTAAGGGACTTCTTCCACAACCCCCACCTTAATCAAATCCTGAACAATGTGTATCAATGCTTCTTAGTCTTCCCGAGATATTTTATATTGGGTCAGTCGAGGCAAAGAAGCACCTTCTTTCACTTGAATATTTACTGATGGATACCACATTAGTATCTGATGTAGCCCACAAGGTACTAGGTTACAATGCCAAAGCAATCTCCTCTTTATAAGACAAGACCTCTCAACCATTGGATAGTTATCGTTTAAAATAACACGCACACCCTCTGGGAAACAACGTATTGTAGCACGAAAATGTTTAAGCATATCGATACCCACAATGTTATCCGGCGTGTTAGGGGAAAGCAGGAATGGACATGTTGCAGTGAATTTATCAAGACTAAATGCAAGTGGCTGTGACAGTGGGCTAAGTGTAGGTGTTCCATCGAACCCTATCTATGTTATCATTGTGCCAGACAGGGGAGCCCCAGGAACCAATTGTTTAGACAGAGCACTACGAGTAGCTCCTGTATCAACCAGAAACTGATCAGTAGAACGCAAGACGTTTGCATCGACATAGGGACCTCTCTGATCAACTGGGACCTCAACCGGTTCCTTACCCCATCCTAAGCATTCCTATGTATTATCAGAATCCTTAGGACCATCAGCCGAATAATCAGGCATCTGGTATTGGTTTCGTCTATCAAAGGTATTAGAAGAATTTGGATTGTGTTCAACTGCCTCAAATCTGGTACGAATATCCATGCCTCCCCTGTTTCCTGTGTTCCCTGGGCGGCTTCTCATACTTCCTCAAACCCTCTGATACTGCTGACCTTGCAAAAGGGGGCACGCAGCACGCCAATGTCCAATTTCTTTACAATAAGCACACTGATCAGAAGACAAAGTTGCTCGAGGGAAAGTGGGTACACAAGGGCGATACATCGCACGTCCACCTCTACCTCTACCACCACCTCTAAATGAGGGACCATAGACTTGAGCCAACATAGCTTTAGTTTTTAAATCCTTAACCTTTTTATCCTTCTTGCCTTTTGCTTCCAATACCTGTCGCTCATAATACTGAGCCATAGTCAAAAGGGAGACTGGGTAAGACGTAGTCCATAAACTCTCGCTGGCCTTTAGGCGACTAGCTATTTCTGGCAACATGTTAGCAACAAATTTGTCGACGAACAGATAGTTACCCGTGTGATCTGTCAATGACTGCCCACTAAAATCTGGAATGTCTCTTCAAATTGTGTAAAGAAATCAGAAACTGACTCATCCGCTTTCTGTTTACAAGACTCTAATGTAGTCCAATCTCTTTTCTTAGGGGGTATAAGAGTTTTCAATTTAATCACAATAGCTTTGGGAAGAACTAATTTCTCCTGTTGTGGTTTCTGCGCAGGCTCTCTAGCCGCATCTATTTTCTCTAAATACACCCAAGTATCACCATAAGCTACATTATCATCTACCTTCCGAATTGATCTCCACATATCAGGGGGCAAAATAAGTCCAAAAAACATGTCAATATCTGACAGAGTCATAGTACAGGAGCTAATAGCTCCTTCCACTTCTTCATGAACTGGGTTTCATAGTAACTTCAATATCACTAGTATCTTTATCTGTCCCCGTAGCTCCCTCTTGTCGCTTCGGAGTCTGAACTGTTTGTTCAGTTGTAGCTTTACCAGCTGCTTTTATCTCCTCTCACAGACGGAGCGTGTCAGTGCACAATTTAACCACTCGCCTAATTAGATCAGGCACCTGTGAAGGAAGAAAGGTGCCATCACTTAATTGTTTATAATTAGAATATATATCAGAGGGCTCTAAATCATCAGAATGTTTTCTAAAACTGAGTATTACTTCCCAAGTAAATGTCTCTACAAAATATAACTGCTCTAAATCTATCCACTGTTGAACCATTGCTATGAGTGCTGAGGCAGAGGCACTCCCACGAGCTGCTTTACGAGCAGCGAATCTAAGAGTGGCCTTGCATTCAGTAGTCAAAGTAGAGCGAGTCTTCCGGCCATCCTGCTTATCTTCATCTTTTTCTTCTGAAGACAAATGCTCTTCATGCGCACCTTCATTCTCAGGGGCACTAGGGAATTTATACGGGGGTGGAGGTCGATCTAACAAAATAGAATCATCTTGAGGTCTATTAAGTATGGGATAAATGGGGCGCCTAATAGGGTACTGGCCAGTTACCTCTAAACGACGCTCCCTATCTTCTTTTTCTTTTATTTCCTTCATCTCCTTATTTTTCAATTCCAATACTTTTTTATATATTGTTTTTCGCTGTTCTTTTTCTGCTATAGATTCTACTTTCCTCACTCTCTCATGCACTTCTTTCTCCCACATTCGTACACAATCAAACATATCTTGTCGACTCTTTCGTTTAAACAGACACTGCTCAACATACTGAATCTTTTTAAAATCAAATGACCCATTTACAGGCCATCGTAAATCAGGATCCTTTTTTGTATATTTGTTCCACAGTGTACTATACATTAAGGAAGAAATACCGTATTTAATATACATGTACCTATTAGGTGTCCCCACTAGAGGTGCCGGCTGACTACTTTCTAAATTCATTTTGGTACCACCAAGACAGCTACACCAGCTATGAAGTGTGCTAGGAGAAGGAATGCTACAAAATTGTAGTAAAATATTACTTATCCCAGATATATCAAAGTAGAGAAAAATCTCCACATTACCTGCCTTTATTTATTGCAAGAAACAAACAAACAAAACCAGAATCTTGGCCAAGCAAATCCAAAATCAAGAGTGTCGCTTCAGCGACCTTACCAAACAAAAGTCTCCAACCTCCAACTGCCAGTCTCTTGGTCGACCTAATGGTCACTGCAAAACTTGCGCCACAGGAGATCTCAGTCGGGACCGGCCACCACCTGGAGGGTCAAATCGGAAAAACGGAAATGCACTTCGGTCTGCAAAGACAAAAGGTCTCCTCGTGCAGGACGTCTCCTCAGTAAGATTCCATTCCTCCATCAAGACAACTCCTTCGGACGGCTGCATCTCCGATGAGCCCTACGAGTCGGGCGCCAAACTGTGGAAATGTGCCTTTTCAGGGGCACACCGGTGCAGGGTTCACTCTTAAGTTTGTCCACGGGTCCTTAGACTAACAAAGAAGAGATTGGCACTGAAGCTCGAATTCAAAATAACAAGTTTATTAATCATTCATGAGTGGGACTACATTAATACAACACCCTCAGGCGCTGTAGGAGGTAGTACATGGAATACAGAAACCATGGGCCTTTTATACACAGTTTGTTGCAGAGTAAGCATGTAGTTACAAGTAGAAGGTACAGGTCTACACAGGAATAGATACTGACAAACATGGGCAGATGAATATCTCTTATTATTATTATTATTATTATTATTATATATGAATTTATTAACCCCTTCGACGCGCATGACGGAACGGTTCCGTCATGCACGTCGGTTGGGCTGTGCGCATGACGGAACCGTTCCGTCATGGCCCCGCCCGCGCACGGAACCTTCAGCGTGGCGCGGAAATCTGCGCCGCGCTGAAGGGGTTAAGCACGCAGCTACCCGTGGGTTTCCCGGCGCTACGAGCACAGAGGTAAAAGAGGCAAACAGGAGTGCAAGGAACAGGTTACAAAGAGAACAGCCAGGTTTTCACTCCTTTGCGGAACTTAAGATAACATGTTTCAGACCGCAAAGGGATGGGAAGCGAGTTCCAGAGCGAGGGCGCCAAGTAGGAGAAAGAGCGCCCACCAACTCTAGCCCGCTTAAAACGGGAGACAGAGAATCTGCATTGAGTGGAGGATCTGAGAGTGCGGGAGGGACAATATTGATGGACTAAGGTGGATAGATAGTGAGGGGATTTTTCAGCTTTGATACGGTGCATAAAGCATAGAGCTTTGAATTTGGACCTAGATTCTATGCGCAGCCAATGCAGGCTGCGCAGGGAAGAGGAAACAGAAGTGGTTCTAGGCAGATTGCAAAGTAAACGGGCAGCCATGTTCTGGACCACTTGAAGCTTACGGGAAACCTCCTTGCAGGCACCCAGAAGAAGTACATTACCGTAGTCCAGCCGCGATGTCACTAAGGCCTGGACCACTGACTTCTGGGTGTCTGGGGGAAGCATCCATGTGATCTTCCTCAGCCACCTGATGATGGTAGTACAGGTGGCTGAGACTTTAACCACATGTTGCCTCATGGATAACTGATTGTCAAAGAGGACCCCGAGATTGCGTGCTTAGTCAGTAAAGTGGGAGGGGAAACAGAACTGCTTACATCAGTAGGATATGATAGTTACATTCTCAAACAGGTGCGATCTAGTAGCTACAGGCCTTTCTGGGCTCATACATTGCTCCGGCTCAGTACAGAAGGAGTCAACTAAGGTTGATGACTCAAGCAGAATAGAAACGCAGGCAACAGTGAAGATGGCAGAATCACAAGGATAACAAAATGGATGCTGCAAACAAGATGGCTTCAGCTCATGCTAACAGCAATTATTTTCGATTTCCACAATATGTTCTTTTAGAGGATGGCTAGATGAGTGAGTGAGTACAACTCACTCACACTGGCCCTGTGTAAGTCATATACTCCTGGGAAAGCTCAACCATATTTGCGAGATTCACTTTCAGCCCAAGCAAGAAAGAAAATTCTGTACTTGCGCCTCACGGCCCTCAAGATTTTGGATTTTAACCAAAATGGGCACGTACTGACAGCATCATCTCCTGCCGGTTATGCAATTACCACAGAGAATCCTGGCTACATCTTTTATGCTGCAGCTCAAAACTGGCCCGCGATCGTCGTCGTTTGCTGCGCCCGGCCCGACGGGACTTGGGCCTCAGAACCTGCAGAGAGGCCTCGGACTGGTGCTTTTCAGAAATCACAACTTGCTTACTTGCCAAGTTGGCAAGTTTATCCATCAAATTAGAATTGCACTTGATTCCCATCAAAAGGCCGCAGAACTCAGGGGTCCTGTCATTCTGTAATAAAAATTATCTGGTGCCCTAACCCTGTTAGTCGTCACCTAACCCAGGGGTTTCTTGCAAGGTCACTGGAATCAGAAATTAAACTTGGGGCCAAACAGGGGTACGTTAAGAACTTTTCTTAATGACAATTAATATCACGGAGAGAATGACCCTGTTGGATTTTTATATAACCATTGATCCCTAGAGGTGTAAAAATGCGAAAGGGTGGTAACCCAATATTTTTATTTTTTTTATTTTTATTGAAGTTTTAAATGGACATAAAGTAGTAAATAGAGCCCATGTATCCACGGTGCTATTTTAAAGCTGAAAACCGGGTTTTTCCTGGGGGAAGGGTGGTTGGGAGGGGGGCGCTGTTCATGTGTTTTATACTGTAAAGATTTTAAGTAATCGCACAGTTAATAAAAGAATATCCGTCTTTTGAGTGAGTAAATAGCATTGCCTCGTGCTAAGGGCTAAGGGCCATATGCATCAACACATTTTCCCATAGACACAGAATGGGCAAAACCCTTTGATGCATCTGGCCCTAAGTTCTCACAGACACCAAACTGCAGCAATGTTATACCCACAGCATGGGGAGATTAACTTTAGCAGATAAGGCATGTTCTTAGAAAATTAGTGACGTTCTTAGAAGATATGTCGTCTGAATAGTGTAAATACAAATTGAAGTTAAATATATATATGCTCATACTCGCATACCACCTAAATATTGAGTTTAAAACACTGTGGGCAAAATATTGTCAAGACAAAGACATCGGGAGACATAATATTGTCTCATCATCAGATTACCCATAGCACAAAGTAAATGTTTTTATTTCTTTCTTTATTCAATATTGCTCATCCCATCGTATTTTGACTTCCACCACGCCCCTGCCCCCACCTTGACCCCGCCCCTCCCCTCCGCCTACCGCTCTTACCCATGCAAGCCGCTACTGGACAGATGTAAATTTGATGACATATTTTCAACTGGTGCAGTCTTCTCAAATAAAATAATTTGTACTTCGATGTCATGTATGAATGTATGTATGTGTCTGGTATTCCTATAGCTCAAACCTAACCAAAAGGCAGTGGAATGCCTGTACAGAACCAGAGATAAGCATAAAGTCAATTAGTAAGTTGAGAAGAAGCTGGTTTGTTTGTGGTTAGTTAACTGTGATGTTCTAAAAAGAGGTAAAATCTTTCAGATTTCCCTGCACCACATCTAGGAAGCCACTGCATCAAAACCATACGCCTGCCTCACAGCAGGTGTAAGACTGATGCAAGCCCTTTCACATGGGGCTTCCCCCATGTGAATTGACATATTGCTGGAGTTGCTTCTGTTTTCAGACACACCCCAGCACTGCGTAACTGTTGCGCATACAAATACATTGGTAATACTAACGTATCTGTAACTCCTTGCAACATGGAGCGACGTACATTAGATACGGCGCATCCATCGTGTCGCAAGGAGGGCGCAGTGAAAATGTTGCATCGCTGTTATGTCATAACGATGCAACAGTTTTGATAATAGAGGCCCTTGGTGCTTAGAAGGAAAAGGCCTGTTGTCTTGTCTTTTTTCTTTTTTTTTTACACTTCTTAGTCTGCAGTTTGATTGTGTCCTTGCTACAGGTATGCCGAGATCCACCAGAGCTCATGAGCTTGTCTGCAACATAAGGTTTGGTACTACTCATTAAGGGCAGCCAATGGAGTTCCATCAGGATGGGGGTGATGTGTTCATATTTCTTCATGCACTGGATGGCACAAGCTGCATCATTTAGAACTTACCTAAGAGGTGCCATTGTGGAGTCTGGGAGCCCATGCAGTCGGGCACTAACACCATCCAGATTCTAGACTACGAGGAGTTGAACAGCAGTTCTGAAGTCACTTTCTGGAAGAAATGGGTAACTTTCTTTTAAAAGAGAGAACTTGTATTAGGGGGTCTTTGGGGTTTTTTGGAAATGTTTTCCTTGAGTGTGAGGTTGGTGTCTAGAGTAAATCCAAGTGATTTGGCATTCAGTGAAAGTTGCAGTTCCAAGCTCTCAAGGTTTATGTCATTGAGCTAGGTTTGTGCTGTGTTTTGTTTATTGTTCCTAGCAAATAATCTAAGTTCTGTCTACGTGTGATTGAGCTTTAGGTAGGCTCCGGGCAACTGGGTCTGGTTGATGTGCAAGCAGTGTTCGAGGCATTGCATGTCTGAAGCAAAGGACTGGCAAATTTTATTTTACCACTCAACTCTAAATCAGCCAATATCGTGTAACGCTAAATCTTTTTTTGTGAATTAAGTGCTAAACACTGAAAAATCCACTGGTGGAATTTCCAGCTCCGGAGGGGTGGTATGGTGAATGCATGAGACTGTTATTGTGAAGTATTCAGCATTGCTGTTTCCTCCATCTACTATCCATATGCTGTAGACAAATGTGCTGGTAGATTAGCCTAAAACAATAGCCCATAAACAGCACAATTATCTGCAATCTCACAACTCTAAAGCAGCCATTTCGTGCAGATTTTCATTTCTACGATTTTGGCAGATAATAGAAGAAAGTTATCCTGCCACCTTTGGAAAATTCTCAGCTGATGGTGGAAGCAGCAGCAGCAGAATTACCATGACATTTGATTCCTATGGTGGATTTTATTCTGCTGGCAAATGCCCTGCTGGCAGCCACACCCAACGTGCATATGAACTGGGCCACAGGAGAATATAACCTATGTGTCCTTGCTGCAGAGCACAGTCAATACTTTACCATTCAACAGCTTTTCCTCCCTACCTTTAATAAGAAAAGCCAGCACAAAAGATAACAGCACAGACAAAAAACAATTGTGTGATAGTGATGATACTGCAGACAACCATTTAACCAGAATTTGTATATATATTTGAATTTTAAGCGTGGCAATGTAACTAACAATTTAAAACACGTTTTAAACAAAACCATAGTTAAAGTAAAAGAGCTATAGTGCTTCCAAAAAGAGCCGACCGGGCGCGCACGCACCACTCCCGGGCCAGCAAACACACGATTGCAGTGCCAGCAGTGTGTTTTGCTTTTACTGTGACAAGCACGCGTGTGCTTTAAAATAGCAGCATTAGTTATTCACTCGTTCACGGCTATCATTTACTCTGTGTTTTGCTTTTACTGTGACAAGCACGCGTGTGCTTCAAAATAGCACCACTAGTTATTCACTCGTGCACGGCTATCATTTACTTTGTGTTTTGCTTTTACTGTGACAGTTTTCTCATCACTTCTTCCCTCGTGCTCTATCTTGCTTACTTTTTTATTATCATTCACTCTGTGTTTTGCTTTTACCTTTTCTCACTATTTCTCACCATGTCCACCACCACCATGTCCACCACCACTACCATGTCCACCACCACTTCCACCACCACCACGTCCACCACCATGTCCACCACCACCACGCCCACCCCCACGTCCACCACCACCATGTCCACCACGTCCACCACCACCACGTCCACCACCATGTCCACCACCACCACCACGTCCACCACCACCGCGTCCACCACCACCATGTCCACCACCACCATGTCCCCCACCACCACCATGTCCACCACCACCACATCCACCACCACGTCCACCACCACCACGTCCAGCACCACGTCCACCACCACCACATCCACTATCACCACCACATCCACTACCACCACGTCCTCAACCACCACCATGTCCACCACCACATCCACCACCACGTCCACCACCACGTCCACCACCACCACCACGTCCACCACGTCCACCAACACCACGTCCACCACCACATCCACCACCACATCCACCACCACCACGTCCACCACCACCACACCACCAAATCTATTCTTTTTTTTCTTTTGTACATTAGAGTTATTTGAGAATTGGACTGTTTGTTCATTTCTAGGTACAGGAGTGGAAATCAACTCCTGAAGGCTCAATGTTATGCTCAAAACGGCTCAAAACGCTATATAAATGCAAACATTTTTCTCTCTTCTATCCCTTTACTATCCTTCTCAATCGAAGTAACAGACTAACATGTCCACCACTCACATTAATTTCATATTTCACTATACTAATTCACCACTAATCCTTTATGGTTTCCAGAGTAGTGTGCTACTCACCAAAAAAAGGGGGAAGAGAGAGGAAGGCGGTGGTGTAACGGAGAACCCTTCTGGGACGGAAGGGGATAATCAAAGATTGGATGATGGAAGGGCCGGTCTTCCAGAAAGCCTTCTGGGCTAAGCACATGGCTTTGAACTGAATCCTTTCTTTGATCGGAAGCCAGTGCAGGGCCTTAATGGCAGGTTTCGCCGACTGCCGCCGCGGGATCTGTAAAAGGAGGAGTGCAGCGCAGTTTTGAACAATCTTGAGCTTATTGATGGTAGAATGGGGGGCACCCAGATAAAGGACCTTGCCGTAGTCGAGGCAGGAGAGGATAAGCGCCTGGACCATGATCCTTCTGGCCAGGAAAGGAAGGAGGGGGAGGATCTTTCGTAGCATTCTGAGTAGGCCAAAGCAGGAGGCGGAGAGTTTTGCAGCTTGATGGTTAAAGGTGAGGGAGCGGTCTAGCCATACTCCCAGACTCTTATTCTGCTCTTTGGGGACTGGAGCAGGCCCAAGGCAATTGGGCCACAGCAAGTCTGAGTTAAATAATGGGGGCGTTGCCCAGTAGCATAAGCTCTGTTTTGTCCCCATTGAGTTTAAGGCAAGAGAGGTCCATCAATCTGGCAATCTCTTCTAGACAGCAGCCTAGGGCGCTGGGTGACCGCTCAGGGTGGTTTAGCGCCACCACTAACTGAGTGTCATCTGCGTAGCTGACCATTTTTATGCCAAATGGATGGATGATCTCTGCCAATGGTCTCATGTAAACGTTAAACAATGTGGGGCTCAGTGAGGCGCCCTGAGGAACCCCACAGTTAAGCGGCAGCTGGTTAGAAACCGCATCTCCTTCAAAGACCCTGAACGATCGTTCAGTCAGAAAGGACTGTAGCCAGTGTAGAGCTATACCAGAAACTCCTAGATCTTTTAGTCTACGGATCAAAGTGTTATGATTTACAGTGTCAAAGGCGGCACTGAGGTCAAGGAGGATAATGGCAACATTACCCCCTTGATCCAGGATCCTCCTAGCTTCCTCTGTTGCTGCAAGCAGGGCAGTTTCGGTCCCGAACTGGGGATGGAAACCTGTCTGGGAGGGATGGAGAAGATGGTTGTGTTCCAGAAAGTCAACCATGATGGTATTTATGTGCTTCTCCACAATTTGCTCACCCGGAGAAGAAGAGAAATAGGGCGATAGGTGGAAAGAACATCCGGATTTGAATTTGGTTTTTTCAGCAGAGCTTTGACCATGGCGTATTTCCATGTCAAAGGAACAATGCCAGAGGAGATGGAGGAGTTCACCAGGTCAAGGATAGTAGGGGAGATGATTTCAGTGGCTAGCGAGAGGATCTGAGAAGGGGCGGGATCAGTGGGGGAGCCGGATTTGAGTTTAGTTATAATAGAATCCAGAATAGTAATATCTTGTGGAACTCCACAAGGGAGCTGAAAAGGGTTAGACTTAAACGGGTCCATAGCTACAAATTGCATCCTATCTTCCAGAAAAAAATGTAAGCAGATGAAGTACTGATCCCTGCACCCCTATTGTTGTTAGTCTATCCACCAAAATAGTATGGTGGACAGTATCAAAGGCCGCCGACAAATCTAATAGGATAAGTGCGGCCCTCCCTCTGTTGTCTAGAGCTGCCCTGATTTCCTCAACTGATTTGATCAGGGCCGACTCAGTGCTGTAACCGGTTCTAAAGCTGTGTTGTGTATCGTCCAAGCAGCTATGTAAGGTGATGTAATCCATCAGCTGTTTATTCATGGCCCTCTCTAGAAGTTTGTCGAGAAAAGGTAGGCGGATATAGGGCAATAGTTGTTAACGTCCTCCGGATTTTTTTCCGGATAGGCAGAATTGATTCCGTTTTCCACAGCTTAGGGAAAACTCCCATCCTTAAGATATGATTTAACATTTTTGGCAAATTATCAGCAACGATATCTTGCACCATTTTTACCACCGCCACTGGGCAGGGTCGATCGACGAGCCTGATTTTGCTTTTGCAATTAGATCCACCACTAGTGCCTTTTCCAGGACATCGAAATGTCAAAGCGGGGCTCCTCAGTGGAGCTATCTGCTGCAGGCTTCATATCAGAGATGGACAGTTTCTCCTTAACTCTACTACAGCCCACTTCATTAAAAATGCTTTCCACTTTAAGCACAAAGTGCCTAGCAATCTGATCACACATAGCCTAACTGCAGGAAACCCACTTTTGGGCTCTAACTGCCCCTTACCGTGTTGATTTGGTTACAACTGTGTCTTTCATGTGGGTTTTTGTTGAGGCTCCAGAGTAGTAGCCACATTACTCCACAAGCACTTCCCACTGGTTGCAATATGGTTCATCCACAACCCGCAAGGTTCCTACATCGGAGGGGTGAAGACACAAGATGCGAAATCATACAGCAATCCTAGCATTTAAATTCCACAGACCCTCGAAAAGCTTACAAAATTGATAATCAAGCTGCCACCTGGGACAACGGTCCTTGGCGGTGAATTTAACACTACACTTACCCAAGACGATCATGCATCAGGCCCTGCACCAAACACTACTGGATAAATCCAGGGCACTCATCTCTTAGATGGACTCCCTGGAATTATGCGACAATTGGCAGATATGGCACAGAGAGAGGGCATACACACACACATCTTAAAGCTTTATCCCACATCAATCTCATAATTCTCCCTGCCTGCACACAACAACAGCAACAATTACCCCCTGAGGGGTCTCTAACCATTCACCAATTACTCTCCAAGTGGGGACCCCTATGCACCATAAACAGCCACTCTGGTGTCTCAATGCCTAGTTTGTTGTACAAGATCGATCACTCCTACTTTGAGATAAAAAATTTAATACTGGAGACCAAAGCAGTCTCTGACGTGTCTGACTCCCTCCGCCGACATATCCGACAAAAGGGAATAAAAGCAGTAAACTCCTCTACTGGTTAGCCACCAGCGATGCTGGCTCCAATTTGAACCTCTCCATTACAGACCCATCAGGATGCCCACTACACACACCAGTCGAGATAGCAGGAGCCTTTGAGGACTGCTATAGACTGTTATAAGCCGACCAGTCAAGGTCCACCCGGGATCATACCAGCCCCCTCCTTGACAGAATACTCTTTCCACACCTCACAAAGCCTCAGTGAGAAGAACTGAACTCCCCTAATATAGAAAATGAAATATTATCCGCAATGCGTGTTTGGAAAAGTGGGAAGATTTCCTGTCCCGGTGGGTTTCCTCTTGAGTAATACTATAAATTCAGAGACATTATTGCCCCACACTTGCTCCGGTTATCAACCAAAGTGGCATGAAAGGGCTCCTTCTCATCCAAGCTAGACTTAGCTTCTATGGTGGTACTACCCAAAGCGGGACACCCAGCAGACTGTTGTGCCTCATACAACCCCATATCCCTGATAAACATGGACATAAACTTTTTTGCCTAAGCATTAGGAAATAGGCTCCAGCGAGTCCTCTGTACCTTAATACACCTTGGCCAATGTGGCTTTATGCCCAACCACAGATTCCGCCACTGCATTAGACACATCCACTATGACACTACAGTTTACGCCACTTCAGTGTACGCACCTCTATTCTATGCTACTCCACTGTATGATATTCCAGACTACGCCCCCCCCACTGTACACTATTCAATTCTATGGCACTCCACCGTATACCACTACACTCAACTCTATTCCCTTGTATGTCACTAGGATTTTCTTCTCTTTTCGTGTGAACAGAACATCCACCAATTTGTGGAGAATGGGGTATGTTTTAATTGAAGCATTCTCAGCTTGTAAAAATCCGTATTTGTATAGCTTACGGGTCTCAAGGCGCTGGGGGCCGTAGTGGAAATTAAGTGAGCTATCGCCCAGAGTCACATGGTGCTGAGCTGAGCTGCTGTCGGAGCCGGAGATCGAACCGTGAGCCCTGTGCTCTGAAGTCAGCTGCCCTGGCCGCTGCACCACACCTGTCCGGCTTCGAGAGAGCTATCTCCATCATTGGGATAACTTGACAGATATCACTCTGCTGCCAAATCTCCACTGAAAATCAGACTGTAAGGAATGATTTGGTGTTGAATAATAACAGAAAATACTTTGATTTATGGAGTAAATGCGAAAATGAAAGTCCACAGGCAGAATTTCTATCTTCATATGGGTTCACAGAAAATCCACCATATGGTTAATGTGGATTATCCAGCATTACATTTTCCTTCCCTCCTTGATTGTGTTCATTGACACATTCTGCTGTTGGATTGGTTTCTGGTTTAGCTGTTCATTCACAAACAGCAGGATTTCCTGACACCCACACAACTCTAAACAAGGCATTTTGTGCCCAGTTTCCATGCAGCTCTTAGCATGCACAATTTTGGTAGATAATTAACCATGATTCAATGAGATTAAGGGCCATAGTCAGACATGCAGGAAATGCAAAATCTGCCTATTTAAGAAGGAAGTCCTAAATCCGCAGTTTGAGAAGTCCCACCTTGTAGACTCCAGCAGAAGAGTTATAATGTCGATCAATCCCTATGGCAGAGATGCAGAAGAGTTATCATGCCGATCGATCCCTATGGCAGAGATGCAGAAGAGCTATCATGCCGATCGATCCCTATGGCAGAGATGCAGAAGAGTTATCATGCCGATCGATCCCTATGGCAGAGAGAATGCTGCTGGCAGATACCCCTAATACCAGACAGTGTCCCAATTAAGCACTTACTACTTTCTCTGTTATCAATTGGTAGATTTTCTCTTACTGATCAATACTTAAAAAAGCCTTCAAGGGTTTGTTCATTTTTGCAAAAGTTGAACTGGTGAAGCAGACAAACACAAAGTACGTAAACAATTTTTTTGTTTTCGCTCACCATTTTAAAGACGAGGCAGCACAAAACATTGCAGAAAAAACACCCCAAAAAAGCACATTAAAGATTGATTGTAGTGAAGGAAGTGTTCCTGGGAAATGCAACAATGAAACATAAACAAATAAAACCACTGAATACTTTATTAGTGAATTTGGTCGCATTTCATGTGTTGCAGGCACAACTTTGCAACGCTGTACTTATGTTGTAAGCCACAGAGAAAATAATTACTAGATTGTAAAAAAAAAATCAAACATATTATTGCAGCATATATATTCCCTTAGCATGATTTACATACATGACATTAACCATGTTGCATTAAATATAAACTATTTCTGTTCTTAGCGGTGAACTACTCCTCGGTTTAAACTGCCATGTAAATTCGGCCTACTGGCTGTTCTTAAGCAAGGGGGAGGAAAGGGAGGAAAGAACTTCCCAGGGCCAGTAAAGGATCTGCAAATGCACATTCTTAACAAGGGGTGCTGCAAGTGCTGGAGTGGGTTATGCAAAATTTTGTATACCCACCCCATTTTGCATGTTGTTTTATTAATAAGATTAACTAATTAATTATAATTGAAGTAATGGATTGGAGTGATGTGGAAAATATTTACCAACCTTACTAATATATGGATTACACGTGGGATTTGCATCTGCATGGCTTAATTAATACGTGAACTAAATTTGGTACGCATACTAATGATAGACAATTAGAATATTGCATGATATATGTCGCTTTTGTGATGATATTGTGATTCGTGCTTTATTTAGTAAGTATAAACCGCACTGAGTGTTGCTTTTGCTAGATAAATACACACACATATGGGTATTAGCGAGGGAATTACA
Source organism: Triturus cristatus (assembly GCF_964204655.1). Lineage (NCBI taxonomy): Eukaryota > Metazoa > Chordata > Amphibia > Caudata > Salamandridae > Triturus > Triturus cristatus. Next base: position 926,738,938 of record NC_140584.1, read on the forward strand.
ATTAATTAGTCATTTCTATGTATTAATTACGTTTTTGTGTTTCTTTGCTTAAGTTGACCATTCTGGCCTATCGAAAGATGGCTGTCTTTGGTGCCTAACCCGACTGCCAACGCTGAACAAGGCTTGGGTGAAGTGCGCCTGCGCTGACAACAGATACACAGTGGCCTCATCCTGACCCCAGATGAACATGTACCCTTCAAGTTTGCTCTGGGATGCAAGCCAGCTTTTCTGAATGAACAATAAGGTGCTACTAAAAACCGGATAATTCAAGTACAATGACATCAGAGACTTTATTTTGATGAGAATCCTGTCAGACGATTTCAATGGACCAATCAGAACATTTGAAGACCCGTTTTTGATACAAATTGTCAATGATTTTTACTATAAATTATGGTAGAATAGAGAGGTGGTAGCAGGTTCGTTTCTGGCCTTTCTCGATTTCCTGACGTTATACTGACGGAGAGGACGGTGACAATGCAGGACAGCTGATTGCCTGAATCTTTGATGAACTGAATTAATGGCCAAAATCCTGATGAACTGAATTTACTAAATTTGATGGGCATAGATTTGCGAGACTGCCAGATTTGACATAGAGGACGACAATTAGCCAGAATAGGTAAATATGAATGGCAACTTGATCAAATGAATGATTTAATTTGCAATATTAATTTAAAATTTGAATTGAATATCTACAGAAATGAGTTGGGTTGTTTATTCATTGAAATGTATTAATGAGAAGGTTAATTAGAGAATCAGAAAGTCACTTAAACCTGCAACTAACTGATCTGTCCCGATTTAAGAGAGGAATACTAAAGGTGAAGTTCGGGCCTAATGAGTATCAGAAGGTTGTGTAGATTTGTCGCTCATTAGGGTAGAAGTGGTATATCCCTCTCATTTCCAGCGCTTCGAGTGATAATCGCCTCCCACACGGACTGATGGTGAGTGAATGTTGGTGTTATGGGCCCCACCAGCGAATGTATGGATAGTGTGTGTATGTGAGATCTTTGGTCCGTGACAGTAGGGAGGGATTTTTGCACTCTGCGCTGGAGCACAAGCACCTGCAGTCAGTGACTGTGGCAGGCTAGAGGATGGGGGAGCTGCCTCAAAATACACATCTTGAAGCGCCCCAGCAGCAGCTGCAGGTGAGACGGTCCTGAAAGTTCCACAGCAACCAGAATGAACCTGAGGCATGTGAAAATGTGATTTTGCAGGTGCATCCTTGTGATTCAATGAGAGCTGAGCACTCTGTAAGAGTATATTTACCTATCAGGCCAATACTGTGTATTTGTCTGCAACAGCAAAGAAAATATATTAAAATCATTTGCTTTGTTTGCTTAAATAAATTTTCCTTGAACATTTCAAAATCATTACAGTGTTATTAGCATTTACGTCTTTCTATATATAAGTGACTAGGGCTTTGTTTCTGAAAATCGTCAATCTGCTGAAGATTTGTTATATTTTTAAGCTGTTATTGATCCTTTATTTGATGGAACGTTTCCCGTATTTTGCTTGTAACATTATAAGTGCACTTATTTTTCCTCAACCTACTTTAACCCAGGGCAAGACAGAAAAAAACTCAAAAGGAAGTAGAAAACGGAAGAGAAAGATTGAAAAACCATATCAATGGGACAAAGCAGGGATCGAAAAGAATCTATAAGAGCGAGATTAAAAAGGCAGGGAATGTGGGAAGAGGGGGAATCAAGACTATGCAGCCTTAGTATTCGACACCCCCGACCTTAGATAGTGTGGGCTGCTGCTTCCGAGCAAACTTTTGGATATGACACTTAGGGGCAGATTTACTAACATGTCGCCCTGTGTTTGAGTCACAAAAGGGATGCAAACTCGCATAAAATGTTTTTTTTATTATTTACTTTCCAGGGCAAAACTTGTTTTGCACTGGAAATTGACTAAAAGTAACGCAAAGTAGCACTTTGCGTTACTTAGTGTCAAGGGGACGCTACAAGGGCATGCACATGCAACCACCCACCCTTTTTGATGCAAAACCCTATGTGCCAAAAATGTGATATAGGGTTTTGCATCAAAAATTAACGCCATTTGAAAGCAGGTGCTTAAAGGAAACTTGCTTTAATTTCTCCTTTCCTTTCCAACTTTGCCTGTCTGCTGCACCCTACTGCACACATACAGAGTAGGAATAGTTTTAAAAGTTGTCTAGGCAGAGTATCTTGTACTGGAAGGACACCCTTCCAGTACAAAACCTATGCTAGACTACTGCACATGCCCTTGTGCTATGTCAAAAAGGTGTGTGCCTGGCGCACAGCAGCACTGGCGGAGATCTTAAGATTGTCTCATGTTACACTAAAACAGCTAATTTTGAGCCTTATCTACTAATATTCCAAATAAGAAATTGTAAGTTGCAAATAAAAACAATTCGCAATTTCTTATTAGGAATCTACTAAAATGGATTCAGTAGAAGTAGTTGTAAATTCCACTCCGACTTCTATCAAACGCATAGGTATTTTGCCAAACAACCTATGAATGAATAGGTTGATTCACAAAATAATCAATCATAGTGGGTCGCATTTTGACCCACCTTATTAATATGCATGAGGTAGGTTGAAAATTGAGATCCACAACATTTGCCTAAAGTCGCAGCATAGAGGCGTGAAGGGGGGAAGGTCAGAGGACAACCATGTCTTTAATTGCTTTCAAATAAAGCAATCATTTTTTTTTAACGTCAGCCTGTTTTCCTAACAGGAAAAGGGGATGCATTGAAAAAAACAACATTTTTAGGAGTAGATAGTGGTTCCAGGGTTCCATGATGACACTAGCCACCAAACCACACGAGCGGAGATAAAACATACTGTGAAAGTGTGGTTGAGGGTCTCCGATACACCTTTCCTGATACTCTGGCACATTGACACAAGTGATTCATTAGCACCACTTTGATTACAGCATCATTAACTGTGGAGGCTGAATGAATCTCTGCTTCCCCCTAATTTCTTTTGGCATGTATTACCTACACAGAGGGATTCCAAGTTGATAAAGCGTTTTTACATTTCTGATGACAATCCTGCCTGATTAACTGAGGTGATCACTGCTGGTAATTTTGGTGGCCACTAATGTAATCTTGTATGATGTGGTCACTACTACAACACTAACAATAATAATTATTTTCTTTGAACATAAGAAGCTCTTATTACACATAATGTTGGAGATCCCAGTCCTAGACCATTCCCTATTGTAAAGGGCTCTACCTATCTCTGCCACCCCTGTGTTCCTGATGGGTTGTAGGAAAATTTGGCAAATGTTTTACCAAGGCCCTATATAGCCGGGTTATGAGTTTATGTCCCGCCCCCAATTTGTGTAGGGCATTAGTAAGCTGGTTAATAACTGATTCAGACTCCCATTGCAATCCAAGTAAATTGCTCCCCCTGGAGAGACGCCTGTTCAGTCAATTCCACAAATGTTAATAGTTGGCTATCGTGAAAAAGTTCCCCCAGTCTGGATATTCCAACTCGGTCTCAATATCGCAGTTCCCCTTAGAAAAGTGTTCCTGCTCCTCTGGGAGACGCATCAGAGGCAATGATTGGTTATAAGGAGGAGAGCCCTGGGTAATACAAAATCCACTTGTAAGGCTTTTCAGGGCCACCAATAAAAGACGAGGGGGGTTAAACACACAACGAGCTCCGGGAGCAGTACAGTTAAAGCCCTCTCTTCTGACAGTGGGGGATTCTTGGTACTGGTATCCTCAAGTAGGACACTGCAGCTGATTCACCAAGTAGTAGAGCTCATAATTGGGTGCCCCCAGGCCTTCGAACCCAGTGGGAACTGCAATTTGGATAAAGCTACCCTGTGGTGAGAGTTATGCCAGATGAGCTCGCCAAGTAGTATATCGAGTACTTGAAAAATGCGCCATTGAAAGGTTGACAAAATAATACAAAAGTCAAGGTACATCACCATCTTGGAGATGGCAAGGAGGCAAGGAGGCCAAGTGCGGATAGAGAAATCGGCCCCCAAAACGTCACCTCAAAACACAGGAATGTCACTACCACCTCTAAGCTTACCATCCAGGAGGTCCTGGTATTCATGGAACATCTGGATCTCCAGGTACTGGAAGGAGGAGGCCTCCCAGTGTGCCAGTTCATCTGCGCTACCAATGGGGACAGGGGGATCAAACGCGATTTGTCCCACTTGACCCAGAGACCTGATAATGTCTCAAAGGTCTATAGGAGGTTGAAGATCTTGGAGTTATCCTCGGTGAAGTCCCTGATGAAAATGAGATATTGTCCACATATAGTGAAAATACATGGATTCTGTCTGGCAGGGAGATCCCCCAAATGTTGCCTGAACTCCGCACATGGGCAGCCAGGGGCTCCATCATAAGTGTAGAAAAAAAGGGGTAAGAGAGGGCATCCCTATCACATGCCCATGCCCACCGGCAGTGGCTCCGACATAAGGTCACCCAGACTGCCCCGGAAGGAAGGATCTGAGCACAGCAGCTGGACCAATTAGATGGTGCAGGCTCCAAAGCCAAACTTGGCCAGCCCTCGAACATGTATACCCAGCTCAGAGAATCAAATGTTTTCTCAAGATCTACAATGAAGGCTGTCAGACAGGGACAGCACTTCAGCACAGTCTTTATGATTAGGTATAATCTCCTGATATTCAGTCCAGCATTGCAGCTGGGTACGAAGTCCATATGGATCAGGTGTGTCCATATGTATCAGGTGGGTCCATATGTATCAGGCAGGGGGCACTCGTATGCAATCAGCTAGAACTTTACTAAGGATTTTATAGTTGGTATTCTAAGTTGCTATAGGGTGATAAGAAATCGGGTTGGTGGGGTCCTTTTTGAGTTTTCGCATTGAGGCTAATGTAGGCTAGCAGAAGGTGATAGGCCATTGGTTCCAGGTGTCTTGTTCCTGGCTAATTCTGTGATTGTCGTCTTAATATCATGAGCTGTAATAGGTGCATCTATCCCCTCCTGATTTACATGGGACAATCAGGGGAGAGAAATTGCCCCACAAAGGTCTGAATGTCTTCTGGGGAAGCGTCATAGTGGTGGTACTATAGGGCCCTATAGAATACCACGATGGATCTGTGAATATCATGCTGGGAGTAAAGGAATGTCCCATCGTGGCCACAGAGTGACGTTGTTTGTGGCTGCAGTGCCTCTCTATTGATGATCAAGCCAATGAGTGCCCAGACTTGTCACCCTCCGAGTAAGTGATGACCACAGGTTCTTTATTGACTAACCACCATAGCAGCTCCACCAGCACCACCTCGTCCTCCAGAAGTTGAAGGCAGCGAGCTTCCCTTACAGGCCCCCAAGTAATCTTAAAAAGAGAGATAGGAGGGGTAGATCTCCCTCAGGGGACTCTCTCCACTCCTATCACTCAAGAAGCTCCAATGCTTCATCCCACAGGGGATGACTTCCCCCCAGAGGAGAGAGCATCAGGCTAGAATTAGGGAAGCCAATCTGAGGATTGAAAGGGAAGAACTTGCCCTTGCCAAAGAGAAGCTTGCTCTGGCCAGAGAGCAAACATTGTGTGGGTCAGAACCCACTGGTGGCAGCAACATTCCTAGAGATAGGGATAGGTCTTATAACCATAGAAACCTAAGCAAGATAGTCCCCCCATACAAGAATGGGAATGGCATCCACAAGTGGATGACTGCTTTGGAGAGGGCCTGCAAAGTACAGCAGGTACCCCAGAGTCAGTGGGCAGCTATCTTGTGGCTCTCCTTTTCTGACAAAGGTAGAGACAAGCTCCTCACAGTTAGTGATGAGGATGCTAACAATTACAAAGTCCTGAAGAGTGCTCTGATAGATGGGTTTGGCTTAACCACTGAGCAATATAGGTTGTTGTTCAGAGACACCCAGAAGACACAGACACAGGACTGGTCTGATTTTGTGGATTGTGCCACTAAGGCTTTGGAAGGTTGGTTAACTGGCAGCAAGGTGCAGGACTATACAGGATTGTACAACTTGATTATGAGGGAGCAGATCCTTAGTAATTGTCAGAACCAGCTTCTCCATCAACACCTGGTAGACTCAGATTAGACCTCTCCCCAAGAATTGGGAAAGAGGGCAGATAAATGGGTCAGGACCAGGATTAGGCCTAAAAATCAGGGTGGTGACCAAAAGAAAGATACCACCAACCCTCAAGAGAAGGGTGGGGATAAAACAAAAGAGAAATCTTCCTCAGGGCCCCAAAACTCCACACAGGGTGGTGGGTCCCAAGCTCCCTCCTCTACCACAGTTGAAAAGCCTTACTGCCATGAGTGTAAAACTCCTGGGCATTGGAAAACTGACAGCAGTTTCCCAAAGGCTAAAAACAAAACTGTTCCTCCAATTACTCCTGTCACACCACCTATTTCTGTCAGCAGTAATCCCCCAGGTGGTGGGAGTGCCCCCAAAAATTTGGTTGGGTTTTCTTGGGGAACACAGGGGGACTCTGGCTTAGCCAATTCCCCTACAGCAGCTACTCTTGTCTGTGATGGTGGCATGGGGTTTGCCAACTTCACTGCCTGTCCCAACACTTTGGGTAGGTACAGACAGGAGCCCTACATCAATGGTAGAAAAGCTGAGGCCTACAGAGACACTGGAGCTAGCATCACTATGGTGGCCCATAGGCTAGTTCCCTCTGAGCAGCTTTTGCCTGGTTTCTCATACCAGGTAACTAACATTGATGGCAAACAGAACAGTCATCCCATGGCAGAAGTATATCTCAGCTGGGGAGGTGTCACTGGCCCTAAAAGGGTGGCAGTGTCCCCAACCTTGCCTGTAGACTGCTTACTGGGGAATGACTTAGAACTCTCAGCTTGGGCTGGAGTTGAACAAGACACCCATTCTAAAATGGTAGGCCTTTCACAAAAGGGTAGTGGGGTTGTGCCAGCCACAACCCCTGTCCAAGTAGATTTCCTCCCTGAAAAGGTTGGAAGGGCAGTGGTAGCCACAGCCCAGGCAAAGACAGACTTCCCTGTAGAGATTGGCAGAGCTGTGACAGTCACAGCTCAAACCCAAACCGAGTGCCTCCCTGAAAAGGTTGGCAGGACTGTAATGGTCTCAGTCCATACTCAGACTGACATAGGTGTAGTGAAGCCTGAAACTATGGATCACTCCACACAAACAGAGAGTAGTGGGGAGGAAGAAAAGTCTCCCTCTCCCCAGACATTAGGAAAAGGTCAGCCTCCTCAGGGAGCTGACCTCACCCCTTGTGAAGGAACTGCCCCAGAGGTAGCCAGGCCTGGCCTGGCAGAGCCTCTGATGTCAGTGGCCCCTTCCAAGGTGGGACCCAGTCTGGTGCAGGTAGCCTGCCTCTCTCTACCCTGCCTCAGTCAGCCCAGGGCTGCAGAGGTCAGGAAGGCCAGTGGACCCCAAGAGGGCCCCTGTCCACAAGAACCCCCCCCATCAAAAAGATGAGGATTGCCTGGCTAGTAGCCCTAGCCAGGTGATGGTTAATAACATTCCTGAGGGATCCCCTTTACAGGTAGTTAGGGACCTCCCCCAGAGGGATTCTCTTGGGCACAGGCAAACATGGGACCTTAGGGCCCCAAACCTGACCTGTCCCTCCAGTAAGCCCACAAAAGGGACCCAGCCTCCAGCTTTAGGTAGCCAGAGGCTGACCCTGAGAGCACAGTGCAACTCAGTTAAAGAAAGAAAGGCATCCATGGTGGAGGATGATTGGAGGAAGCTGAGGCCTCACTTTGAGGACACTCACTTCAGTACTCCATCTCAACACCAGCCTTTTACTTTGCAAAGACACACCAAAGGTAGAGATTCCCTATGGCGGAGACCCTATGATACCTTTAGGGTGAGGGATTGCTTAGTGGACCATGAGACAGGGGGTAACCATGCCAGTGCTGGTTCTTCCTTATATGGCCACTTAGGCAATAGAGGATTACCTTGTCAAGGACAGCCTTATCTCCTTTCGTTTGGGGGGGGGGTTTGTTAGGAAGGTGGATATCTGACTATGGTTACCCCCAACTTTTTGCCTAGTGTCTAGCTGGTTTTTCGACTTAGTTGGCCTGAGATCCTGCCATTCAGGGTCTCAGGTTGTCTGCTCTCTCTTTAAAATGGACTCCATGTACCCTAGGTACATACCCAATTGGTAAGGATCACCTTATTGTACCCTGGACAGTGTACCCTAGGTACCCAGGGCATAGGTGTACCCTAGGCCTCCCAGGGGCTGCAGCATGTATTATGCCACCCCTGGTCTGGCCTTCCAATCAGACACAACTGGCTGATCACTCAGCTGGGGCAAGGTCGTGTAATCACCCCTTGCTTAGATATAGTATACCTATATCTACCCTTAATATAGACACATGTGTAACTATCAGCCACTCCTATGGCAGGCCTTAACAATCCTGGAGGCAGAGTGCTTGGTAACATGTGAGATGGTGCTCTAGCATGAGCTGAGCCTGTCTGCAGCTTTCGGAACCATGTCCTTATAGCTGTTCTATGATATAGCCTACCATATACTCTCAAAGTACCTTATAATCTTAAACGGTTATGGTAACTATGGTTTGGCTTTATCGAAACATGTCGTGTAAGGTGTCTAACACTTTGGAATAATACCCCCATACCATTTCTGGTGATGAGGATATTATTCCTCCCTTCTAGAGGGACAGACATGTTAAAATCCTACTTTGCTGTTTAACTCTAACCAAAGCCTCAGCATCACAAAATGGATGCTGCTGCCACAGACACGAGTCTGACCTCCTGCTGCTGGGAGCCCTCCCAGCCAGGGAGGCCGGGACAATAGGTTTCCTGCTTGGGGAGGTGCTAGCACCTCCCCAGACAGACTTTAGTGTATTGGGGCAGGGAGGGCTGAAAGGAATGAGACATGCCTGGGGCATACAAGGTGCTCCATGCATAGTCCAGTTCAAACCGGTGCTGGGGCACTCCAGCCCCAGCTCTGGCGCGAAACTGGACAAAGGAAAGGGGGTGTAGCCACTCCCCTTCCTGGTCCCACCCATAGGAGGGACCTTGCAGGTAGCCCAGCCCACTAGCCCAGTATATTAGTAGCTAGTTGGGCCCTGCTAGAGTAGATTATCCTGAACCTGCAACTTGAACAGAAACTCTGGACCTTTGACATTCGACGAAAGAAGAAGACCGAAGAATCTCCCTTGTGGCCAAGGAGTGGCCACCCTGTGCGAACAGGCACCATCAAGAGACTTACCCTTTGCTTTGCTGAAGTTCTACGAGAGACCGACTGCAGAGCCCGACCAGAGCCTTGACTTCCAGACTTCTCCGACCCTGATCCACATCCACAGCCGAGCTGAGATCCGTGGAGGTGACGAGAGACGTGGGACCGGCTACCTGGGAAAAGTGGCAAGTATCTTCCAGCGCAGCTTCTGAGGCACCCTCGAGGTTGTGAACCGGGGATTGAGAAGCCCCAACCCCAAGCACCATCTGCACCGAAGATCAGCCCCCCACACTCCACGAGTCCTGCGTGGGGCCCTTCTGCATTTTCCTGCTTGCCGCGTCTGTCCGGTTGCTTGCCCGTTGGCTAGCAACCTTTGCGACGACACACCTTCAATTTTCCACTGCTTGTTTGGCTCCTCCAGACTGGCTCCTGCTCCTCTGTAAATGAGAAGCACCCCAGACCTTCCTGGTCTGCACCAGAAGCAAGTCCTCCATTCTTCGTGGGTTCCGCTTGCCAAGGCTTGGTGAGTCCTAGTTCGACTTCGACGCCGCCGACAGCAAGAGCCTTCGTGGGACAGTTCGCCTCCTGGTCCTGGTTGTCCTCGACGTCTCCTGGTACCCGTGGCTGCTGCGACAAGCTTCACCTCTTCACCTGCAATCTCCCGACATCGCCTGGTTCCTTCCTGGTTCCACGTGGTCACTGGCTAGTGACCCAGACTCTGTCCCTTCTGCTTGCAGGTATCCTTCCTTCTTGATCCCGGCCTTGGGATCCACCGGACACTCTTCACTGACTGCCTGTCAGCATCTTTCCTTCAGGCATCCATAGGAGTCGACGACGAAACCCGACGCAAGTTCACACCTATGGACCCGCAGCCTGTGGGCTAGGTAACTTGGGTACTCCGGTGCTCATCAGGGTATTGACTATCCTAGTGTCTAGTTCTCAAGTCTCGACTTCCTAGCTACTCCAGAAGTGTCCTAAATCTTATTAATTCTAAACTGTACTATTTCTATCGATTATAAGCATTACGCGTGAGTGTTTCCACTCTGCACCTGAATCCCGTGGGCCTCCCACTTCCTAACCTTGGGTAGTATAGTGTAGCCCCAGCGATTCCCTAGGCCTAGGCCTATCCTATTTCCGTGACAGTTGTCCTTATACCACTTACTTAGTATATGGTTTGCGTGGCCCCTAGGGCTTAACTGTTTTACTTACCTGTGTGACTTAATGTATGCTTTAATAAGACTGTGTTGTACTTACCTCGAATCTCATAAAGAGTGCTGAGGGTTTGACTAGAATAAATACACTTTATTTTATATATATATCTGTTGTGGTGTCCTTTCATTTGGTATTCAAGGGATTACATATGGTATAACAGCTGGCTTCACATGCCATTCAGAGTTTAGCCTAAGACTGCTCTTGTCCATGCTACCACTAGGATAGCTGGTCTATAAGGTTGACTTTACAACCAATCACCATAAGGGTTGTTTGGACTGATACAAGGTGTACACTAGAATTAGTGACATCATATATCAGGCCAACTTCTCACAGTCGTTGACTGTAATCTGTTCGATATTGAGAGATTGTTGTTCAATATCGTTCAAATCCTGCTGTGTTGCATACTTTTCACCCAAGGTTATACGGATGCACATCCCTTGGATGATCCCTTTAAAGGTCTTCCATTCGGTAGCCAGGGTTGAGGTGGATCCCTCATTGTGCTCAACATAGTCAGTCATTGGGGGGCGTGGCTTCCCTGAGCTGAGTAATGACCGCACATTAGAGCGGCTCCGCCGGCCGAGCTGCATTAATCCTGATATAATCGGCCAATATTGCCCTAGGTGGGTGCTGGCAGTCGTCTCAATGTCGGTTGGGTGTAGCGACCGTCCAGGAGGAAATTAGCGAGTGCGGCGATGTAGGGGAGGCCTGCGCACGCCTGAAATCCTGGAAGCAGAAACCTTGGGTGAGGTAGCTATCCCGAGTAGCGGCTAGGCGGCGCGCCCACGAGAGTGCGGTGTCACGGCCTGGCGGATGGAGTAAATACAGGTACCGGGTGCCGGCCGAGAGACGTGAGCGGGAGGCTGTGCCCGATCTGTACCGGGACTCAGGAGGGGCACTATAGGTCGTGTCCCAGAGGAGGAGAGGGCAGCCCGTGGAAGCGGAGAGCACGAGGGCCGTGTAGTGCAGAACTGCGAAGGCGGCCTGGGAACATCGGTAACGGCCTGATCGGAGCACGGGGTGAACGGAAACCACCCCCCCCCCCCCCGCTGCAACAATCGAGAGCGCAAGGAATGAGGCTTGTCTGCAAAAAACCGCAACGATACAGATTAGTGGGCGCTAGTGCGTCCTGAAGAGCGCACAAGCTCTGCATGGGGCCAGTGGATCGCGGGGCTTGTGCAGAGCGTCTGAGATATCGCTGTATACATCCGACAAGGATTGCGGAGGTGGCACACGGCATTAGAGCTGCGATGTACCGGTAATCTACTACGTGGGAAGGGAAGCACACACAATACAGCGCGAGATGCATAGCAGACTGCATTGAAGGGGAAAACCCGTCCAGCTACTGGCGGCGCAGTTGTTGGACAGGCCATCATGGTTACTCGGCAGAGTTGCAGACGCCGGGTCTGAAGAGGCCGCATGCAACTGCGAAGTGTCATAGGAGGCCCTGGGGCGTAAAAGGATCGGACATTGACGCACATAGAACTAGCTGTGGGCTGTAGGCGCCAGCTTGGCAGTTCAAGGAGTAACCGTGCTGGTTGGGAGATGGTAGTTGCTAAGTGAACTATTAACAGTAGGGAGAGCTACGAGGGCGAAGTGGAGAAGCCTTGCGGACGCCCTGTGGAGTCGCCGTGACAGGGGGGTGCCTGTGTGCCCTGCTGATTTCTAGAGTGGTTGGTAACGCGAGGTGGCGTCTGGGGCCGAGTCTTGCTCCTTCATGGAGGCGACTGGTGGCTGGTGAGTGCACTCGACAGCGGCTTTTCGAGCGGACGGGCTGGAAGCCTGCGTCGGTTGCCTTTGGAGGGGGCTAGAGGCTGCCGAGATGGGGAAAAATGATACCAGACAGCCCAGGCTCACCTTTGACAAAAAAGCCACCAAAGCGACAGAGGGTGATACCAGCCAACAGAGTCAGGTGGAGGAGGGAGCGGCCTCGGTGCCGCCAGCAGAAGACATTCGCCCTATGTTACAGGAACTTAAGGCAAGTCTGCAAGGCCTAGATTCCAAAATGGACTCCCTAGCAGAGCGTATGGACCGAATGACACAGAGGATGGACAAGCAGGAAGGTCGAGTAGGAGTGTTGGAGACTAGAGTCACGGAGACGGAAGAAGGGCAGACGGAACTGGCCAAACAACTATGTGAAATGGATGGAGTGTTGCAGGTAATTCGATTAAAGAATGAGGATTTGGAGGCAAGGTCAAGGAGGAACAACGTACGAATTACCGGAGTATCGGAAACTACAGATATCCAGAACATGAAACGTTACGTAGAGACCATGATGAAAGAGCTGTTTGACCCTTCCTTGTCCCCCATGTTCTTCATTGAGCGGGCTCACAGAACTTTAGGCCAGAGGTCACGACCAGGTGCACCGCCGAGACCTATTCTGGCGAGAGTCCTAAACTACAGAGATAGAAATGCGATCCTTCGAGCAGCATGGGAGAAAGGAGACGTGCAATACGACGGGAATAACATTGCTATGTACCCGGATTTCACATCGCAGGTTCAGGCGGCCCGAAAAGAGTTCATGCCAGCCAAAAAGATCTTTCAGCAGATTGGAACTAAGTACTCGCTGATATATCCAGCCAAGTTAAGGGTACAGGGCCCTGGCAGGCCCGCCTTTTTTACAGACGCACAGGCTGCTCTGTCGTATGCTAAACAGTTGGCCAAGGAACAGAGACATAAGCCGAAGCCGGGGGATTCGAACGAGGCAAACAATCTGAGCGACAATGACTGAATGAACAGAAGGAATGCACCGTTTGGGCAGATAAGTCCACACATTTGCGTTATTGTATTGTAATGATTGAACTGATAGAGACACTCATTGACTGTAGACTCCAATAGGCTGGGTTATTAAGTTTTCTGGAATCGCTGCGGCCATACCAATGTACATGTTGTCACAGATATATAATCATTATGGTGCTGCGACTAGGGGCAATCAGTGATAAGCTCGGCCACCCTACCATGAATGCAGTGGTGTCATGCCAGGGCGGAACTGCGTTCCCCACGGGAAGATTCCCTTAGGGCTCCTTTTATGGGGCTACTGTTTCCAATTTTGGGTAATGGGGGGGGGGGGACATCACAACCTGTTTGGGGGGTTGGTGTGGGTGGGGAAGAGGGGAATGGGAAAGTTGTGTTTTGGGTATCTGCCAAATGCTATATGCACACTCAGAGGTCGTTGTTGGTGGTTGAAAGAGTACACGTACATATGTAGATGCAGCCTGGATGCAGGTAAAAAGTGCTGGGCTGGAGGTAATTTGCAGAGGTGTTCTGATAGCCCGGTGTCTGATGTGTGTTGTAGAAATGTCGATTCCTTGATGCAACGATGTCGCATTTAAAATGTATTACTTGGAATATCAGAGGTCTGAATGATCGAAGGAAGGCGAGACTGGTCCATTCCTACCTTGCTAGGCACGGTGCGGACATATGTCTGCTGCAAGAAACACATCTGACGGACAATACTGTGAGTATGCTTGGACACAAAAGATGGGGGGAGGTGGTGGCCGGAGGCTAATCTAACAATTCAAGGGGGGTGGCCATGCTGTTGCGTAGAGGACTACAGTGGCGTACCCATCGCACAGTGGTAGACAGGGCAGGACGATACATTCTGCTGCAGGGTACATTATATAACACACCCACGTTGATTATAAACACACATGGCCCCAATAGGGACGACCCAGATTTCTTCCAGCGTATAGGGCATATGATGCAAACACTTAACCACACCTCGGTCATATGGAGAGGTGACTTTAATGTGGTCCTCTCGGACGTGGCCGATAGGCAGGGTGCATCACGCGAGCATCACCCAAAAGCAACGGCGACGCTGTATGACATGATAACAGATATGCACCTAGTAGACTCTTGGAGGATGTTACACCCCACACTTAGAGAGGGCACCTGTGTAACACATCATCATGGCGCATGGTCGAGGTTAGATTTCTAGTTGTTGTCTAGAGATATACACACTTGGGTAGCAGAGAATAAACATCTATCACGTACATTCTCAGACTATGCACCTGTACAGCTGACATTTAGAGTGCCAGGCCCATATATAGCTCCGTTTAGTTGGAGATTTCCCTCTGGGGCGTTACAGGATCAGGTTTTCAGAGAAGAACTACGGAAGAAGATAGAGGACTACTTTGCACTGAATGAGGGTACTGTTGACTCACCAGGCACTATGTGGGAAGCGTTTAAAGCTGTGATACGGGGTGACTGTATAGCACTCAAGACAGGGGTACTCAAAGACATATGCACCACATTGGAGAGATTGGAGCGGGAGATTGGAGAGCTGGAGCGATTGCAGTCCTGCTCCCCAGATCCTACTAATATGGCGAAAATCCGGTCTCGACTGTCGGAATATCAGGCAGAGGCGGAGAGAGAAACTGCATACCTATATAAATCTGCACAGGCAAGGCGATATGGAGAGGGAGACAGAACAGGGAAAACACTAGCGGGACTACTTAGACCACCTAGGGGGTCGGATTATATAACGGAAATAACCACGGAAGACGGTGAGCTGGTTAGGTCCCCGCCAGAAATTTTGAATACGATGTCCCGATACTACGAAACACTATATGCGTCTAAGACTAAAGCTTCCCAGGCAGATATAGTGGACTACCTGGATACCATAGCATTGGCATGGTTTAGCAACAGCGCTAGAAAGTACATGGAGCTCCCCATAATGGTGAAGGATGCAAGACAAGTAATAAGTGATATGCCAGCTGGGAAGGCTCCAGGAGCGGACAGGCTTACGGCGGCCTTTTATAAAGAGTACTCAGATATTCTGGCGCCACGCCTGTTGCAGGTGTATCTAGAGGCCATGGAAACAGGCACCATTCCCCCTATCCTTAGAGAGGCTACTAGTATAATATTGCTGAAACCCAACAAAGATCCTAGAATGCCTGATTCATATCCCCGCTCTCCCTCATAAATTTGGATGCTAAAATCTATGCAAAACTCTTGGCCAATAGGTTGCAGACCATGTTGCCGCAGATAGCACTGCCAGACCAGTCTGGTTTTATACCGGGCCGATCGACTGCTTACAATTTGCGAACGTTGTTTGGAATACTGCACTATCTGGCCCCACATGTTCAGGCAATTGCTGCATTGCTAGACGCCACGAAGGCATTCGATTAGTTGGAATGGCGATTCCTTTTTGTTTTGCTGCCCCGCATGGGGTTTAGCCCCTTGTTTATTAAACAAATACAGCTGTTGTATACGAACCCTGTGGCACGGATACGAGTGAATGGGTAGGTGTCGACACCCATCGCCATAACCAGGGGGACGAGACAGGGATGCCCACTGTCGCCACTGTTGTTCGCCATTGCCACAGAACCATTGGCGGCATGGCTCCGCCAGCACCACACACAAAGAAGCATTGGGTTCACGTCCAGGGGACTGCTGATCTCAATGTATGCCGATGACATGATAATCTATATCACAAATCCGAGGGAAAACTTTGTGGAAGTCATGCGTGAGATTGTTCATTACGGTGGACTTACAGGTATACAGGTGAACTGGACCAAGTCTGTGGTATTTCGGCTCACTGACGGTACTACCCAGATTGACACACAATACCCTATACAGTGGGCTGGTGAGGAAGTCAAATATTTAGGAATATGGGTGAGCAGATCGGTGCAAGATATATGGCTGGCAAATTACGGGAGGGTGATGGACTGGAAAGAGTGCAAAATACAGAAATAGAAACA
Source organism: Triturus cristatus (assembly GCF_964204655.1). Lineage (NCBI taxonomy): Eukaryota > Metazoa > Chordata > Amphibia > Caudata > Salamandridae > Triturus > Triturus cristatus. The sequence goes on from NC_140584.1 coordinate 926,754,959, forward strand.
TCTTCCGTTGTCATTAATGGGGCGAATAGCCATCATTAAAATGGTGATTTTACCTAAGCTTCTATATTTGTTCGTGAACATCCCAATGCCGCTAAACACCCATTTTTTCAAGAAGCTGAGATTGCATGTAGTGGACTTGGTATGGGCGAGTAGGAGTGTTGGAGACTAGAGTCACGGAGACGGAAGAAGGGCAGACGGAACTGGCCAAACAACTATGTGAAATGGATGGAGTGTTGCAGGTAATTCGATTAAAGAATGAGGATTTGGAGGCAAGGTCAAGGAGGAACAACGTACGAATTACCGGAGTATCGGAAACTACAGATATCCAGAACATGAAACGTTACGTAGAGACCATGATGAAAGAGCTGTTTGGCACATCCTTGTCCCCCATGTTCTTCATTGAGCGGGCTCACAGAACTTTAGGCCAGAGGTCACGACCAGGTGCACCGCCGAGACCTATTCTGGCGGGAGTCCTAAACTACAGAGATAGAGATGCGATCCTTCGAGCAGCATGGGAGAAAGGAGACGTGCAATACGACGGGAATAACATTGCTATGTACCCGCATTTCACATCGCAGGTTCATGCCGCCCTAAAAGAGTTCATGCCAGCCAAAAAGATCTTTCAGCAGATTGGAACTAAGTACTCGCTGATATATCCAGCCAAGTTAAGGGTACAGGGCCCTGGCAGGCCCGCCTTTTTTACAGACGCACAGGCTGCTCTGTCGTATGCTAAACAGTTGGCCAAGGAACAGAGACATAAGCCGAAGCCGGGGGATTCGAACAAGGCAAACAATCTGAGCGACAATGACTGAATGCACAGAAGGAATGCACCGTTTGGGCAGATAAGTCCACACATTTGCGTTATTGTATTGTAATGATTGAACTGATAGAGACACTCATTGACTGTAGACTCCAATAGGCTGGGTTATTAAGTTTTCTGGAATCGCTGCGGCCATACCAATGTACATGTTGTCACAGATATATAATCATCATGGCGCTGCGACTTGGGGCAATCAGTGATAAGCTCGGCCATCCTACCATGAATGTAGTGGTGTCATGCCAGGGCGGACCTGCGTTCCCCACGGGAAGATTCCCTTAGGGCTCCTTTTATGGGGCTACTGTTTCCAATTTTGGGTAATGGGGGGGGGGGACATCACAACCTCTTTGGGGGGTTGGTGTGGGTGGGGAAGAGGGGAATGGGAAAGTTGTGTTTTGGGTATCTGCCAAATGCTATATGCACACTCAGAGGTCGTTGTTGGTGGTTGAAAGAGAACACGTACATATGTAGATGCAGCCTGGATGCAGGTAAAAAGTGCTGGGCTGGAGGTAATTTGCAGAGGTGTTCTGATAGCCCGGTGTCTGATGTGTGTTGTAGAAATGTCGATTCCTTGATGCAACGATGTCGCATTTAAAATGTATTACTTGGAATATCAGAGGTCTGAATGATCGAAGGAAGGCGAGACTGGTCCATTCCTACCTTGCTAGGCACGGTGCGGACATATGTCTGCTGCAAGAAACACATCTGACGGACAATACTGTGAGTATGCTTGGACACAAAAGATGGGGGGAGGTGGTGGCCGGAGGCTATTCTAACAATTCAAGGGGGGTGGCCATACTGTTGCATAGAGGACTACAGTGGCGTACCCATCGCACAGTGGTAGACCGGGAAGGACGATACATTCTGCTGCAGGGTACATTATATAACACACCCACGTTGATTATAAACACACATGGCCCCAATAGGGACGACCCAGATTTCTTCCAGCGTATAGGGCATATGATGCAAACACTTAACCACACCTCGGTCATATGGAGAGGTGACTTTAATGTGGTCCTCTCGGACGTGGCCGATAGGCAGGGTGCATCACGCGAGCATCACCCAAAAGCAACGGCGACGCTGTATGACATGATAACAGATATGCACCTAGTAGACTCTTGGAGGATGTTACACCCCACACTTAGAGAGGGCACCTGTGTGACACATCATCATGGCGCATGGTCGAGGTTAGATTTCTGGTTGTTGTCTAGAGATATACACACTTGGGTAGCAGAGAATGAACATCTATCACGTACATTCTCAGACCATGCACCTGTACAGCTGACATTTAGAGTGCCAGGCCCATATATAGCTCCGTTTAGTTGGAGATTTCCCTCTGGGGCGTTACAGGATCAGGTTTTCAGAGAAGAACTACGGAAGAAGATAGAGGACTACTTTGCACTGAATGAGGGTACTGTTGACTCACCAGGCACTATGTGGGAAGCGTTTAAAGCTGTGATACGGGGTGACTGTATAGCACTCAAGACAGGGGTACTCAAAGACATATGCACCACATTGGAGAGATTGGAGCGGGAGATTGGAGAGCTGGAGCGATTGCAGTCCTGCTCCCCAGATCCTACTAATATGGCGAAAATCCGGTCTCGACTGTCGGAATATCAGGCAGAGGCGGAGAGAGAAACTGCATACCTATATAAATCTGCACAGGCAAGGCGATATGGAGAGGGAGACAGAGCAGGGAAAACACTAGCGGGACTGCTTAGACCACCTAGGGGGGCGGATTATATAACGGAAATAACCACGGAAGACGGTGAGCTGGTTAGGTCCCCGCCAGAAATTTTGAATACGATGTCCCGATACTACGAAACACTATATGCGTCTAAGACTAACGCTTCCCAGGCAGATATAGTGGACTACCTGGATACCATAGCATTGGCATGGTTTAGCAACAGCGCTAGAAAATACATGGAGCTCCCCATAATGGTGAAGGATGTAAGACAAGTAATAAGTGATATGCCAGCTGGGAAGGCTCCAGGAGCGGACAGGCTTACGGCGGCCTTTTATAAAGAGTACTCAGATATTCTGGCGCCACGCCTGTTGCAGGTGTATCTAGAGGCCATGGAAACAGGCACCATTCCCCCTACCCTTAGAGAGGCTACTAGTATAATATTGCTGAAACCCGACAAAGATCCTAGAATGCCTGATTCATATCCCCGCTCTCCCTCATAAATTTGGATGCTAAAATCTATGCAAAACTCTTGGCCAATAGGTTGCAGACCATGTTGCCGCAGATAGCACTGCCAGACCAGTCTGGTTTTATACCGGGCCGATCGACTGCTTACAATTTGCGAACGTTGTTTGGAATACTGCACTATCTGGCCCCACATGTTCAGGCAATTGCTGCATTGCTAGACACCACGAAGGCATTCGATTCGTTGGAATGGCGATTCCTTTTTGTTTTGCTGCCCCGCATGGGGTTTAGCCCCTTGTTTATTAAACAAATACAGCTGTTGTATACGAACCGTGTGGCACGGATACGAGTGAATGGGTAGGTGTCGACACCCATCGCCATAACCAGAGGGACGAGACAGGGATGCCCACTGTCGCCACTGTTGTTCGCCATTGCCACAGAACCATTGGCGGCATGGCTCTGCCAGCACCACACACAAAGAAGCATTGGGTTCACGTCCAGGGGACTGCTGATCTCAATGTATGCCGATGACATGATAATCTATATCACAAATCCGAGGGAAAACTTTGTGGAAGTCATGCGTGAGATTGTTCGTTACGGTGGACTTGCAGGTATACAGGTGAACTGGACCAAGTCCATGGTATTTCGGCTCACTGACGGTACTACCCAGATTGACACACAATACCCTATACAGTGGGCAGGTGAGGAAGTCAAATATTTAGGAATATGGGTGAGCAGATCGGTGCAAGATATATGGCTGGCAAATTACGGGAGGGTGATGGACTGGAAAGAGTGCAAAATACAGAAATAGAAACATCTTCCGTTGTCATTAATGGGGCGAATAGCCATCATTAAAATGGTGATTTTACCTAAGCTTCTATATTTGTTCGTGAACATCCCAATGCCGCTAAACACCCATTTTTTCAGGAAGCTGAGATTGCATGTACTGGACTTGGTATGGGCGGGTAAGCAACCGAGGGCATCCTGGAAGCTGCTGACACTACCTTTCGCCCAGGGGGGTCTGGGAGCCCCTGACTTCGAACTATATGCTTATAGTGCACAGGCGCAATATTTGTTTTTCTGCCAACACCCCACGCCCTTCCAACCACATGTAGCGATAGAAATCGATAGAGTGGCTCCCACTCCGCTGAACACGGCGATATACCAGCCTTACAAAAGACCCCATTTAGAAATTGACACAGTAGAAACACTAAGATGGGCATGGACTGGGATAGCTAAGAGGGCAAAACTCAAGGTATTATATGCACCATCTATGCCGCTAGGGGAAAACCCGCTCCTAACTCCACTAGTAGACAAAGCAGTTACGCAACGAGCCTCGGCACACGCGCTGGTGAAGGGTGCAGATCTTTATCCAGATGATACATTCCTTACTCTTCAGCAGATGTGCAAGGCTAAGGAGCCCACGGCATCAGACACACTTTTGTATTATCAGCTTAGAGCCGCCTGCCGGTATAGATACGCGTCTTTCCCGCAGGCACCGCCCGCACTACCAGCGCTAGAGAATGTGTTGGCGAATCCGTCTTCTCGCAAACTGATTACGCGTATATACAGCATCACACAAAAGGAATCGCCGATAATGGTGTGTACGGCCAGGGCTGAATGGGAGAGAGAGGCATGTATTGACATCACAGATAGACAGTGGCAATACTGCTGTTCGCAGCTAGAGCAGCTATCACCCAATTATAGATTGCGGCTAATTCACTTTAACTTTTTGCATAGATTATATCGTACGCCCTCCCAGCTGCACCGCATGGGCATACACCCGGACACGAACTGTTGGAGGTGTGGGGCATCTGGAGCCACATTCTCACATCTGGCATGGGACTGCGGTCCAATAGGGAGGTATTGGGAGGAAGTGTTTGAGCATGTTCGACAAATCACGAAACACAAGATACCGGCATCTCCGCTGACGGCGCTTCTGGGTTTTGTGTTTGAGGTCCCAAAGAACTCACGTAAACTTACGGCCATGCTGTTGCTGCTGGCAAAGAGGCATGTGGCAATTCATTGGAAAAAACAACAGGCCCCTACAATAGCAGCGTGGGTAAATACTGTGGTCTATTGTAAAGACCAGCTATCGCAATATTGGGAGTTAATGCCACTCAGATCCAGGCCGGCGGATATTTGGAAACCATTTGAGGGTTGGCTGGAGGCGGGAGGCTCAGATTTACGAAGGGGATAAGTGGAGAAGCACTGACGGCATCGCCATACAATAGGATAAACGTCAAAGTTTGGTGGTGTATATTACAAATGTGAGATAAAAGGAGAGAACCTTTGTGAGAACAGGCGCACTTGGGGGAACATGTGAGCGTATTGGCTCATGACAACCAAGTAGACTGCATGACCAACTGAGTGATATCGTGCACGAGTAATGGAAGGCAGAGGGGGTGGGTGGGAGGGGAAGTTAGTTGTTTTGGTTAAAGTAATTTAATATGAGTATACGTCATTAGCTGCACTGAGATGATAAATGGGCATAGCAGAAGTTGTAATGAGATTCTGTTGCAGCGCTGCCGGCCCGCTGGGTTGTAGGCACGCAAGTTGTGTACTGATAGCAATGCTGAAACCAGAAATTAGCTGCCGGCCTCCGGGTTGTGGGCAACAAGCTGTGTCAACCTAATTTTTTTCACACCAAATAAAAAAAAAAACACAAAAAAACATAGTTATTTGATCCGCTAATGTGCCCCAGAAGGCCGGGTTCCACAGCATCAAAGGTTGTAGTAGCCAAGTGGGAATAGGGGAGGGTGCTCTGCCTCAGATTAGGCAAAGCAGTAAGGGATTGTGGTCCGAAACCGTCATCAGAGGAGGAGATGAATGGGTAGAGGACAGAAGATCAAACTATCCTATCCAGGCAAACTTCAAGGTTGTGTACTGGGGAGAAGGAGCAGAATTTGACCCCGGATTGTGAAGTTGCCACGCATCCTGGAGGTACCAATAAGTGAGTCAGGAGGCCAAGTTCTGTGCGCTGGCGACATCAGGGGCTTTAGTGAGAGGGTGGTGTGAACAGTTAAGCCCTTTGTCTAAGACGCTGTTGAAATCACCTTATGTCCCAGTGGAGGTGTGTCCATTTTGCTAGTGAAGCAGAATGGAGCTGCAGGAAAGGAGCCTGATCGGCGTAAGGGGCGTATATGTTGCCCATGATAAGCGGGGGGCATCCAGTTTGGCATCCAGAAGGACAAATCTACCCCCAGAGTCAAGTTTCTGTGATAGGACTTGTAGTTGAGTGCCCGCCTTTATCCAGATCATAGCCCCTCTAGCACAGGTAGAATGAATAGTGGCGTTAGGCAAGCCCCTCCAACATCTCTGGAGCCTAGCGTCCTCGGTCCAATGCAAATGGAATTCTGCGAACAGTGCAGTGTGGAACCTTGTTCTGCGAAGGAGGGAGTTGATTTTGTAATGCTTAGTCGGGGTTTGCATGCTTCTAATGCTCCAGGAGGCAATATGATACTATTGGGGTGGGGGGATCAATGTTTAATGGGGTCAGTCCCATATGTTCCCATGCAGGAAGGAGAGTTCTGTGGCCCACTATGCTCTGCCGCTTCGTGGATGTGTGGGGTATGGGGAAGGGAGGAGTTGGCAACTCCAAGGGAACCTCAACCATGAAAAGGGAAGCCAGAATGGGGCTTCCCAAAGGTATTACCCAAGGTAGGGGGAAATGGCTCATAGATGGGAGGGTAGTCAATGCTGTTGATGGTGAAGGTGTAGTGTAAAGGTGTGAGTGTGACCTGGAGGGTTTATCGAGCTTCAGAAAGTGTGGCACTATGGTCAGTACCTCGAGACCCCCTCTAGGACCCAGGGGTGGTGCAGGATGAGCAACGGGGTAGTACTGCAGTGGCCTGTCAGTCAGAGGAGATTGTCTGCTGTTTGGGGGGTAACCCCTTGAGGTGGCCCCATCTCCTGTAGCAGTCCGGAAGAAGTGTCTCCATTGTCTAAGGCTTCAGAGGATGAACTCAGTGGTCCCCAGAGGGTTCGTAGAATGTAGCTCCCGTATACTGGATCAACTGCCTGCCACTGTTGACCTACGTGACCCCCATGTCAGGCAATTTATGCTTGACTCCCAAAATGGAGGCCCTCTGTCTCTGGACCATCAGTGTATAGAATGCGGAATGCAACGATTGTCCAGCAGTATGGGGTCAGGACCCAGTGCCATATCCAGTATTACTTCCCAGCCCTCATAATGAAGCATTTGCGCCACTATGGAGCATGGAACGGCTCCTGCTGGGGAGGCAGGCCAGCACTCAGTGGGACCTCTCAATGGAAAAGTAGGGTGTTATGCTGTGGTGGGGGACCAGGTCTTTCAATGAGGTAGTGTATTATATTCCAGCAAAGAATAGGAGATCAGGGGTGAGTGGACCTGCTTCCAGCAACCAGCATGGGAGCCTCACCGTGGACCAGTGCTGCTGCTGATATAATGGCAGAAGGAGGAACCATAGCAAGAAGTGTTGTGATGTCAGAGACTACCGGGTATTGGGGCACCACAATTTTGTTAACCTCTCGTAAATTCAATAATTACTAATAATAACTAAATTTTAGTATCAGTGTCTCTTTTCAAAATAGGAAGGATAGGGCTATTACAAATGTTATAAGGGACTTCTTCCACAACCCCCACCTTGATCAAATCCTGAACAATGTGCGTCAATGCTTCTTCACCTTCCCAAGATATTTTATATTGGGGCAGTCGAGGCAATGAAGCACCTTCCTTCACTTGAATATGCATTTAACCATTTGTCCCACTTCGGTATCTGATGTAGCCCATAAAGTACTAGGTAAAGATGCCAGAGTGATATCCTTTTTAATGAGACAAGATCTCTCAACCATTGGATAGTTATCATTTAAAATAACACGCACAGCTTCTGGGGAACAACGTATTGTAGCACGAAAATGTTTAAGCATATCGATACCCACAATATTATCCGGCGTGGTAGGGGAAAGCAAAAATGGACATGCTGCAGTGAATTTATCAAGACTAAATGTAAGTGGCTGTGACAGTGGGCTAGATGTAGGTGTCCCATCGAAACCTATCGATGTTATCATTGCGCCATACAGGGGAGCCCTAGGAACAAGAGCACTACGAGTAGCTCCTGTATCAACCAGAAACGGATCATTAGAGCCCAAGACATTTGCATCAACATAAGGACCTTTCTGATCTACTGGGACCTCAAACGGTTCCTTACCCCATCCTAGGCATCCTATGCATAATCAGAATCCCCAAGATCATCAACCGAATAATCAGACATTTGATATTGATTTTGTCTATCAATGGTATTAGAATAATTTGGTCCGTGTACAACTACCTCAAACTGGGGGCGAGGTCCTATACCCCCCCCCTATTTCCTGAATTCCCTGGGCGTCCTCTCATACTTCCTCTACCTGATACTGCTGACCCTGCAAAAGGGAGCACTCAGAATGCCAATGTCCAATCTCTTTACAATAAGCGCACTGATCAGAAGACAAAGTTGATCGAGAGAAAGGGGGTACACCAGGGGTATATACTGCACGTCCACCTCTACCACCACCTCTGAATGGTGGACCACATACTTGAGCCAACATAACTTTCATTTTTTACTCCTTTACCCTCTTATCCTCTCTGCTTCCAATTCCTGACGCTCATAATACTGGGCCATAGTCAAAAGGGAGACTGGGGAAGGCGTAGTCCACGAACTCTCGCTGGCCTTTAAGCGACTAGCTATGTCTGGCAAAATTTGTCGACGAACAGATGCTTACCCGTGTCATCTGTGAATGACTGCCCACTAAAGTCATGGAATGTCTCTTCAAATCGTGAAAAGAAATCAGAAACAGACTCATCCGCATCCTGTTTACAAGACGCTAACGTAGTCCAATCTATTTTCTTAGGGGGTATGAGAGTTTTTAACTTAGTTGCAATAGATTTGGGAAGATCTAATATCTCCTGTTGTGGCTTCTGTGCAGGCTCTTTAGCCGCATCTATTTCTTCTAAGTGCACCAAAGTACCACCATATGCTACATTATCATCTATTTTCCGAATTGTTCTCCACATATCAGGGGGCAAAATAAGTCCAAAAAACATATCAATATCTGGCAAGGTCATAGTGCAGGAGCTAATGGCGCCTTCCACTTCTTCATAGAAAGCGGCTGGATTTTTCCGCGGGTCAGGCAAAGCAGCTTTAAGAACCATAACATTTGCTCTACTCCAAGGAGTATAGACCCAATTATAGACAAAATATCCCTTTGCATCAGCTGAATCTTTATCAGCACTTGTTCCCGCACCCTTTGGAGGAACATACAAGGCGCAGCCTCACGCATCGGTTTTACAGTAACTACAGTATCACTAGGGTCATTATCTGTCCCCAAAACTACTTCTTTCTGCACTAGGGTCTGAACTTTTTGTGCAGTTTTAACTTTACCAGCTGATTTTTGCTCTGCTTTTAAACGTAGTGTATCATGTCTTAATTTAACTACTCGCCTAATTAAAACAGGTATATTTGACAAAAGAAAAGTTCCATCATTTAATTGTTTATAATCAGAATTGATATCATTAGGCTCTAAGTTTTTAGAAATGTTTCTAAAACCAAGTATTACCTCCCAGTTAAACTTCTCTGCAAAATATAACTGCTCTAAATCCTTCCACTGCTGAAACAGCGCTACAAGGTCTGGAGCAGTAGTCCCACGAGCTTCTTTGCGAGCAGTGGATCTGATAGTGACTTTTTCGTCAACAGTCAAAGTAGAGCTAGTCTGCCGCCCATCTTGCTTATCTAAGTCTTTATCATCTGAAGAAAGATGTTCTTCAGAAAGATCATCCTCAGGGGCAGAGGAAAATTTATACTGGGACGGAGGTCGATCTAACAAATGGAATCATTCTGAGGTTTATAAGTATAGGATAAATGGGGCGCCTAACAGGCTACTGGCCAGTTACCTCTAAACAATGCTCCCTTTCCTCCTTTTCTTTTATTGCCTTCATCTCTTTTATTTTTTAATTCTAACGCTTTTTGATATATCGTTTTTCGCTGTTCTTTTTCTGCTATAGCTTCTTCTTTCTCCCACATTTGTACACAATCAAACATATCTTGTCGACTTTTTCTCTTGAATAAACACTGCTCTACATATTGAATCTTTTTAAAGCCAAATGTCCCATTCACTGCCCATTGTAGATCAGGATCCTTTTTTGCATATTTGTTCCACAGTGTACTACACATTATGGAAGAAATACCATATTTGACATACATATGTCTATTAGGTGTCCCCTCTAGGGGAGCCGGCTGACTTCATTCTAAATCCATTTTGGTACCACCAAGACAGCAACACAGCCTACGGAGTGTGCTGGAAACAGGCATGATACCAAGTTTTTGTAAAATATTACTATTCCAAAATTTTCAAAATTGGAGAAAAATCTCCACATTACCTGCCTTTATTTTTTGCAAAAAATAAATCAAACAAACAAAACCAGAATCTTGGCCAAGCAAACAAGAGTGCCGCTTCAGCGACCTTACCAAACAAGAGTCTCCAACCTCAAACTGCTAATCTCTTGGTCGACCTAATGGTCACTGCAAAAATAACGCCAAAGGATACCTCAGTCGGGACCGGCAAACACCTGGAGGATCAAATCAAGAAAAACTGAAAAATCACTTCGGCTGCAAAGACAAGGGTTTCCTCATGCAGGATGTCTCCTCAGCAATATTCCACTATTCCGTCAAGACCACTCCTTCGGACGGCCGCGTCTCCGATGAGGACCCACGTGTCGGGCGCCAACTGTGGAAATGTGCCTTTTAATAAGCACACCGGTGCAGGGGTCACCCTTCTCTGTCCACGGGTCCTTAGACCAACAAAATAGAGATTGGCACTGAAGCTGGAATTCAAATAACAGGTTTATTAATCACTCATGAGTGGAACTACGTCCACACAGCACTCTCAAGTGCTGCCTGAGGTAGTACATTGAAGTCACAGAACACAGGCCTTATATACAGCTTTCTCTGCACTGGTGAGCATGTGGATACAAATAGAAGGTATAGGCCTACACAGGAATAGTTACCGACAAACATGGGCAGATGGGAGATTACTTAGTCAGCAAAGTGGGAGGGGGAGCAGGAATGCTTATGGCAGTAGTAAATGATTGACAGTTGAGTCTGAGACCAGGTGTTCTGGCAGCTACAAACTCTCAGCATGCATATTGCTTTTAGCTGAGTCAGGAAGTCAACTAAAATAGACAGCACAGGCTGGGAAAAATACGAGCAGCAGAGGATGGGAGAATTACAAAGCCAACAAAATGGATGCCATAACCAAGATGGCTTCAGCTTATGCTAACAGAAATTATTTCAGATTTCCACAATACTTTACCATTCAACAGCTTTTCCTCCCTACCTTTCATAAGAAAAGCCAGCACAAAAGATGAACAAATGCCCTGATAACAGCACAGACAAAAACAATTGCATGATAGTGATGATACAGCGGACAACCATTTAAACAGAATTTGTATATATATTTGAATTTTAAGCGTGGCAATGTAACTAGCAATTTAAAACACGTTTGAAACAAACCCATAGTTTTTTTTTTGGTTTGTAAATCTGTTTATTAGTACAATCAGTATTCCAACATCACTTTACAAGCAACAAAGCAACACGTTATAGTCCATCTATACCCAATAATTAAACTCCGTTCAGAGCTCACGGTACACATGTCGTGGGAGGCATCAGTAAAGGATTATATTTACAGTTACATTGTGGCCTATGCCATACATGTTAATACTGCTTCTTGAGGGGTAGTTCCCTGAGAACCTCCCGCATAACATAGTCAGTATGCAGTTGTGCCCTTAAATCAAATTCCTACTAGTTGATTTACACTTTTAATGAAAACAACCACCCATCAACAAACTACTATAACCATTTGACAGCTCCTGGCGGAATGGGCGACCCCCCTCGAGTTGTAGTGATGCGTCTTGCCACTGCGTGTAGGCGCAGTTTCAGTGTGATGTAGCTACTCATGCTCCTAACCCCCCGCCCGCCACCAGGCACACCTACGTTGGGGGAAGCCAGGGGAAGGGAAGGCCGAGGGGGGCCACACCCCCACCGCTGGTCTGCACTGCCGGCACAGCCCATGCACAAGGGGGGCGGCAAAACAAAGGCCCGCGGGGGCCAGGGGAGCCAGGGTGCACGCATATGTTGATGTTGCCTCTATGTGTGTATGTGTGTATGTATATGCAGTCTCAGAGCTGACGCCACTACTCGTCTGCAGGGGGAGGGTGAGAGCGATGAGGCATCTGGGGCGGGAGGGGGGAATTCCCGTTGCTTGCAAATTTGCGGGTGTGGTCCTGATTCGTCTGCATGGGTTACTCCTGGCGTTAAGTCCATCATGATGCCCCATGTCTCTAAGTCCCTGTCCGCATTTTCATCTGTTTGGACTGCCCTGAGTCGGCGCCCCTCCGCCACCCCCCATTGCCTTAGGTCCGCCCTCCATTTCTCTAGGGGGAGAGGCACCCCCGACTTCCAGTGAATGGCTATGCGGCGTTTCGCCAGCACTAGCCCCAACATAGCAAATTTGTGCTGAATGCGCATTGTCGTCTTGGGAGTCGGGAGTACCCCCAGAAGGCATCTTTTTATGGAAGCTTCAATAGTGAGCTTCGTGGCGCTGTGCAGGGTGTCCAACACTACGCTCCAGTAGGGGCCAAGTCTGGGGCAATCCCATGTAACATGGATAAAGTGGGCCGGGGAGAAGCCACATCTCGGGCATGCACCTGTCTGCGTCGGGTCAAACCTCACAATGCGTGCAGGCGTCAGATAAGTGCGGTGTAGATAGTTAAACTGTGTGAGCTTGAACCGGGCATTACTCGAGACGTCCTTAACCGCTGCCATGGTGCGGCGCCATTCCCCATCCGTCAAGGGTGCGGGCATGTCTTCCTCCCACCTTCCCCGTATCAGTGCAGTGTTTGGTCTGTGATCCGTTTTTAGGGCCTTGTATAGCCGGGAAATCAGTCCTCGGAAGGAACCCGGGTCCAGAATCGTGCTCAATGTGCTCGATTCCTCCGGCTCGTAGTCCATATTTCCCGAAACGTGCGGGTAATCTTTGCGTATTGTAGAAAATGGCCCCCTGGGATCCCATAGTTGTCCCTGGCAGCCTCGAAGGTTAAAAAGGAGTCATTAAAATACAGATCACCAGCCATAGTGCAGACGCCTGCACTCCAACTGGCCACATTCATCACCGAGTGCATCTGGCGATATCCCAGGAGCCATTCCAGCGGAAGCGCGCGTGCATAAGGGGCTCTTTGCAGCACCAGAGTCACCGCCCATTCCCAGGCAACTTGTCGCACTATGAATGGGCAATGCAAGGGGGTCCTAGCTCCCATCATCAGGTACCGTGGGAGCTCTGCCTCCGGACACCAACCGGCCAACAGTCTTTTTTCGGCGTTCGGGCCCTCCGCGCACCACTTTGCTGCATATTGGAGGAACCCAGCAATATAATAGAGAAGCAGGTCAGGAAGCCGAAGGCCACCCTGATCCATGTCCAGTTTCAGAATATCCAGTTTGACCCTACTCCACCAGCCAGCTCGGACCAGAAGGACTAGCAAGCTGTTCAGCATAGTGAAGGTGTCATTCGGGATTCGGGAGAATGAGTTCTGGAGGGTGTATAGGCAGCGGGCAGCAAGACCATCCTTGCCAGCGCTACCCGTCCCATGACGGACAGCGGCAATCGGTTCCAAAAAAGTATAGACTCTTTCAGATTATTGAGTATTCTCCCAGTGTTCAGGGTGTACTGGGCCTCCGGAGAGTGGGCTATCTGCATTCCCAGATAGCGAAAGTGGTCCCTTTCCCATGTCAACGCTATATGCGGGAGTGCGGCCACCTCAAGGCCCGCCAACCCTGCCAGAGGGAACGCGATCGACTTGGCCGGGTTGATTACCAGTCCGGACACTGTGCCGAAATCACAAAGGATGGTGAGCAGGACCGGGATAGCCTCCTCTGGTTGACGCACGTACACCAGTGCATCGTCCGCATAGGGACACAACATGGGTCCGTCCATCTATCTCCAGGCCCCAACGCTCCATGTCTCTACGGAGACGGATGGCAAGTGGCTCCCTAGCGAGCGCAAAAAGGAGCGGGGAGAGTGGGCACCCCTGACGCGTGCCCCGTTCAATATCAATCACCTTGGAGACCAACCCGCCCGTACGCACCCTAGCTGTGGGTTTCTGGTACATAAGCTGCACCCACGACACTAACGCCTGGCCGAGCCCCAAAACAAACCCATAGTTAAAGTAAAAGAGCTGTAGAAAAAATAAACAACATATCGAGCAACTCTAACTTAACAATCAGTGAAAGGCTTAAAAATATCAGACCGTTCTTGTGCAGTTTATTTATCATTCTATGTAAATGATTGACCTTGCACCTCTAAATACAGTCTGATATTTGATGTGCGCTGACATTTTGTTTAAAATTGTGTGGGTCTTTGGATTCTTGTTAAAAGAATCCCAGAGGCACTGGCCTGTGTCCCTGTGGAAAGAAAAAGAAAGGGTGTCCCTCCGTTTCCATGGGCAGCCAAAGATGTGCAAATGTACATATCTGCATAACAAGGGTCCAAGTGCCCAACATTGCTGATAACACCTTCAGGCCTGGGCTGGGGGATGGGCTCCCCTGCAACCCAAGGCACACACCTTGGCTAAGTGAGCAGACAGAGCAGGAAGCCAGGACAAACAGCACTAGGTGCGACTCGCCTGAAAGGCTGAAGATCTGCCAAAGCGTTTTTGTGTCTGTGCTCACAGCCTGAACTTGAAAAAAGTATCGTCTTCAACTGCAGCAAATGCAAGGCAGCATTATTCCTACGCAGGCTAGAGCAGCTGACTCAAAATTAGGTTTGTGTCCCGGCGTTTGCTCAACCTCCCCTGATTCTGGGCAAATCACTGCCTTAGGAAAAGAAAATCAACGGATTGATGTAAGGCCCTTTGGTCAAGTTTGCGCTATTTAAAAAAAAAAAAAGGTTATAGCCAAGGCAATCTTGCGATTTAATAAGAGCTAAGCACCTTCTACCAATGCATTTATTGAACAGAACAGCACAGTAATGGTGGCTTGGGTGTGTGTGGGTTCATTATTTGGCCTCGGGACATTTTCAAAAGGTTGGTATCCCATTTTTCCTTCCAGCTTTCGTGCAAAGCGATTTCTTTCTGCCCACCTTTATGTCGGACTGTATGACTCTTTATTCACCTATTAACCACAGGAACTTATTCCGATCAGTGGCCAGGTCAACCATCCCTTAAAACGAAGTTCGAAAGCACCGGACTGACTCCTGCTCCCTGGGCCTTGCCCCGCTGACCCACGTCGCCCTGCCCCGGCCTCCGTTGCACCTGTATTCGACCTCGTGTTCTTCAACCTGCATTTCTTGGATCTCTCCAGTGGCCTGTCCCAGATACCCCTTAGGTGCATCTTAAATTTCTCTCTCACCAGAGAGAGTCTTGTTGAAAAGAAGTAACTACTTTACTGATGAGGAGGAGCCTAGCGCGCAACCAAGATGGCCGCGTAGGTGCGAGGCTCCCGAGGACCTCCGCAACCTCCTACGTTTATCCTGCCTTCATCCTGAATCGGTTGAGGGGACTGTGTCGGTGAGCCTGAGCCGAGGTGGTACCCGTTTTCCGTTTTTGAATCGGACCCCGGGTGCCGGGGTGAGCACCGACCGAAGTTTGCGGCCTACTTCCCTCCTGACCCCGGATTCGAGTTTGGGGGTAACCCAGTGGCGAAGTGAACAACAACGGCGGGCTGGGCCTGGCGAGTCGCGTACCCCGCACTTTCACTTTCGCTTTTGACTCCCCCTGCCCTCATCGCAAGTGGGATTACGGCGCTTCTTTGTGTTGGGGTGGCCTCGCTGGGAGACCCTGCCTGCCTGCCTGCCTGCGGTGGCCCGCTCTGCCGTCCTGGGGTGACCCCCGGGGCTCTCGGCCTTGATTGCTTGCTCTCCACTGCGTAGCTGGTGAGGGCGCGAGCCACACGACGATGGCCACGAAGCAGGATGGGGATCGGTTGAAGGCCAAGTCTACCCGGCGTGGCACCGCGCATCAGGCCAACATCATGGACCGCTACACCCTCCCGAAGGGGTCTCCCGGCGGATCGCACAAGTCCTCCGAGTGCCCCTCGGATGCCCCGGATTTGCCTGCGGATCTGACTTTGCAGGATGTTATGGGCGCCATTGCTGAGATGAAGACCTCAGTGGGCCAGCAATTCGACACCTTGGCACAAACTCGACGCGGTCCTCATCGATGTCAACCTTGTTAGAGCCGATCTCTCTAAGACCAATGACCGGGTCGACTCTTTGGCCCACACCGCGTCGGGCCTCACGACTGAGGTAGCGGCCCTTCAGACGGAGGTGCATCGGCTCCGTCAGGCAAGTGCGCTCCTGGATCGGCGCCTGGAGGACTCCGAGAGTAGGGCCCGGAGGAATAATATCCGCATTATTGGAGTGCCCGAGGGACGGGAGGAGTCGGCGGCGGATCTCTTTGTGGAGGACCTGGTCTCTACCCATCTCCAGCCTAAGGGGCTGAGCAAATTCTTTGCGGTGGAGAGGGCCCATAGAGTTCCCGGAGGCAGGCCGAAGGTCGGAGCCCCTCCGCGGCCTCTTATTGCCCGTATTTTTAACTTTCGGGACAGGGATGCGATTCTGCAAGCTTCCAGACTGCAAGGGCCGATTAAGCTGGAAAACATGGAGGTGAACTTTTATCCTGACTTCACGCAGGCGGTCCAGAAGCAGAGACTGAGTTTCCTGGGTGTCAAGCGGCGGCTTCGGGACATGAACCTAAAATATGCCATGCTCTTCCCAGCCAGGCTGCGGTGGAGGCGGATGGTCGCACTCACTTTTTTGACCGTCCTGATATGGCCGGGGACTGGTTGGACACTTTGACTGGGGGACATGGTCGGGGTGGAGGGGGGGCGACGGGAGGTGAGCGCTCACCGGACCGGGTCTGAGGTACTGACACCGTGGCTCACCCCGGATGATGCCACTTTTGGCCATGCTTAGGGTCTTTTGCCTATTGTGCCTTGTTTCCCCTCCATGGGAGGTTGTGCTGGGTCTCGAGGGGGTTCTCCCTCCTCCTCTAGGGGGTCTTAGTAGTTTCATTTACATAGGGGCGACAGGCACACTGCAAGTTGGGGGGGCTGTTTGGGCTCATGCAGGGGTGCAGGGAGGGGGGAGTTTTGTTGGGGCTGTTGGGTTGGGGTTGGGTATTGTTTATTTGTACCACAAGGCAGATGTATTGTTGTGCTACTTCTACAGTGCTCCCTGGGGGGAGATGGCTCGACTTCGGCTATGATGGGGGGTAGGGGACTGAGTCTTTTGTCCTGGAATGTTAATGGACTGGGGACAGGATAAAACGGGGTGTGGTCCTGCAGTTTTTAAAACGTATTTCTCCCGATATAGTATTTCTGCAGGAAACACACCTCATTGGAAACTCCTTTCGTGCTATGAATAGACGGGGCTATCGCCTTGTAGCCCACTCGGGCTTCACCTCTGGTTCGAGGGGCGTGGGAATCATGGTTAAAACTTCGCTCCCGTTGGAAATGGATGAGGTGTTCCACGATGACAGGGGACGATACACGGCTCTGGTGGGTAGATTGGAGGGTAGAGTGATTGTTTTAGTTTCGGTTTATGTCCCGCCAGGGTTGCAAACAACTACTTTCGCTGATCTGGGACGCCTCCTCCTTGGCCTTCCGGAGGGGATTCTAGTGGTTGGGGGAGATTTTAACGCTGTAGTCTCCGGTACTGAGGATCGTCACCCTCCTAGGGATCTCCCCCGTGCCCAAGCGTGGTTGTCCGGCCTCTTGGATACATTGGGGCTGGTGGATTGTTGGCGGCTGAAACACCCTACGCAGATACAGTACACCTTTCATTCCGGGGCTCATGGCAGTCTTTCAAGGCTTGATTATGTTCTGATGCCAGCGGCACAGGCGGGGAGGGTTGGGGAGGTACGACATTTGGCGCGGGGTATTTCGGACCACTCTCCGCTCCTGCTGCACTTCGACATTGTCCCGAGGGGGGAGGGGAGGGTGGTCCCGGTCAATCCCTGGTACCTGCGTGATCCCACAATTCGCGCAGCTTTGGTTAAATCTCTTGAGCGGTATTTTGAAGATAATGTGGGATCTGTATCGTCTTCGGTCTCTCTGTGGGAGGCGTTTAAGACGGTAATCCGGGGGGAGGCCCTGTCCCTTATTTCCCATTCCCGTTGGCGCGGGCGGGAGGAGGTGACCCGTATTGAAACTGAGATAACTGAGTTGGAGGGTGATCTGGAATGTGGGGTGACGGACGACAAATTACATGCTCTCCGACTCAAGCAGGCGGACTATAAGGCCCTCGTCACGGAGGCAGTCAGGGGCCTCAGTAGAGAGCAGCATGGGAGACTGTATGATGTGGGTGATAAGGCTGGTAAATTGATTGCGTGGTTGGATAAAAAGGAGAGAGCGAGTCGAGTTGTCCCGTCGATTGAGAAATTGGATGGTGTGTGTGTCACTGATCCGGGTGAAATTGTTGATTGCTTCGCAGAATATTTCCGTGGGGTGTATTCCCCGGTATCTTCCCGCTCGGAAGAGGATTCCCATGCTCTGCTCAGGGACATTGCGCTGCCTTCCCTTTCGGAAGAGGATAAAGTGTCATTGGACGCCGCCCCTACATCTGAGGAGATTGCCCTCGCCATACGTTCGGTAGCTTCCGGCAAGGCCATGGGTCCTAATGGCCTTCCCATCGAATTGTACAAGCTGCGACCGGATACGCTGGCGCCACATCTCCGTGCTATGTTCCTCGCGGCCCGTTCGGCGGGTTCCCTCCCGCTGGACCAGCGTCTGGCCACTATCGTGGTTATTCATAAGGAGGGGAGGCCGCGGGATCGGGTCACGTCTTACAGGCCCATTTCTCTGTTGAATGCGGAGCCCAAAATTCTCGCCAAGGTGCTGGCTAATCGGCTGGTTAGCGTGGTGTGCGATCTGATTCACCAGGACCAGTCCGGCTTTATCCCTCATCGCAACACCGCGCTTAATCTGCGGCGTTTGCATGGGGTGCTCGCGCGGGTCCCGTTCATACGAGAGCCGGACATTTTGGCGTCCTTGGACGCCACTATGGCGTTCGACACGCTTGAGTGGCCATATATTTGGGCGATGCTGGCGAAGTTTGGTTTTAGCCCGGGATTCATTGGTTGGGTGAAACTGTTATACTCCGGACCTCTGGCGCAGGTGGTGGTGAACGGTAGAGTGTCGGCTCCGTTTGAGCTGGGCAGGGGTACGCGGCAGGGCTGCCCGCTGTCGCCGCTCCTCTTCGCGCTTGCCTTGGAGCCCCTGGCGGAGTGGCTGCGGTGGGATCCTTCCATTCATGGTCTCCGTTGGACCCCTGAGTATGAGGATCGCGTATCCCTTTACGCAGATGATATCCTTTTATACCTTGCTTCCCCGCGTAAATCGCTGATTGTAGTAGTGGATGTTTTGCATTCCTTTGGCCGCAATTCTGGCCTAGTCATCAACTGGGCTAAATCCTGTGTGTATGTCCTCTCCGGGGAGACTCCTATCCTACCGCGGGGCTGCCCTATCCAGGTCGCTCCGCAGGGATTTAAGTACCTGGGTATCTTTATCACCCTGGACGCTGAGGCCCGATATAAACAAAATTTGCTCCCCCCCCTCCAGCGCCTGAAGGAGGACGTGGCGCGTTGGAGGCGCTTGCCGCTCTCATCGCTTGGCCGTGCGGCATTGTTTAAGATGATGTCGCTGCCACGTTTCCTATATGCTTTACAGAACACGATGGACGTTGTCCCGGCGCGCTACTTTCGCGAGGTGGAGAGTCTGCAGCGCCACCTATTCTGGGATGGGAGGCCGCGTATCGCCCTTGCGAAGCTGACACTCCCGTGGTATGACGGGGGGGTCGCCCTCCCAGACATCAAACGGTACTACTGGGCCTCCCAGCTGGCCGCGATAAACCACGGCCTTTACGGGCCCGCTCTAAACCCGGCCTTTGAGATGGATAAACTATTACTGCCGGGTGGTGACTATAATCGGGCGCTTTATTCTCGATCGCTCGACGCGCGTCTGACGGGCCCTACGCGGGTCATGGTACGGGTGTGGCACGCGGCAAACTTGGCGATGGGGTGGAAGGATCGATTGACCCGGGCGACGCCACTGTATGCCTCTGAGCGGCTGGGCTCCCTGTGGACCTCGAAGGGCTTTGAGAAGTGGGACATGATAGGCATCAGCAGGGTGGGCGATCTCTGGACGAGGGGGGGATTCAAAACGTTCGATGTGCTGCAGGCGGAATTCCAGTTGCAGGACAGGGAGTACTTTCGATATCTACAGGTCCGTCACGCGCTGGTCTCCGTATTCCCGGATGTTGCCTCCATCCCGGAGTACTCCCCTCTGGAAGATAGAGTGCTAGATGGGCATGTGCCGGACGGCACGATTTCCTTGATTTACAAAAAGCTCATCAACGATCGCTCGGGACTGTTGACTAGCCTTCGTGAGGCGTGGGTCGCCGATGGATTGGAGCTGGACGACGAGGACTGGGTGTCTGCGGTGGCCTCCCCGAAAGAGGTGGCCATACCGGCCCGCCTTTGCTTCGTCCAGCTCAAAATACTCCATAGGGTCTATGTTACGGGGCCGGGTCTGATGCGTATGGGATATTCCGTGGATGGGTTGTGTAAGCGTGGGTGTGGTTCCTTAGGGACCTTCGTCCATATTTTGTGGGAATGTCCGGAGGTGGCGCGATTCTGGCGTGGTGTGCATGCGGTGTTGCAGGCGGTCACACATGTGCCGCTGCTACCTGAGGCGAGGAGGTGTCTGCTAAATGTGTGGGAGCCGACTGATTACTCAGTGCCGCAGACGTGGTGGGTGACTCTGGGCTATATGGTGGCCAAGCGTGACATAGCGCAATTGTGGGGCTCCCAGAGGTCGCCAACGATCTCGGCATGGAAGGACAACATGGATTGGTGTATGTTTCGGGAAAAAGTGGTGTATGTCGCGAGAGGTAAGCCTGGGAAATGGGTGAAAGTATGGGGCCCCTGGAACTCCTACCATGGCGGAATTTGTACCCCGCCGCTGACGCCTGATCTGGCACTGGCCCCGTCTCCCTAGTCTCCTTGTCTCCTTGGTTCTGGGTACTGAGTCCACTTTGTTTCCACTCCGGCTTGTCCCCCCCCGCTCTTCCTGTGTATCGGTAGGGTCCTCCCCAGGGGAGCTCATACTGCTGCTTCGACTTCTTGCTGCCTTGTGGATTTGTTTGTTATTTCTTACATAAAAATGGAACCGCCATCTGGGGGGTCCGGACGGTGTGGCCGCCAACGTTTTTTCTTTCCAACTCCTGTGATTTCTCACGCTGCAGCGTGTGTTTCCCACTTGTATTCTATGCTCTTATTGTTTGCTAGCGGCCGGCCCGAAGGTTGTAGGCCCATTTTTGTATCTCTTTTGACTTCTGCAATAAAGGTTTAAAAAAAAATAAAAAAAAATACTTTACTGATATTTACAAATAAACAAACAAAAAAAAATGTTCTAAAAAAAGATTACTACAGAAAGTATCTTTTTGGCACAACTCCCCATGCTTTCAAACATAACTGCCAGGCCAACAACTGTGCTGTGATCGCATAAGGGGTTAGCTAATACAGATGATATTCAATCAATCAAATAAACTTTATTCAGGTTTTAGTAAAAAAAAAACATAAAAGTTACACGGATACAGGTAGATAAAACCAGTAATACGTTAAAACATGATTTAAAAAGTCAGAACCTCTTATACAATTTATAAAAAGACCCAATACGCACCCAGCCAAATTTATTCGAGCTTTAAAATGCCTCGGACCAGATAAGGATGACTTCCAGTTGTATTTACTTTATACCGCGAGCTAAATCAGCTAAACTAATAAACATACCTAGACCTTCAATGTCTACACATCCATACAGGTCCTAGATTTCACAGAAGCTTTTAAAAACCCTACTATAAAAATGATGCAGTCCTCTTTCAGCAGTTGAAGATACATAAGGGCAGGACGGGCCTGTCTAAAATTAATTCTTTTTAAAATGGGAACCAGAAAATGCCTTGGGGGGGGGGGGGGGTTCATACAATTTACAGAAAAACATAAAGTGCAGCAGATCCTGTGGAGACTTTCCGTCACAACCGCAGGGAGCTAGCACTTGACCTCTGCTGTATCCCTTAGGTCTGGCTAACAGTAGGTGGAAAATGTTCATCCGAAACCTAGTTAATAAAAACTTCTTGTGTGTTGACAGAAACCCCATAAGATAAGGTTCCGTTGTCAAAGTTGTTTTAAGCATTGAATACATACGAACACTAGGTTTCAGCATCTCCTGCGCTTCCCTGTCCACTTTCCTTGAGGTTAGAAAGGCTACCCTAGTTGATTCCACATCCTTCTTGACAATAGATTCAGGCTTACAAAATAAATCGCCGCACCCTATCCCTTCAAAACTGCTTTTAATGTACCTAAGCCAGGGAATACGGGATGAATTGTCGAGAGACATACACTCTCTTAGAAACAAATAGTTGAGAGTTAGATCTTTGGTGAGCCAGCACTTCAGCCAAAAAGTCAGGGGGCGCAGAGCAAGAATATCACTTAAATAGGGAACCCCCAGTTCCTCATGGACCGCTAAGTTAGAGGTTCTGCGCAGAACACACAAAAGACGTTTCAGAAAGTAATTCTCCGCTACCTGAAGGTAATCCGCAACAGTATATCCCCAGATTTCACTGCCGAAGGTAGCTATGGCCATGGTTTTGGCTTGATAGACTTTCAGCATAGCTCCTGTTGGTTTCTTCCCTGTTTTACAGGCAAAGTTAAAAATTGCTGCATTTACCCGGGCCAGGTCCCCCTTTTTCATCGAGATTAAAGGACCCCATTTTAATTGGTCATCAAAAAGAACCCCTAAATAGGAAAATACGTTAGTACGGGGGATCTTAGCGGAGCCAACACTAAATTGAAAACTCTTTTTGGGTTGTTGCCCCACTTTCATGACATAGGATTTAGAGTTATTAATTGCCAAGTCACGATCAGTCATGAATCAAGAAAATGTTGTTAAAAGAGATTGCAAACCCATTGCAGTCCTGGATATGAGGACGGCGTCGTTTGCATACAGCAGAATGGGGATGCCACGCCGCCCTACACAAGGGTAATCAACTCCAGTTGCTCTTAGTACAGTATCCAGATCATTGATGTCAAAATTAAACAAAAAAGGCGCTAAGATGCATCCTTGACGGACTCCCCCCTTAATCTCAAGGTCCCAAGTGTCCTGCAGGTCCTGTGAGAACCTGACATTAGCTTTACTTGATTTATGCAGGTCCTCTAGGAAATTAACAATACTATTCTCCACCCCCATTGCCCTCATGGACTGCCAAAATTTAACCCTATTAACGCAGTCAAATCCGGAGGACAGATCCATGAAGGCGAGGTGGATAGTGATGGGGCATGCAACAGTATATTTGATAAATTAAGACATTGAGCAACAGTAGAACGTCCTGGCCGGAATCCATACTGGACATCCAACAGGATCTCATGCTCCTCTGCCCATGTTGATAATCTCTGCAAAAGAATACGTCCTACCACAAGAACCACTGAGTCAATGAGCGAGATTGGCCTGTAACAGTGGGTACTGTTTCGGTCACCCTTCTTGAAAACAAGGACTATGGTGGAAAAGGCCCAAGACTGAGGACAGCCATTCTTTGCCGCTGCGTTAAATACTGCCTCCATTATCGGGGCCCAGAACGGGGGGTCTGACTTGAATAAGTCCGGAGGGATCCCATCTGGGCCCGGCGCTTCATTAATGGATAACCTGTAATACCAGCCATAACCTCACCCCTTTCAAAAGTTATTACAGGGTCATTTGTGTCCCGACTTTCTTGGCAAATATTCTCCTTAGGGTAGTCAAACATAGATTTGAAGTGAAGCACCCACTCCTCCTCAGTAATGTGTGAGTCTAAGGCCCCCCCTTTCCTGATCAAAAAAGGGTCGGTTCACAACATTCCAAAACCTAGAGCTGTTCCTAAGAGTGCTTGAATAAATCAGCTCCCTCCACGCCTCCTCCTTCAGGGCACCCTTCCGTCTGGCCAGAGCTGACATATTTTTTTCGGCAAACACATACCTCGGTTTTAATTCTTGGTTTGGCTGACAGAGCTTCCCTCAGCTTCTTTGCTGCCTTAGAGCAATGAGAGTCAAACCATCTGGGGCCGTGGATGGCATTTCTACTGGCCGGGACGCTTAAGATTTCACCCACTTTACGCGCTATTGATTGGTATGCGCCAATAATCTCATTGCAGCTGTACATAATGCCAACTCAAGGGCACAGGATTCATTTACTTCACTGTAAAATGTATCTGGGGATATCTGAGACCATTTAAATCTTCGCTTGCCATCAGTCGGTCTCAGTGCACCCCTGGTTGAAACGTCACCGATTCTTACTGATAATGGGCTCATCATGTGTACACATAGCGGGTTGTGGTCGCTAAATTCACTCACCAAAATATTAAAACCATGAAAAGATGATTGCAAGGAAGAGGAGATTAAGATAAAATCTATAAACGACCCCATACCGCGCCCTTTAAAAGTTGGCATCTGCATGCAAGTGTGCATTTATCAGTTTAATAAATGCAGAAATATATTATTTGTTACTTAAGTTTTTCATGTAGGACTAAATTTGCTTGTCACATAATTCTTATGTTAGTAATATATAATCACATTGACTTTTCTGATTACAAGATACCACCCTGTCCACAGCCACACAGAAGTGTAAATGGTACCCCCACCATTTTTCCATTAGTAGCCACAAAACCAAAAGTGCTGGCGTGTTTGAAGATAGGACACATTTGATTGGCTGATACTTCGCGGCCAAAGGCTTGTTGAGTGGGATGTAGGTCACCATTGCAATTCTCTTTAGGACGACACCATGGGTCCTGTTCGCAAAGGTAAATTTCCCTTTCTTACAATTGCCAGAATTCAGAGATTCCTTAACTAGGCACAAGAAATCTATTCTTTTTTTCTTTATGTACATTATTATGTATTCATTGCTAGGTACATGAGTGGAAATAAATTCCTGAAGGCTCAATGTTATATGCTTAAAACAGCTCAAAACGCTATATAAATGCAAACATTTTTCCCTCTTCTATCCCTTCACTATCCTTCTCAATCCAAGTAACAGACCAACATATCCACCACTCACGTTAATTTCATATTTCACTATACTAATTCACCACTAATACTTTATGGGTTCCAGAGTAGTGTGTTACTCGCCGAAAAAACACTTCAACACCTCATTAGGGGTAGCACGCACTATATAAATGCAAACCTTTTCCCCTCTTCTATCCCTCTGCTATCCTTCTCAATCCAAATAATTGACTAACATTTCCACCAATCAAATTATTTTCATATTTCTCTATACTAATTCAAGACTATTCATTTATGGGTTCTGGAGTAGCGTGCTACTCGCCAAAAAGGCGCTTCAATGCATCATCAGGGGTAGTAAGCGGTATATAAATGCAATTACAATACAATACAATACAGTGACTTCGCCTACACAAGCGCAGAAAGTTTAACACCAATGCTTGTTTTGTTTTATTAAGGAAAACCCCTTCCAATCATTATTTTTTCTTGAACATTTGAAAATTATTACCATCTTCTTTTTAGGTCTTATTGAGGTGGGATGCATATCTGAAATTAATCAACCTGCTACTTGAAAAAGGAATCTGCTATTTCAAAACAAGCATTGACAAAGCCAATACGTCTTGCCTATGTGGGCTTTGCTAATGGTTTTTTGCCATGTTGCAGATGGATGAAAGTAAAGGGAAAAAAGCTTTATGACAAAGCTAGCATTGACAGCGTCAGTGTTTTTTTTTTACTTGCAGCTATGCTGCACTGTAGCCAGCACTGCTGTATATATTTATACTATAACGTCCCTGTAGATCTATAGTTTGGGTGTCCCAAGCACACTCCTGACCTTTGCATGCTGCCTCCTGTTCAAAATGGGCTAGCATGTATTTACATTTAGATCATATTATATGTAATAATAAAAGTCAAATATTGGCAGAGCCAATACGTTTTGCCAATGCGAAATCTATTGTCTTTGTCAATGTTTTTTGTACATGTTGCAAATGACTATAATAACGATGTTAAATAATGGAATGAGCAGCCAAAGTGGGGATCCGGGTTCGAGGCTCGGCTCAACATCCTGTGATCCCTGCCAAATCATGTAATCTACCCAGTGCCATAAACAAGGGGATTTTGTGCAATATAACTGGTGCTCTTATGAATTGCTGAAATACTTTATAGAATTTTAAGTGCTTTTTATAAAAGCTGCCCATACTGTAAAAAAGGTGCTTCATAAATTTTTAAGGTATGCCAGTGTCCCAGGTAAGTAGAAAAGGAAGCCTGCGAGGGAGGAAGCCCTTGAGGTTATAGAGGATAGGTCAGGAAGCGCAGCAGCAGTAGAGGAGGCGGCGCAATGGGACAGCAGGCAGTTGGTAGGGAGCAGGGAGATATCAGCCAGAGCTGGTTCAGAGTTGGGGGTAGTAGTAAAATACAGCAATAATCAATATTCAGTGGGTTTCCTAGATCCCTTGGCCCCTGTGCCACTGCACATGTTGCACCATTAAAATCATCACTCTAATGCCTTCAAGGTATTTGCACTTTTGACTGCTTATTTTGTAGTCAAATATAGCAATGATCAGTGTTCATTGGGTTTCCTAGAACTTTGGGCCCCTTTGTCACTACACCTTCTGCACCATTCAAATCATGGTCCTAGTGCCTGCAAGGTCATTGCACTTGTGAATGCTTGTGTAATAGTTACATACAGCAATAATCTGTGTTCAAAGTGTTTCCTAGAGCTTTTGGAACCTGTGCCACTGAACCTGCTGCCTCATTCAAATCATGATGCTAGACTCCATAGGGGCATAGGAGGTCTCCCTTGATAAAGCCACTGTAAAACTAGACTGCGTATAACCACTGGATGTAAAAGAAGATGTGTACTCCAGGAGTTTATTAGGACCCACCACTAGGTTAGGCTGGTGTGAGGTGTATATCCCAGTGTTTTCTGAACTTGTGACAGTTTGTGGCCTCCTATTTCCTTGAAACCTAAGTGCCGCTTTACTTTTGTCAAATGATTTGATCATATCAAATTTGACCATGAGTGTCCCCAACTTCACTCGTAATAGGGAAACTTCATTAACTAATTTTTGTAATGATTTCTTGGAGCTGGCTTAATTCACTCTGGCATGTGCAAATAGTACCTACATTGTTATCCCCAACCGCTCTTTTAGCTTACGCTGCGGCAGAGCTTTATGTTAATGTTAATGTAGGAGACTTATAAAGCACTCTGTTACCAAACGGTGTCCTGGCACTAACCTAATGATCAGACCAGAAAACAGGAATCTTTACCAAAAGTCTGATATGCTGAAAAGCCGTGGCAGAACGGATGGATAGCGGGAATTTATTCCAGATTATTATAGTTCCCAGATAAAAACTTCTACCACCCCAATTCATTCTTTTGAATTTTGGTACCACCAAGGTTCTAGAGTTAGAAGATCTAAGTGATGTACTAGGCGAGTAGTATCTGAATTTCTGGCCTAAGTCTTGAGGTCCTTACTTGTGCAAGGCTTTGTACACAAAGCACAAAGCTTTGAATTGGATCCTCTCCTTCACCGGCAGCCAATGCAGCTGTTTGATTGTCTTCCTAACTGATAAAAATTTAGGGATACCGGTGAGAACTCTAGCGGCTGTGTATTGCAATACCTGAAATTTCCTGTATAGGCCGTTACAATAATCTAATCTGGCCAATATCAGCGCTGATATGACCAGTATTTGAGAATTTGCTGAGAAGAAAGGCAAGATCTTTCTAACTTTTTCTTAAAATAAAAAAAGAGAAAGATGTCAGAGCACTGATCTGCTTAGCAAAGGTGAGCCTGTTGTCTGTAATTATCCCAAGGTTTTTAGCCTTTTCTACTGGCACTGGCAAGTCACCTAGATTAGTTGGCCACCCCCCTTTTTCCGGTCCAGGGAAGGCATGGCTTGGCAGTTAGGGCTGGACTGTTCCCATGAGGCACCGGGTCAGACTGATTTGCATATGGCCATGTCTGAACTGGGGTGGCAGAGTGGGCTAAAGAACGGTGATGGATCAAACCTAGATCTGTTGACTGGGTGTGAGTGTTAGATTGGTCCTGATGCTCCGTCCATCACCATCCTCTTTTGTACCGCTTTGTTCGCCATAAGTTGGCAGGGTATGCTCAAACGTGAGTCCCTTGCTCACTTTGCCACTGGATTCAAGCAAGCCTGGCTGAAGACGGCTGAAATGCCAGAAACCGGTCCTAGGAAGCTTGTTTCCGGTCCAGGGAAGGCATGGCTTGGCAGTTCGGGGTGGACTGCTCCCATGAGGCACAGGGTCAGACTGATTTGCATATGGCCATGTCTGAACTGGGGTGGCAAAGTGGGCTAAAGAACGGTGATGGATCAAACCTAGATCTGTTGACTGGGTGTGAGTGTTAGATTGGTCCTGATGCTCCGTCCATCACCATCCTCTTTTGTACCGCTTTGTTCGCCATAAGTTGGCAGGGTATGCTCAGACGTGAGTCCCTTGCTCACTTTGCCACTGGATTCAAGCAAGCCTGGCTGAAGACGGCTGAAATGCCA
Organism: Triturus cristatus; assembly: GCF_964204655.1. Taxonomy (NCBI): domain Eukaryota; kingdom Metazoa; phylum Chordata; class Amphibia; order Caudata; family Salamandridae; genus Triturus; species Triturus cristatus. The sequence continues at coordinate 926,783,522 of NC_140584.1, forward strand.
GAAACCGGTCCTAGGAAGCTTGTTTCCGGTCCAGGGAAGGCATGGCTTGGCAGTTCGGGGTGGACTGCTCCCATGAGGCACAGGGTCAGACTGATTTGCATATGGCCATGTCTGAACTGGGGTGGCAGAGTGGGCTAAAGAACGGTGATGGATCAAACCCAGATCTGTTGACTGGGTGTGAGTGTTAGATTGGTCCTGATGCTCCGTCCATCACCATCCTCTTTTGCACCACCCTGGGGACCAGAAAGAGGAATCGTTGCCAAAGAGGACAACCTCCGTTTTATTAGAATTCAGTTTTAGACTGTTAAAGCTCATCCATGAACTTACGGCTGACATGCAATCACTGAATATCTTACAATTGGAATGTGGTTGTTTCATGACTGCTACGACAATTTGTGTATCGTCAGAATAAGAGGTTAAGGCAAAGCCGAATGATGTTATAACTGGGGCCAAAGCAGCTATGTAGACGTTAAAAAGAGTAGGGCTAATTGAGGAGCCCTGTGGCACTCCACAAGGGAGGTGAAAAGGGTTAGACTTAAACGGGTCCATAGCTACAAATTGCATCCTATCTTCCAGAAAAGATTTAAGCAGATGGAGTGCTGATCCCTGCACCCCTATTGTTGTTAGTCTATCCACCAAAATAGTATGGTGGACAGTATCAAAGGGCGCCGACAAATCTAATAGAATAAGTGCGGCCCTCCATCCGTTGTATAGAGCTACCCTGATTTCCTCGACTGATTTGATCAGGGCCGACTCAGTGCTGTAACCGGTTCTAAAGCTATGTTGTGTATCGTCCAAGCAGCTATGTAAGGTGATGTAATCCATCAGCTGTTTATTCATGGCCCTCTCTAGAAGTTTGGTGGGAAAAGGTAGGCGGATATAGAGCGACAGTTGTTAACGTCCTCTGGATCTAAGTTTTTTTTCCGGATAGGCAGAATTTATGCCGTTTTTCACAGCTTAGCGAAAACACCCATCCTAAAGATATGAGTGAACATTTTTGGCAGATTTTCAGCAACGATATCTTGCACCATTTTTACCACTGCCACTGGGCAGGGCTCGATCGACGAGCCTGATTTTGCTTTTCCAATTAGATCCACCACTAGTGCCTTTTCCAGGACATCGAATTGTCAAAGCGGGGCTCCTCAGTGGAGCTATCTGCTTCAGGCTTCATATCAGAGATGGACAGTTTCTCCTTAACTCTACTACAGCCTACTTCATTAAAATGCTTTCCAATTTAAGCACAAAGTGCCTTGAAATCTGATCACACATAGCCTTACTGCAGGAAACCCACTTATTGGGCTCTAACTGCCCCTTACTGTGTTGATTTGGTTACAACTGTGTCTTTCATGTGGGTTTTTGTTGAGGCTCCAGAGGAGTAGCCGTATTACTCCACAAGCACTTCCCACTGGTTGCCATATGGTTCATCCACAACCCGCAAGGTTACTACATCGGAGGGGTGAAGACACTAGACGCGAAATCATACAGCAACCCTAGCATTTAAATTCCACAGACCCTCGAAAAGCTTACAAAATTGATAATCAAGCTGCCACCTGGGACAACGGTCCTTGGCGGTGAATTTAACACTACACTTACCCAAGACAAAGAGCGTCAGGCCCCCCACTAAACACTACTGGTAAAATCCAGGGCACTTATCTCTTAGATGGACTCCCTGGAATTATGCGACAATTGGCAGATATGGCACAGAGAGAGGGCATACACACACACACATCTTAAACCTTTATCCCGCATCAATCTCATACTTCTCCCTGCCTGCACACAACAGCAGCAACAATTACCCCCTGAGGGGTCTCTGACCATTCACCAATTACTCTCCAAGTGGGGACCCCTATGCACCATAAACAGCCACTCTGGTGTCTCAATGCCTAGTTTGTTGTACAAGATCGGACACTCCTACTTTGAGATAAACATTGAGTCGGTTACCAAGGCGGGGACCCTGAGGGCAGCAAGGAAAGGCATGATCAGAGGGTTGGCCAAACACACAGAAAGGGAAAAATGCAGCTGTATAACAGAACTTGAGACTCACATTTTAATGCTGGAGACCAAAGCAGTCTCTGACATGTCTGACTCCCTCCGCCAACATATCCGAGAAAGGTAATAAAAGCAGTCCTCTACTGGTTAGCCACCAGAGATACTGGCTCCAATTTGAACCTCTCCATTACCGACCCAACAGGACGCCCACTACACACACCAGTCGAGATAGCAGGAGCCTTTGAGGATTGCAATAGACGGTTATAAGCCCACCAGTCAAGATCCACCCGGGATCATACCAGCCCCCTCCTTGACAGAATACTCCTTCCACACCTCACAAAGCCTCAGTGGTAAGAACTGGACTTCCCTTGTATAGAAGATGAAATAATATCCACAATGCGTGTTTGGAAAAGTGGGAAGACTTCCGGTCCCGACGGGTTTCCTCTTGAATAATACTGTTAATTCAGAGACATTATTGCCCCACACTTGCTCCGGTTATCAACCAAAGTGGCATGAAGGGGCTCCTTCCCATCCAAGCTAGACTTAGCTTCTATGGTGGTACTACCCAAAGCGGGACACCCAGCAGACTGTTGTGCCTCATACAACCCCATATCCCTGATAAACATGGACATAAACTTTTTTGTCTAAGCATTAGGAAATAGTTTCCAGCGAGTCCTCTGTACCTTAATACATCTGGACCAATGTGGCTTTATGCCCAACCGCAGATTCCGCCACTGCATTAGACACATCCATTATGACACTACAGTTTACGCCACTTCAGTGTACGCACCTCTATTCTATGCTACTCCACTGTATGCTATTCCACTCTACGCAAGTCCACTCTATATACACTGTACGCTATTCCACTTGATACCACTCTACTGTATGCCACTCGAGTCTAAACCGCTACACTATGTGCTATTCCACTCTATGCACTCCACTCTACGCCATGCCAGTGTACGCTATTCCACTGTACTCTAATACACTGTACCTTACTCAAGTCTACACCACTCTATTGTACGCCACTCCCACGGTACGCCACTCCACTTCACTCTACGCTATTTCACTCTATGCCACTCCACTCTAACCCACGCTATTCTACTGTATGCCACTCCATTGTACATCACTCCATTCTGTCCTATTACGCTGCACGCCACTACAGTTTACTTCACTCCACTCTACGCTGCTCTACTCTATAACACTATACTCTGCGGCACTCTACTCTATGCTATTCCACTCTACGCCTCTCCACTGTACACTATTCCACTCTATGGCACTCCACTGTATACCACTACACTCAACTCTATTCCCTTGTATGTCACTAAGATTTTCTTCTCTTTTCGTGTGAACAGAACATCCACCAATTTGTGGAGAAAGGGGTATGTTTTAATTGAAGCATTCTCAGCTTGTAAAAATCCGTATTTGTAAAGCTTATGGGTCTCAAGGCGCTAGGGGGCGTTGTGGAAATTAAGTGAGCTATTGCCCAATCACATGGTGCTGAGCTGCCGCCGGGGATCGAATCGTGAGCCCTGTGCTCTGAAGTCAGCTGCCCTGGCCGCTGTACCACACCTCTCCAGCTTCTAGAGAGCTATCTCCATCATTGGGATAACTTGATAGATATAACTCTGCTGCTAAATCTCCACTGAAAATCAGAGCGTAAGGAATGATTTGGTGTTGAATAATAACAGAAAGTACTTTGATTTATGGAGTAAATGCTAAAATGGGTTCACAGAAAATCCACCATATGGTTAATGTGGATTATCGAGCATTACATTTTCCTTGATTGTGTTCATTGACACATTCTGCTGCTGGATTGGTTTCTGGTTTAGCTGTTCATTCACAAACAGCAGGATTTCCTGACACCCACACAACTCTAAACAAGGCATTTTGTGCCCAGGCAGTTTCCATGCAGCTCTTAGCATGCACAATTTTGGTAGATAATTAACCATGATTCAATGAGATTAAGGGCCATAGTCAGACATGCAGCAAATGCAAAATCTACCTATTTAAGAAGGAAGTCCTAAATCCGCAGTTTGAGAAGTTTCACTTTGTAGACTCCAGCAGAAGAGTTATCATGCCGATCGATCCCTATGGCAGAGATGCAGCAGAGTTATCATGCCGATCGATCCCTATGGCAGAGATGCAGAAGAGTTATCATGCCGATCGATCCCTATGGCAGAGATGCAGAAGAGTTATCATGCCGATCGATCCCTATGGCAGAGAGAATGCTGCTGGTATATACCTCTAATACCAGACAATGTCCCAATTAAGCACTTACTAATTTCTCTATCATCAATTGGTAGATTGTCTCTTACTGATCAATACTTAAAAAAGCCTTTAAGGGTTTGTTCATTTTTGCAAAAGTTGAACTGGGGAAGCAGACAAACACAAAGTACGTAAACCTTTTTTTTTGTTTTCGCTCACACATTGATTGTAGTGAATGAAGTGTTCCTGGGAAATGCAACAATGAAACATAAACAAATAAAACCACTGAATACTTTATTAATGAATTTGGTCGCATTTAATGTGTTTGCAGGCAGAACTTTGCAACGCTGTACTTATGTTGTAAAGCCACAGACAAAATAATGACTAGATTGTAAAAAAAAAAATATCAAACATATTATTGCAGCATATATATTCCCTTAGCATGATTTACATACATGACATTGACCATGTCGCATTAAATATAAACTATTTCTGTTCTTAGTGGTGAACTACTCCTCGGTTTAAACTGCCATGTAAATTAGGCCTACTGGCTGTTCTTAAGCAAGGGGGAGGAAAGGGAGGGAAGAACTTCCCAGGGCCAGGAAAGGATCTGCAAATGCACATTCCTGCATAACAAAGGGCTTCTTAACAAGGGGTGTTGCAAGCACCTGCAGTCAGTGACTGTGGCAGGCTAGAGGATGGGGGAGCTGCCTCAAAATACACATCTTGGTGAAGGAAGCGCCCCAGCAGCAGCTGCAGGTGAGACGGTCCTGAAAGTTCCACAGCAACCAGAATGAACCTGAGGAATGAGAAAATGTGATTTTGCAGGTGCATCCTTGTGATTCAATGAGAGCTGAGCACTCTGTAAGAGTATATTTACCTATCAGACCAATGCGGTGTATTTGTCTGCAACAGCAAAGAAAATATATTAAAATCATTTGCTTTGTTTGCTTAAATAAATTTTCCTTGAACATTTCAAAATCATTACAGTGTTATTAGCATTTACGTCTTTCTATATGTAAGTGACTAGGGCTTTGTTTCTGAAAATCGTCAATCTGCTGAAGATTTGTTATATATATATATATATTTTTTGAAACCTTTATTACAGAATTCAAACGATATACAAAGATGGGCCTACAACCTTCGGGCCGGCCGCTAGTAAACAGTATGAGCATAGAATACAGTCAGTAAACAGTCGCTGCAGCGTGAGAGAGGTCACAGGAGTTGAAAGAAGCGTTGGCGACCACACCGTCCGGACCCCCCACATGGCGGTTCCATTTTTATATAAAAAACGACAAACAAATCCACAAGGCAGCCAAAAGTCAAAGCAACAGTATGAGCTCCCCTGGGGAGGAACCTACCGATCCACAGGAATAGCGGGGGGGATATATTTTTAAGCTGTTATTGATCCTTTATTTGATGGAACGTTTCCCGTATTTTGCTTGTAACATTATAAGTGCACTTATTTTTCCTCAACCTACTTTAACCCAGGGCAAGACAGAAAAAAACTCAAAAGGAAGAAGAAAGCGGAAGAGAAAGATGGAAAAACCATATCAATGGGACAAAGCAGGGATCGAAAAGAATCTATAAGAGCGAGATTAAAAAGGCAGGGAATGTGGGAAGAGGAGGAATCAAGACTATGCAGCCTTAGTATTCAACACCCCCGACCTTAGATAGTGTGGGCTGCTGCTTCCGAGCAAACTTTTGGATATGACACTTAAGGGCATATTTACTAACATTTTGCACTGTGTTTGAGTCACAAAAGGGATGCAAACTCGCATAAAATGTTTTTTTTATTATTTACTTTCCAGGGCAAAACTTATTTTGCACACATACACACATACAAAGTAGGAAAAGTTTTAAAAGTTGTCTAGGCAGAGTATTTTGTACTGGAAGGGCACCCTTCCAGTATAAAACCTATGCTAGACTCCTGCGCACGCCCTTGTACTATGTCAAAAAGGTGTGTGCGTGGCGCACAGTAGCAAAATTCTGGAACAGGAGTTAGGGAAAGGGAAGGAGAGTGGCATATATCTATAGATATGTGTTGGACTTGGCCCTTTTTGCAGGGTCATCCCTGAACTTTTTGCCTTCCTCCTGTATTTTTTCTGACCTGTTGTTGGCTGTTTTATGACTCAGGGCACTTTACCACTGTTGATCAGTGCTAAAGTGCATATGCTCTCCCTATGGTAAATTGATGTATTGATTAGTAACTCCATGATTGGGTTATTTGATTTACCTGTCAGACCCTAGTAGAGTGCACCATGGGTGCCTAGGGTTTGTAAATCAAATGCTGCTGGTGTCTGCCACTGCAGAGCCTGTGTGCAGTCTCTGACTGCCATGTTGACTGGCCAGGTGCACCCACTTGCCAGTCCCTAACCTTCCCTTTTCTTCATATCAGACACCCCTATGGTAGGCCCAAGGGCAGGGTGCATTGTAAGTATAAGGTAGGACATGCCCTGGTGTGTGTGGCATGTCCTAATAGTGAATTCCAGCCATTTTCGTTTTTCACTATTGCAAGGCTATCTGTTCCCCATAGGCCAGAATGGGCAGTTTGAATATTACATCTTATAATCCTAACTGACTCAGGGAACTAGGTAGAAATTCGAGTTTAGTATGCCTGAACTCAGAATGATAAAATATATCTTTTAGTGAAGTTGGTTTTAACATTCTGTGTTTGAAAATACCACTTTTAGAAAGTAGGTATTTTCTTGCTTAACTGTCCAAGCCTGCCTCTGCTGGGTTGTGTATTGTGTGTCTGGTTCTGTGAGTGACAGGGGTTGGGGGATTCCAGGGGAGAGGGTGAGTCAGCACAGGGCTGAATAGAGAGATCTGCATGTAGATGGGTGGGAGGAGTTGCATCTGGGACCTGCATAGGGCTGTGCCTTCCCTCCACAATGCTGGCACCACCTCCTGTGGTGTGTCTGATGCCCCTGGCCTACCCTGTGAAAGGAAAGAAGGAGTCTTGTCAACAAAGTGCTCCAGGATTGACCAGAACTGGTTTGGACTAGGCAAAGGTCTCTCTGCCTTCATAGAACAAAGAGAAAAGTAGTATAAATATGGGGACCCAGACCCCAAGACTTTAGATCACTTCTGGAACAACAAGACGAACCTCTGTCAAGGAGAAGAACCAAAGGAAGATGTAGGAGTTGTACTGCCCCCCTGCCAGTGTGCTGTGTTACTGGGTTGGCCTACAGTGGTGTCTTCAGTGCCAAGGAGAGGAGAAGGAACTTTTGTGTGTACTTCATCATCTTGCAGAATATTTCTCCAACGGCTTGCACTTGTGCTTGCCTCCTGCTGAAGTCTCAGGGACAAAAAACTTCACCACTAGCTCCCCTCTGAATTTCCTTGCTGGGAATTCTATCTGCAGAAGCCTGTGTGTCGCTGGGAGCTGGCAGCGCGACGCAACAAGAAGAAGCGTGTCGCCGCCGCAGCTGTAGTCGTCGCATCGCCGGAGAAGCGTGCCGCCGCTGCATCTCCCCAGAAGCGTGTCTTCGTCGCAGCTGTCTGTTGTCACATCACCAGAGAAGCGTGTTGCCACTATGAGGGTCGCCGTCGCATCATCGGAGAAGCGTGTCGCAGGGCCTGTCGCGGCTCCAAAGTACAGAGTCACCGCAAGGCTGCCAGGGCGTGAACGCATCGTCTTCACATCGTCACATCCACGGCACCATCTTATTGCATCGCACCGGATTGTCGCATTGCATAGAGGCGCCATCTTGCCGCATCGCAACCAGGCTGCAGCACGAGAATCTACACATCACCTCCTCTCCGGTAAGGATCAAGACGCATCCCCTACTCTGCTCAAGCATTGAGGCGCGACGCATCATCTCCCCCGAAGCAAGGAACCGACGCATCACCAACCTGGGGGGCTTATGTTTATTTTGCGTTATGCATCCAGGTACTTTTGTGAGAACTGTGTCGCATTTACCATCGACTTGAGCTAAGTGAATTCTACCATCTTTAAGTCAATTTTGAGTACAGTATTGTGGATTTTTGTCGTTTGTGGCCTTGTGTTAAGTCTATATAAAAAATACTTATTTTTATAAAAACCAGTATGGTGTCCATCTGTAGTGTTTTCACTGTATTACTGTATGTGTTCACTAATGCTTAACACACTGACTCTGAGATAAGCCTGTCTGCTCGTGCCAAGCTACCAAGGGGGTGAGCAGGGGTTATCCAGTAGTGTAATACCCTTTCCCTGACTTAGAAGCAAGGGTCCCTATTTGATCAAAGGTACCTACCTCTGCCAACTCGAGACCCCCAGTTCTAACAATATGGCGCTCTCCTGCTCCCACCTTGCCACGCACGCAGTACTGCATTTTTGGCTGCTGCTTTGGGTGACACTTTCGTAAATCTGCCCCTTATTCTTTTACACATTTAGCACTGGTGGAGATCTTAGATTGTCTCATGTTACACTAAAACAGCTAATTTTGGGTCTTATCTACTAATATTCCAAATAAGAAATTGTAAGTTGCAAATCCCACCTTATTAATATGCATGAGGTAGGTTGAAAATTGAGATCCACAATAATTGCCTAAAGTCGCAGCATAGGGGTGTGAAGGGGGGGTGGGGGTCAGAGGACAACCATGTGTTTAATTGCTTTCAAATAAAGCAGTTATTTTTTTCATAAAGTCAGCCTGTTTTCCTAACAGGAAAAGGGGATTTTATAGTTGGTATTCTAAATTGCTATAGAGTGATAAGAAATCAGGTTGGTGGGGTCCTTTTTGAGTTTTCGCATTGAGGCTAATGTATGCTCGCAGAGGGTGGTAGGCCATTGGTTCCTGGTGTCTTGTTCCTGGCTAATTCTGTGATTGCCGTCTTAATATCATGAGCTGTAATAGGTGTATCTATCCCCTCCTGATTCACATGGGACAATCAGGGGAGAGGGTTTGCCCCACAAAGGTCGGAATGGCTTCTGGGGAAGTGTCATGGTGGTGACACTATAGGGCCCTATAGAATAACACAATGGATCTGTGAATATCATGCTGGGAGTAAAGGAATGTCCCATCGTGGCCACAGAGTGCCGTTGTTTGTGGCTGCAGTGCCTCTTATTGATGAACCAAGCCAATAAGTGCCTAGACTTGTCACCCTCCGAGTAAGTGATGACCACATGGCGTTTATTGACTAACCACCATAGCGGCTCCACCAGCACCACCTCGTCCTCCAGAAGATGAAGGCAGTGAGATTTGAGAAAAGGGTCGTTGACTGTAATCTGTTCGATATTGAGAGATTGTTGTTCAATATCGTTCAAATCCTGCTGTATTGCATACTTTTCACCCAAGGTCATACGGATGCACATCCCTTGGATGATCACTTTAAAGGTCTTTCATTTGGTAGCCAGGGTTGAGGTGGATCCCTCATTGTGCTCAACATAGTCAGTCATTTGATCCGCTAATGTGCAACAGAAGGCCAGGTCCCACAGTATCAAAGGCTGTAATAGCCAAGTGGGAATCGGGGAGGGCGCTCTGCCCCAGATTAGGCAAAGCAGTAAGAGATTGTGTTTCAAAACCATCATAAGACGAGGAGATGAATGGGTAGAGGGCTGTAGATCAAACTATCCTATCCAGGCGAACTTCAAGGTTGTGTACTGGGGAGAAGGAGCAGAGTTTGACCCCGGATTCTGAAGTTGCCACGCATCCTGGAGAGACCAATAAGTGAGTCAGGAGGCCAAGTTCTGAGCGCTTGCGACATCAGGGGCTTTAGGGAGAGGGTGGTGTGAACAGTTAAGCCCTTTGTCTAAGACGCTGTTGAAATCAACCTGTGTCTCAGGGGAGGTGTGCCCATTTTGCTAGTGAAGCAGAGAGGAGCTGCAGGAAAGGAGCCTGATCGGTGTAAGGGGCGTATATGTTGCCTATGATAAGCGGGGTGCATGCAGTTTGGCATCCAGCAGGACAAATATACCCCCAGAGTCAAGTTTCTGTGATAGAACTTGTAGTTGAGTGCCCACCTTTATCCAGATCAGAGCCCCTCTAGCACAGGTAGAATAAATAGTGGTGTAAGGCAAGCCCCTCCAACGTCGCTGGAGCCTAACATCCTCGGTCCAATGCAAATGGGATTCCGGCAACAGTGCATTGTGGAACCTTTTTCAGCGAAGGAGGGAGTTGATTTTGTAACGCTTGGTCGGGGTTTGCATGCTTCTAATGCTCCAGGAGGCAATATGATACTATTGGGGGGGGGGCATCAATGTTTAATGGGGTCAGTCCCACATGTTCCCAAGCGGGAAGGAGAGTTCTGTGGCACACTATGCTCTGCCGCTTCGTGGGTATGTGTGGGGTATGGGGAAGGGAGGAGTTGGCAACTCCAGCAGAACCTCAACCATGAAACAGGAAGCCAGAATGGGGCTTCCCAAAGGTAATACACAAGGTAGGGGGAAATGGCTCATAGATGGGAGGGTAGCCAATGATGTTGATGGTGAAGGAGAAGTGTAAAGGTGTGAGTGTGACCTGGAGGGTTTATCGAGCTTCAGAAAGTGTAGCACTATGGGCAGTAGCCCGAGACCCCCCCCCCCAGGACCTGGGGTGGTGCCGGATGAGCAGTACCGCAGCAACCTGTCAGTCACAGGAGATTGTCTGCTGTTTGGGGGGTAACCCTCTGAGGTGGCCCTGTCTCCTGTAGCAGTCCGGAGGAAGTGTCTCCAATGTCTAAGGCTTCAGAGGAGGAACTCAGTGGTCCCAAGAGTGTTCGTAGAATGTAGCTCCTGTATACTGGGTCACTTGCCTGCCACTGTTGACCTACGTGACCCCCATGTCAGGCAATTTATGCTTGACTCCCAAAATGGAGGCCCTATGTCTCTGGACCGTCAGTGTATAGAATGCAGAATGCAATGATTGTCCAGCAGTATGGGGTCAGGACCCAGTGCCCTATCCAGTATTGCTTCCCAGTCCTCATAATGTAGCATTTGCGTCACTATGGAGCATGGAATGGCTCCTGCTGGGGCAGCAGGCCAGCACTCAGTGGGCCCTCTAAATGGAAAAGTAGGGTGTTATGCTGTGGTGGGGGACCAAGTCTTTCAACCAGGTAGTCTATTATATTCCAGCAAAGAAGAGGAGATCAGGGGTGAGTGGACCCGCTTCCAGCCACCAGCATGGGAGCCTCACCATGGACCAGTGGTGCAGCTGATGTCAGAGGGCTCACCTGTTAGATAGCTGTGTTATGTAGAGACACCTGCACCATGAAAGTCATGGCTGAACCTCCAATTTCTAGGTCTAGAGAGTGCCTCCTGTTAAGCCTCTCAATGTGCACTAGCTCGGCAACAACAAAACTTGGCACAGCCACAAGGGTACCACGCCACTGTCACACTTCTAGACCGGTGTCAGACAATGAGTCCAGGGGGCAGCCCCTTAAGGTCCGGCCTCACCAATGTTGCCGTGGGAATGCTAGGCAGGCCACTGCTCTGGCATAGGTGGGGCCCGCTCCAGGGCCACCACGGGTGGTTCACCCCTGGCTGGTTCCAATCAGGCACCACAGGTTCGGGGCGAGGGCCTGCCAGCCCCCAGGTAGCGGCCGGTCTCTGGGTCGTGGCTCTGCTGACTCGCTGTGTGTGCCTGCCGACTTGCCACAGCGATCAACAGTATGGGACCCTAGCGCACCGTGGGCCCTCCCAACACAAGACCATTTGATTTCCTCCAGGAAGCACTGCACAGGTCACCTTCCCCGGCTAATTGGGGGTTTGCCGGACTGAGGTGATCCCGCACAGCCCACGAGGCCCAGCTGCCGAGTCTACACTTTGGCTCAAAGCAGGACTGGGAAACAGGTGGTGTATCTTCCAGCCCCTCCAGCTGTGGGTCACAGACCCATGGGTGAAATTTCCATTGGATGGTCAGATAATAGCCTGATTAAAAGAGATTTTAAGCCGGGAGACTTGCTTTAGGTATCCGATATGTTGGCCACACAGGCCTCGCCCCATAACATGAACATCACTGTAATCACACAAAATCTTTAAGGGGACTTTAACTTCACTTTAGCAACACACTATCTTTGTGGAGACTTGTTCATGATGTCCTTCACACACTGTCTCTGAGGGAACTTGAACATTGTGATCATTACACACAAATCTGTTTGAACTCTGTGTGGAGATGTAAGCATTGTCACTACACATTATATCAGTAGGGACTTGAACACAATCAGCTTCACAGACTATCTCTGTGACATCATCACTATAATAACGCACAATCTGTGAGGACACTAGAACATCATTATAATAATAGAGTATCTTTGTTGGGACTTAAACATCACTATAATGACATACCATCTCTGTGGGTTTTAAAGCCTTGCTATATTTACACACAACCTCTGTGTGGACTTGATAATCATTACCTGCACACTCTCTGGGGTTTTCAGATTTGTCTTTCCACACTATTTTAGTGGAGACATGAATAGAATCATCTTTCCACACTATCTCTGTTGGGACTTGAACATCTAATGATAACACTCTGATCCTTTAGGAACTTGAACATTACTATAGTACACACAACCTCTGTGTAGACTTGAACATCATTAGTTTCAAACTCTCTGTAATATGATTTCAGCTTTGACTTTACATACTATTTCAGTGAGGACATAAACACAATCATCTTCACCCACTCTCTCTGTGATGACTTGAACATCACTATAATAACACACTCTCTTTGTGGGGACATGAACAACACTATATTGACACACTATCTTTATGGGGACTTGAACATCACTATAATAACACACCATCTCTGTGGGGACTTGAGCATTCCTGTAATTAAACACAACCTCTTTTGGGGCATGAATGTCATTAGCTTCACACTTTCTGTATGGAGATTTAGGCTTTGTCTTTATACACAATTTCATTGGATACAATCATCTTTCCACACTGTCTCTGTGGGGACTTGGGCATTACTATGATAACAAATATCTCAGTGGGGACATGAGCATCACTACGATATCACACTATCTTTGTGGGGAGTTGAACATCACTATAACTACTCACTATCTCTGTGGGGACTTGAACATCACTATTATAACACACCATTTGTGTGGGGACCTGGGCTTCCTATAATTACACACAACCTCTGTGTGGACTTAAACATCATTTGCTTCACATTCTCTGTAATGGGATTTAAGCTTTGCCTTTATACACTACTTTAATGAGGACTTAAACACAATCATCTTCACACACTATCTCTGCGGGGACTTGAACACCCGTATAATAACATACTATGTTTGTGGGGACTTGAACAACACTATAATAACATACTATCTGTGTGGGGACTTGAACATCGCTAAAATAACATACCATCTATGTGTGGACTTGAGCATTCCTGTAATTAAACATAACCTCTGTTTGGACTTGAACATCACTAGCATCACACCTTCTGTTTTGGGATTTAAGATTTGTCTTTACACATTATTTCAGTGGAGACTTTAATACAATCATCTTTCCACACTGTCACTGTGGGGACTTGAACATCACAATGATAACACAATATCTCAATGGGGACATGAGCATCACTATACTAACCCATTATCTTTGTGGGGACTTGAACATCACTATAAAAACACACTATCGCTGTGGGGACTTGAACATCACTATGATAATGCGTAAAAAAAGGTGGGGGGGACCAGGAGCTAATTAATGGTCCAGTGCTTATGCTCCGAAACGTCAATGAGATAATCACTATGAGGACACTGTTCCGGGGTGAGTATGGTCAAGAAACGACCAATGTCCAGCCCAAAGTTAAGGGAGAGAAAAGAGATAAGGTCTAGGGTAAGGTACTAAGGACGGGGGGAGACAACAAAGTGTCTCTTGTTGCCCTCACACACCCCGAGGGATGTCATGCTTCATCATCGGGCGTGTGCTCCTCGTCGGGCCGGCGGTGCAATGCCCTACGGGTCCCCCGAAGGGTCTCTTTGGCGGAGATCTTTTAGAGAGCTGCCGATGGGTGCATGGGGGTATGTGGAGGGGAAGTACTGGGATATGTGGTGGAAGTAGTGTGTGCAAAGTAAATTAAAAGTACCTAAGGGTTACCTAGGTCTAGGGAGTGTTTTAATAAAGAGGTACCCTTGGTACAGTAAAAAACCCGTAGGTTAATCGTTAAGTATCAAGACGTAATGTGTCTAAGGTAGCTTACAAAAGTGGTCGACATGTTTCCCGCCTTAAGTGGTCAAAGCGATCCCTGGCGTTTCATCAGGACCAGTAGAGGTGAGTGATGTGAAGAAGGTGCACAGACTAAGTGTAGTGAGAGGGGTTTTAATCACCCTCTCACTGGGCAAAGGAGGGGGTAGTGTCTCCTATACAAGAGGGAAAAAAAAAAAAAAGGGAAATCAAGTTGAATTCAAATGTAGAAGTTCCGTTTCGTACGGCATTTTGCAGGCAGAAGTAGTCTCCACACAATGCCGGAAGACAGTCATACTTTCACACACCAGTGGCACAAGTTCACTTGATATTGGTAGGAAGAGCAGCAAAAGGAAATCAAGTTGAATTCAAATGTGGAAGTTCCGTTTCATACGACATTTTGCAGGCAGAAGTCCCCACAAGGATGGTTCTGTGCATGCGATTAAATAACAATATATTAATGATACAGGATACAGGATCCTGATTCAAATTTGCGAATATATTGTTATTTAATCGCATGCACAGAACCATCCTTGTGGGGACTTGAACACGTGCTAACATCCTTGTGAGGACCTAGTCCATAATAGTATTTGTGATTGGATACAGGCAAAGACCCAAGGCTAAATGTTTATTTTATCAACAATGTACACAAACAACATTATAATCTAAGCATAAATGAATTGCTGCATATATTATAAGGTCATAAATCAAAGGCAGATTATGTTAATGTGTCAAAAAATATCCTGTTGTGATTACAGAGAGGCACTTAAAACTGTATTTAACCTATTTATTAGTGCTTACAATTATATTATATATATATATATATATATATATATATATATAACCATCCTGACACACAAACAGGCACCGACTCTGTGAGTAATTGGCAAAGAAGGTATTTATTCCAACCCAGACGCGTTTCGGCGGAACAACCGCCTTGTTCACTGCATCAAGTGCTCTGCCATTTTTTCTTTTAAATACATACAAATCACTCTCCTTTGGTTGTCACAGCAACCAGCCCCAGTGATAGACATAAAGGGTGATGTTCTTACTGAGTCGTCATGACAACAGAAAAACAGACCCAACTGAAAATAAATGCAATAAAATATAAAAATATTTAAAATGAAAACATGAATTTGCTACGGTTATATCATCACACATTAGCAAAAAGTGATAAAAGATAAAATAGTGCAAAATAACAGCATATGTATGACCATGTTGTGTTTATATATATGTGAGAAGTTGGCCTGGTATATGATGTTCACTAGTTAAAGTGACCACCTTGTACCATGCCAAGCAACCCTTATGGTGTGGTTGTAAGTCAACCTTTTCGGACCAGCTGCCCTAGTGGTAGCGTAGGCTAAGCAGTCTTTGAGGCTAAACTCGTGAAACGTGTTAAGCAGGCTGTTTTACCAAATGTAACCCCCCTTTATACCAATGAAAGGACACCACACAGATATATATTCAAAATATATATGTATTTATTTCTCAAAGTATCCCCTAGATTCTTTATGAGCACAGGAGCACAAATCATTAAACAAGAATACGTTAGAATACACAGAAGTTGCACTTTATATGGATAGGCCCTGGTGGCCACTCTAAAATAGTGGTATAAGTACTACGAACAGGAAAGGGAAAAGGCCTAGGGCCTCTAGAATCGCTGGGCCTACAAGGAGCTAGCTTTAGTTAGTGACCAGGAGGTCCACGGGTTGCGTGTGCAGAGCAAACAGTCACACGCGGGCTCCCATAGGTTTTCAATGGGTGCGTAAAAGTTACAAAGTTACTGCAAAAAGGATCTTCCGGATGGACTATGAACTCAAGATTGGAAACACAGACACTAGAGATGTTACTCTACACTTGGGCACCGGAGTGCCAGCTTTACCTCACCCACAGGAAGCGGGTGTATAGGTCTCGAAGTGCGTCGGGTTTCTTCTATCTGTTCAATGGAGCCTGAAGACAAAGATGCTGCAGGCGGTCGGTCCGGAAGAGATGCGGTGGATCCCAGAGTGGATCGGAGTTGTAGAAGACCTGTAAGCAGAGGGGACAGTGTTCACAGTCACTAGCCAGTGACCAGCGTGGCACCAGGTGGGTACCAGGCGATGTCGGGTGCAAACAGGAGGAAAGGATCAGCTTGTCTCTGCAGCCACGTGGTCCCTGAAGGTCGACGACGTCCAGGAGTCAATTCACGAGCTGTCCCACGCAGGCTCTCGCTGTTGGCGGTGTCGGCGACTTGATCGAAGCAAACAAGCCTTGGCAAAAGCAATTGTTGTGGAAAACGAAATGAGCTGATGGTTCTGACCAGCAAGGTCAGAGGGACTGCTCCTTTGGAGGGGACCAAGGGCCAGTCTGGAGCAACCAGACCAGCGGTGTAGTTCTTGAAGTTCGTCGCGAAGATGGCCACTAGCCAACGGGCCAGCAACCGGTTAGGCGCGTCAAGTGGCAAAATGCAGAGGGGCCCCACGCAGATCGTGGAGATGCTGGAGGGCTCACCTTTGGTGCAGATGCTGCTCGGGTGTTGGGCTTCTCAGGACCCAAAGCACAACTTGGAGGGAGCCTCGGTTGTCGCGCTTGCAGCTTGTCGTGGTCTTTTCAAGATGGCTGGCTCCACGTGTCTCGGTGCCTCCATGGGTTCCTTCTTTTCAGGGACTGTGGATCGGGCGGTGAGAGGTCTGGAGGTCCAGGTCTTGTCAGTCTCTGGGCTCGGGCTCCGGCGGGAGGCGGCGGCAAAGCAGACATTGATTCGCTGGATGGTGCTTGCGTTAGCAAGGTGGTCACTCCCTGACCACAGGGGAGATTGGCTTCAGTCCTCTGTGCGGCAGAGCGTCGAAGTTCCCGTCTTCTTCTTGTAGTTAAGTTGATTCCAGGATGTCTAAAGTCTTAGGACACAGCTCCTACCTTTATTCGGATTCTAGGGGCCGGACTACCTGCTAGGTCCCTCCCTAAGGGTGGGACCAGGAAGGGGGGTGGTTACACCCCCAATCCTTTGTCCAGCTCGCCCCAGGTCCAGGGCTGGTGTGCCCTAGGACCGGTTTGAACTGGCATATGCACCGAGGCTCCTTGTGAGCCTCAGGCATGTCTGGTTCCTTTCAAGCCCTACCTGACCAATACACAAAATCCTGTCTGGGGTGGTGCACGCACCTCCCCTGGCAGGAAACCCTTTGTCCACACCTCCCAAGCTGGAAGGACTCCCAGCAGCAGGAGGGCAGACTTGTGTCTGTGGTGGCAGCATCCATTTTGTGGAGCTGAGGCTATGTCTGATTTTACCCGGGTTTCTGGTACTGTACATGTCGTGTCCCTCTAGAAGGGTGGAATGCTAACCCCGTCGCCATAATTGGCGAGGGGTTAGTATTCCAATTCGTATGACACCTTACTCGACATGTTTTGATAAAGCCAAACCAAAGATAGCATTTAACCGCGAGGTTCATAATGCACTTAAGAGTATATGGTATGACGATATCTGGAAACAGTAGAAGGAAGTGGTTCCGACCACTGCAGACAGGCTCAGCTCATGCCAGAGCACCATCTCACATGGAACCAAGCACTCTGCCTTCAGGATTGTCAAGGCCTGCTATAGGAGTGGCTGATAGGTTACCATGTGTTCCATTTAAGGTTAGGTATAGGTATACTACACCTAAGTAAGAGGTGGTTACACCAACTTACCCCAGCTGAGTGTTCAGCCAGTTGTGTCAAATTTGTTAGGCCAGGCCAGGGGTGGCACAATACATGCTTCAGCCCCTGGTAGGCCTTAGATACACCAATGCCCTGGGTACCTAGTGTACACTGGTACAGGGGCTCACAGGGTGATCCACTTCCAATTGGTTATGCACCTAGGGTGCATAGTGTAAATTTAGTAGAGAGAACAGCAGGCTGGGGGTCTGATTGGCAGGCCCACAGCCTCAATATGTCAAAAACCAGTGAAGCAAAAAGCAAAAATTTGGGGTGACCATAGGATAGCAGACCCTACTCTCCTACAATATACATCACTTGTGGAGTGTAACCGATAGACATAGAAGATCTCAACCTTCCTAATTAACGAGAAGAGCGAGCTCGGTAATATGCTTAGATAGCGGGACTGCCGTTGAGGAAGTTATTGGGGTCCCGCTTAGATAAAATACTTTACCATCTAATTGAAACAACGCTCACGTTTTAAGTGTAATTGCCTATAATGTGACAGTAAGTGTAGCGCTTTCTTATTAAGGGGCGTATGTAATCACCGAGAGTGACTCTGGCGCAATACGTGAAACGGTGACCATGTACAGTAGTACAGGTTACTATGTCAAGCCCAAGTGGGCATGCCCGCGGGAGTCAACAAGGTGCTAGCCTCAAGATGCAATTCAACGCTTATCTGTGAGAGTACCGGTCACGAAGAATTTAATTAAAAGGAGAAGTGGAAAAATAAAAATTTATATAAAGATAACAACGCTGTGAGGAATGGATCAGTTTTGCGGCTATAGAGACTGTAGTTTATAAATGTACATTTAACGCTTCATCCGCATTCATCCCGTGTGGGATTTTGGAGTGTAGGAGGATGATATATCTAGACTCCAATCTCCTTAATGCCAATTGTCTGTTGCCCCCCCTTGGGTTTTGTGGAACATTGTCAATGACAAAATAGGAGAGGTCTTGGGCTTTTCCTGCATGGCATGAGTTTAGATGTCTTGCCACTGGGTACGATTGATCATTGTTAGAAAAAGCCCTCAGATGCTGTAGGATGCAGACATGCACAGGGTGAATGGTGCTCCCTACATATGTTTGTTGCAGGTGCACTGTAGGATATACACAGCAAAGTCTGTTTTGCAATTATAACTGCCTCGTATTTCATCAGGTGTTTGTCTGAAAGGCATAGGCACTGTTTTGATGTTTGTTCCATGTCTACATACTTTGCATCTACTGCACTTTGAGAATCCCTTTGATGATTGCAGCCAGTTAGTTGTTTTAACAATGGTGGGCGTATTCTGCACTAATTCCTGGCGCATAGATTTGGCTCTTCTAAAACTGATTGAGGGAACTTTAGCGCCGGGTCATTACGTATGGTGCCCCAATGTCTGTAGAGTATTTTATGCAAAGATGCATGATACGCATTAAAGCCTGTGATTAATCTGGGAGTGTCCATTTTGTTAATCTCTGTTGAGTCTTACTCTTGTTGTTGAATAACAGATCTTCTCTGGTAAGTTTCTCACTCCTTGCCTTTGCATTTTCTAGGGTTTTTGTCTTGTATCCCCTTCTTCGGAGTCTATTGAAGAGGTCATTGGTGGATTTATGTAAATTCTCTTCCGTACTGCAGTTTCGCTTCATTCTTAATCACTGAAAACTGTTGGCATGCAGGATAGCATTAACTGCTGTGGGCTTTCTATATGTTCTGGTTTATAACTTGTTCTCCACGTAAACCTCTAAGCCCAGAAACTGTATACAGTCTTTACTAGTATGGCTAGTGAATGATAAATTCAGTTTGTTATAGTTCATGTGCGAAATGTTCTGCACTTTCCTGTGTTCCATGCCATAATACAAATATGTCATCGATGTACCTGACATAAAGCTCTACATTTTCAGTCATGACCAGGTTTTGTGTCTTCATGGGTACTTGCTCCTCCCACTAGCCCATATGCAAATTAGCATAGCTGGGGGCGAAGCAAGTACCCATGGCCGTGCCCTGTAACTGTTTGTAATACAATTTATCAAACATAAAAATATTGTTCTCCAGGCACCACTCTGCCATTTGCAGAAGCATCAAAGTGTGCCCATGTAGGTGTATCAGTCTTTTACCAAGATAATACTTCAATGCGTGTAGACCATCCTTATGCCTAATGCTCATGTACAAGGTATTTACATCAAGTATCATAAGAACATAATCATCCTGCCATGTAACATCATAAATTGTAGTTACAAAGTCGCCCATGTCTTTTATGTGTGACGGCAATTCACATACTGCTGGCTGAAGGAAATGGTCAATAAAACGTGAAGTGTTTTCAAATAGGCCACCAATTGCGGCAATGATAGGCCTTCCCGGGGGATTGGTAAAATTGTTATGTATTTTAGGGATTAAGTACAGTTGTGGAGTAGTTGGGTAATCCATTTTCAAGTATTCAAATTCAGGTTTGGTGATGAATCCCTGGCCTCTCCATTCATAGAGAGCTCTGTGATATTTCTCTTTAATACCCATAATGCTGGTTGGTGCAATGCGGCTGTAACATTCTCTGTCATTCAACTGTTTATGTGCTTCAATGTTATATTTTGCCAATGACCAGAGAACCATATTGCCGCCCTTATCTGACCATCTTACCACACTGTCCTGCCGTTCCTTTATTTTGTTAATCACATTATTATAGTCAGTCCTGTTGGCATTTTGCGCTTTGTTGAATTCTTTGCTACTTTTGAGAGCTAAATTCTTGAGATCTTTTATCACTTTGTCAGCAAAGATGTCGAGCCCATCTCTAGGCATCATTGGCATGAATACTGACTTTGGTTTGAATGGTGTGCGCACATTTGCGTAAGTGTCTAGTTCAATGTTTATCATTCTTTCCATTGATGTTTCTGGGTTGATTGGTTCTTCGTATTCCAATTGAATCAGATCTTGTAGCAGTTCCATGTCTGCCACAATTAATCCACTATTTCTTTCTCCACTTGGTGTTTCATCATTGTCTTTGTTGGAAATGGCAAAGAAATGTATTTTAAGTTGTAATTTTCTAACGAATTGAAAGAAATCAATTCGAGCTTGGGGATAATCAAAATTTGTTTTGTTGCAAAAGGATAAGCCCAGGGCAAGCTTACTTTGTTCTTTTTCTGTTAGTACCATATCGGTGAGGTTGATTACTGTGTTTTCAATGTCTTTATGTGAGTTTACCTGAGTCTGTTTCTTCTGTAGGTTTGTTTGTTTTTATTTTGCACAGTTTTTGCCCCAACGTCTGTTCTTTTGTCACCTTCCTTTCGTTGTTACTTGCCTGTCTTTTTGTTCTCCTGGCATGGAGGCCGGGGCCGTAGATTCATGGTCCTTTCTATACGTAAAAAACCCAATTCCTGGATAACTGTTGGTGGATTGCGTTTCTGTGTTCCGCTACCAATAGACTGTGTTTCTGATTCTATTTCAGAACTTAGCTCCGATGCGCTTGGTTCTGTAGTTTTTGCTTGTGTCTCAGCTGTAGTTGACAGTTGCTGTCTTCGTATATTTTCAAATTATTGGGAAAACGTATATATTCTTCCTTGCATATAATCGTTCCTGTCACGTTGGAATTTTGTTGCCTTTCTTTCTTTGATTGATTCCTCGTGTTTTACCAGTCTCGCCTTCATTTCGCTTAGTTTCTATTTGATATCCTCCTGATTTTCGCATTTCTCTAGTTCTTTGAGAAGTGATTCAATCTTCGCTAACATGGTGTTACGGTCACTGTCAAGCATATTTGATCAGTATGTGAAGCATTCTCTTTGATGATTCCACACTATTGTCCGCCCAGTCTTTTAACATATCAGGGTTTGGATTCTCGTAGGTAGGGGCTACTAGAGTCCTGAGGCCTCTTGGGATTCTACCCACATCAAGATATCTCTGTAGCGATTTACACTCCCACCACTTTGCTATTTCATTTTTCCGTAATTTCTCCAATTCTTGGAGCATTCTCACACTGTTGTTTACTGACATTTGTTCTGTATTCCTACTTGCACTAGGAGCCAACCTCCATAGAAAATCTGAAAATTCTATTTTGAATAACTTTGGCGCAGCTCCTACCCTGAAAGTCTCGGGGTGATTAGTCAAGCGGGGGCCGAGAAAAAAGGGGGGTCCCAAAACGCGTTTTCCCCATGCATTTTTCCATAGGGACCTTTAGTCCAAGGTACAGCCCGAACGGCTGAACAGAATTACTTGAAATTTGACAGAGAGGTAGTCCTCAGGTCAGGGATGTGCCTTTTGAATATCTGGAGTCAATCTGTTCAGTAGTTCCTGAGAAAATTTCAGTTAAAAGTACATATATATCTATAAGTGCGCACCGTGAGCGCAAGGTGACGTGCGCGAGCGCAATTCTGATTGGTTGTTAGATGTCAGTAAACATTCGAATCGGTCGAAATCAGGAAGTGTCGTCCGCCATTTTGTCTCTCGCAGTCTGAGGCAGTGAAAAACAAAGGTGGAGAACGTGAAAAGGGGGCAGGGTGGACAGTTCCTGACCCCCTAGCCTCTGTCAGGGGGTCACTGAAGGACCCCCAAGGGTGAAAAAAACATTTTTTTTTTACAAAAAAGCGCAGGGTGCGCGCAGGGTGCGCGCACGGCACGTACCACGCATCGTGGGCGCTCGGTGCGCAAAGCGCACCGAGCGCCCACGATGCGCGCACGGTGCGCGAAGAGCACCGTGCGCGCACGGTGAAAAACCTGAAAAAAAAATATTAAAAAATACATAACTTAGCATTTAAAAAAACGTACAAATTCACTTAAAAAACCATAGGTTTCACACACGTTATAGTTAGGAATTAGCATTTAAAAAACCTTGCAAATTCACTTAAAAAACCATAGGTTTCACACATGTTATAGTTAGCTGGACATTTCCCTCGTAAAAAACCAATGAAATTCCCCCGTTATAGTTAGTGCAGGCAACTATAACTCACGCGACCGCAATCCTCTGCTGATGACGTCAGATATTACATCACTGTATTTAGACACCTATTTACCCATGTCTTCTTCCATTAATCTTTAGCTATACATATATTACAAATATTTATTTTTCCAAGCGACACATATTTAATCAGTGATGTAATATCTGACGTCATCAGCAGAGGATTGCGGTCGCGTGAGTTATAGTTGCCTGCACTAACTATAACGGGGGAATTTCAGTGGTTTTTTACGAGGGAAATGTCCAGCTAACTATAACATGTGTGAAACCTATGGTTTTTTAAGTGAATATATACATATACATATATATATATATATATATATATATATATACATATACATATATACACACTATCTTTGTGGGGACTTGAGTGTGATAACACACGCACGCACGCTGTGGGGACCTGAACCCAGGTTCCCACAAGGCAATGTCTTGGAAATGAGAAAGAATTACTTCAGGAACATCCGTGTCAAATTTGACAACTTTTTAAAAAACTGCCTTGAATTTCATCAAGTGTGTTTATATTTTTGCTCAGCTCTGCCCCTCTAGACAGGAGACGGTACTGCAGTCTTAAACACACTTTGCATTTAAACACACTTTGCTTACCAGAAACACACTAGCAGCAGAAAGGACATACATTTAAAAGGAAAAGATGCATACCTTGGGTTTATGCAAATATTTTTAATGCAAATTAACATTTTCTCTATTCATTAAAATAAAACTTTATGTACATGGAGCTATTGAAATTTAAACTTTTAGTGTCTGAACATTGTTAGTGGCTTCATAACCATTGCTAAAAGCAATTTGGGTCTGTAATGAGTCCTAGACTACTTTGCTATAGCTGTTTGATCCTTATCTGCAATTAAAGAATGATGGTTTATTACACTGTGATACAACATAAACTGATTTGCTCGTTTTTTGTAAATAACAGAGGGATTAATGCCTATTGTTACAGATCTCCCTGCAGTTTGCACAAGACTACAGATTAAAATGAAGACACATTTACAGTAAGAAATTCCATATACTTTGAAGATGCTTATACATGCAATTTATAACCAAGTTCCTATTTCAATTCCTCGATAAAGGAGAGCCTGATGGCTTAACAATGTACTAAAAGCTGTGAAATACTGGTAAATGTATTTGCAGATTATGATTGGGAACTGAGGTAAAAGGAGTGTTTTGGTGCCTTCATCAACAAAATAGGCTATGAGATACACATCTTTCACAGTGTGCCCTTTTGCTGCACAGCTGCCGTCTAGAGATAAGGAATACTTTGTTCAATTTCAAAGTATATTCTAGTAGTATATTTATGTGCACAAATTATTTTGATATACATGTCTAAATTACACATTTTGCATATGTGGTGCAAATGGCAGTGGGCGTGCCAGAGTTCCTCCCCCATCTAACTTTTCCAACATCCCAGTGCAAGGTAATTCCTTTCCAAAGATAGGCCTTGGTAAGGTGTGTGGGCATTTTGGGTATCCTATCCATCACTGGTCCAACTGGGATGAAACAGTGCTCACTTCAGAGCCTACAAGATTTCGCAGCTCTTGACACTAGCACATAAAGTAAATAGGCATTTTCAGACATCTGATCCATTTTGAGTCCTGAGTCTAATAAAAAAAATACCTTAAACCAGAGTTTCAAAATCCAATGTGACCTGACTTAAATTGAATTAAAATGCTAGGGAATCACTAATTGTTGTTTGAGAAAAACATGTGGAAATGTCATTCCTCTGTGTTGCATACAAATAAATGTGCCTGCAGGTGTGGAAATCGTTCCACCCTGGAGGCTGTAATCAGTGAAAGCCTCTGTTTGAATGCTCTTGCCTGACACTAACTGTCACCAGGGTCATGGCTCAGTCACACCCTGTACTGCTTACTGATCGAAAGATGTGTGCCTTCAGTATAGCCCATTCCCCAGTGTGGGAAAGCAACCATCTTTATGGGCTTAGGCGCACTGATCACTTGTAATGCTAACAGGGCTTTTGTAATGCAAGTGCATTTGCAGATCTGTGGCAGCAGATCCTCAACTACTCCAACGAGTTTCTTTACAATTGGATAGTAGTAACATCTCCACTGGATACACCCGCAGGGATTTTATTTTACAGGAAGCAGAAAAAACCTTAAATACTTAAAAGTAATTTCAACTAGGACAAAATCTGTGTATTCACATTTTTTGTTTCCTTTGATGCAAATTCATGTTCATGGCCTAAACTATTAAGAAAGTTTGAGATATTTCACAGAAAGTATTTTCAAAACATTCATTTCAATAGTGCCAGTCTCACAGCACAATGTACAATATCCTTCTCGAGACCTGTTTCCTTAAAGACAAAGCTGCGACCAAAAGCTATTATTTGATGACAGATTAAACCTCGTATGAAAATATGCTTTAAAACATAGGGGTATATGTACAATGAAGTGGCGGAGTGTGTCATTAGCCTCCTTCGGAAACGCAAGGTTGTACCATATTTACAAGAATGTAGTGCAGCCTTGCGTTTATCTCTACGATGGCGCTAAGTTTAACAACTTAGCGCCAACGCATACACCCTTGCACCAGAGTGCAAGGGTGTTTGCGTGCAGGGGAGGATTGGTTATGTGTAGGAAGGTGCCCCTTCCTGCTCATAGACAATCCTCAAATGCCATTTTGTAACTTTCATGTGTGCTGCTTCATGCAGCACACATGAAAGTTACAAAATGGCATTTTTTAAAAGGTTTGTTTATGTACAGGAAGGGACACCTTCCTGTACATAAACAAACCATGGCATTTAGATTTTTTCATGTGTGCTGCACAAGGCAGCACACATGGAAAAAGCAAAAACGAGGAGAAATAATGCAATTCTCCTTGTTCCGCCAAGTTAAGTTAAGACCAGGATTTTCCTGGTCTTAATTTTGGTGCTGTCTGCTATGTACGCCACCCTTGTACATAGGGGGTAGCGTCAAATACAATGGGTCTTGCGGTGGAACGCCCACCGCAACACCCACTGCACGCCCCTTTCACGCAAAATATAGCGTGAAAGGGTGCCTTATGTACAAGGCAGCGTTAAGCCACTTAACGTGGCTTAACGTTGCCTTGTACATCAGGCAAGGTACCTATCGCTAAGGGAAAGTCACAAAAAGTGACGTTCCTGTGGTGATAGGGGCTTGTACATATGCCCCATAGCTGGATAGGGCAGAGTAAAAGATGCATATAGCTTTGTATATAGAAAAGCTGTACATGTATGTGTTTTCTGCTGAGTATAATTTGGATATGTTTTTACCAAAACTATTTTTACTCTGGAAGGTAGATATGATTACATTAACAAAAGTCGTGCTCTTCCATGCAGTTCAAAATACTAACATTTTGTTGCATATTACTGACCAGAATGTGTCAGTGATCTATATGCGCACAGCTGAAATATGCAATTAACTGTGGGCCATAAGTGCACATTATATTTTCCTTGTTATTTGCATTGCATTGAAATGGCAAAAGTGTGGTATGAAGTGCAATATAAAAAACAAGTTACTATAATTATTATCTTAAAAGGGTTTGCTAAACAAGGGCAGCTTTCTTCTTAACCCCTTCGGCGCTCATGACGGAACGGTTCCGTCATGAGCGTCGGTTGAGCTGTGCTCATGACGGAACCGTTCCGTCATGACCACGCCCGCGCAAGCAGCGCACAGCACAGCGGGGGAATCCGCCCCGCATGGAAGGGGTTAAGAATCCTATGTATTGGATTTTATCACTGAGTACAAAATGTAGAAATATTGTGATGTAAGAATATTTTGGAAAAGGTATTGAGGAGCGAAATATCAAAAGGTAAGTGTATATATATACATAATCGTGGGTCCGCTTCTGCTTTGCTTGGGAGATACTTGTGGGATGCGAGAAGCAGCCTTTTGGAGATATATATATATCTACACTACATATATATCCTACTAGTAGTTACCAGTAGGTAGTTATAGTTAGGGCTAAAGTTTTCATATGAAAAGAGTTTTTTGTTTTGCCAATAACTTTGGTGCCCTTGACAAATCTTCACGAAATTTTCAAAATATTCCCCTGTTTGGTTCAGGTGCTGTGTTGAAAGTTTCGGGGTGATCCGTGAAGCGAGGGCGAGAATAAATGGGGTACCAAAACACGCTTTCCCCTATGTTATGAGATTTTTCCTTTTTTGAACATGACTAAAGCCCGAACCGCTGAACAGAATTACACAAAATTAGAGAGAACGCTAGATGTTGGTCCAGAAATCAGTTTTTTTGTGACCACCCCAGATATAGCGGGTGGGTCCCACATGGACCCCTCTGGGATTTAAAAGCATTTTCTTTTATTTTGCCACAAATTTGCGGGTTAACCCACAAATTCATGGCAAAATGTAAAAGAATAGATTACCCGGGCTCCAGCACATCTTTTTTATTAAGCCCCTGGGTGGGCCAAATCCTGGCGGAATGTTCTATAAAAATGTGGAGGTTGCTGATGCAGCACCCCCCATAGCCAGTGGACCGCCACCTCCCCAGGGCAACCAAGTGAAGTGATGCAGGGGAGGCCCTTATGGCCTCCCTGGCAGCCCCAGGGACACCACCTCCCTGGAACTTTAACTTTTAGTAATGAAGGGCCGCACGTACCCCCCAGCCACAGAGACTGTCCCCTCCCTGGGGCTTTCTTCAAAATAAATGTGGGGGGCCGTGTGGCCCTCACAGCCTGAGAACCGCCACATCCCGGGGCAACTGCCAGAAAAATATGGGGGTCCTCCCTGGGGCTCAAATCATATAATGGAGGGGTCTGTTGTGGACCCCCGGCCCCAGGGACCACTACCTTCCCGTGGCTATATGAAAGAAAGGAGGGGGCCATGTGGTCCCCCTCCTGGAGCCAAAGATGGCCATGGGGACCATCGCCCCCCAGGGCGAGCTCCAGCAATGTCCCAAGGTGCCCACCCCCAGGACATTGTAGTTTGCTATGGCTTACACCATAGCAAACTCTGCTTTCCTTAGAGTAAGCAGGAACATGTAAAATGCTCTAGCTCGATCGAAGCAGAGCAGAATTGCTTTTGAACAGAGGGAGCTGCATGTTCAGCAACTCCCTCTTTCCAAAAGCAATGCCGGCCTCAGGTCCCCACAGTACAATCAAGTCCCCACAGCGTGAGTGTGTTATCACATTCAAGTCCCCACAAGGATAGTAACACAAACCCACACAGGGAAAGCTGGCAGGGCCCACAGGGGCCTTGAGGCTCCCCCTGTGGTTCCCAACAGATGAGAGTGGATACTGTGGGTGGGACCAGGGCACCCAATGTATAGGCCCCGGGAGGGGGGCTGTGCAGCGCACCTCCATTTAAAAATAAAAGGGGGCAGGCCCCAGTAGATGGGGTCCCCGGGGGCCTAATAGGCCGAGGAGGGAGGGTCACGCAGCCCTCCTCCCTTTGATAAAAGTTTTTAAAAAGAAAGGCTGGGACCCCGAGGATGGGCACCCTGAGGCTGAAAGCAACCCAGGGAAGGTGGTCTACGCAGCCCCATTCCTAAAAAGATTAAAAAAAAAAAAAAGCCTGGCAACTCTACGGAGGCCCTCCCTCTTTCTCTACCACTCTGCAAACGTGCCTTCTGGCACGCTGCTGGATGGGGGATGAAGCCCCTCTGGATCCAGAGGGTCCTTGGGGACCAATAAGCCCTCCTGTTACCTTCAGTAACTTCCACACAGTGCGATTGCTGCGGAGTCTTTGGAGGTTGGGGGATGAAGTCCCCTTGCCTCCTGAGATCCACAGGACTAAAGTGGACTTCTTCCCCCAACCGGTGGTGCTCCAGTATATGCCACTCCACTGTATGACACTCCACTCTACACCACTCCACTGCTTCCCACACCACTGTATGCTATTCCACTGAATGCAAGTACACTCTATGACACTCTCTTATACGCTATTATACTGTATGCAACTACTCTCTATGCCACTTCACTCTACACTATTCCACTGTACACCACTCCACTCTATGCCACTACATTCTACAGCACTTCATTGTAAGCTATTCCACTGTATGCCACTCCACTGGGCACTAGTGTTTCCACTCCACTCTATGGCACTCCACTGTATGACACTCCACTCTACACCACTCCACTGCTTCCCACACCACTGTATGCTAGTCCACTGAATGCAATTACACTCTATGACACTCTCCTATACGCTATTATACTGTATGCAACTACTCTCTATGCCACTTCACTCTACACTATTCCACTGTACACCACTCCACTCTATGCCACTACATTCAACAGCACTTCATTGTAAGCTATTCCACTGTATGCCACTCCACTGGGCACTAGTGTTTCCACTCCACTCTATGGCACTCCACTGTATGACATTGTAGTGTATGCAAATTTACTCTACGCCACTCCATTCTATGCAACTCAACTCTTTGCCATTCCACTTTATGCCAGTGCACTATACACCACACCACTCCATGCCACTCAACGTAACACCTCTCAACTCTATACCACTCCACTCCACACCAGTCCACTGTACGCTTTTCCACTGTACTCCACTCATCTATGCACTATTCCACTGTACACAACTACACTCTATGGTACTCCACTCTATGCCACTCCCTAGTATGGCACTCCACTCTACGCCACTGCAATCTACACTATTTCACTCTTCTCCACTCCACCCTATGCCACTGAGGTCTGCGCCATTCCACTGTACTCCATTCCACTCTATGCTAATCCACTCAAAACTATTTGGCTCTATGCCACTCCACTCTACGCTATTCCACTGTATGCCACTCCACTCTACGCCACTCTCCTGTACGCCACTCCAGTGTACACTATTCCACTCTATGCCACTCAACTCTACGTCACTCGATTATACACCACACCCCGTTTTTATTTTTATTTTATTTTATGGAGTTTTATATAGCACGAACTTGACCAGAAAGTATCGGGTATCAGAGCGCATTACAGAGCACCAGTTGCGTTATAAGAGGACTGTTCGAACTGGGGGGTCTTTAGTTGGCTGAGGTAGGTACCTTAGTCCAAATCGGAACCCTTGCTTCTAAGTCAGGGAAAGGAAGGACACCTTCTCAGATAGCCCCTGCTCACCCCCTCGGTCGCTTGGCACAAGCAGCCAGGCTTATCTCCAAGGCAAAAGTGTAAAGTATTTGCATCCACACTCTCAGTCACCCAGTGATAACACCACAAATGGACGCCACACAAGTTTCATAAAAAACAATTATATGTTTATAAAAAAGATTTACGATGAGACCACACAATAAAAATCCAACATATGCGTATTTGTAATATTTCACCTTGCCAGTTATTAGGTCAGCAAGCCCTTGTAGGTTCTTGCAGTATTAATGAGCAATATTCGATGATCCAATGCAGTCCTAATGCAATTCCATGCAGTTCGTAATGCAAGAATCAGGCAGTTCATAATGCAAAAATAATGTACTCCGGCACCGATCGCGGTGCTCGGGACGGTCTCTTTGCCACTCTTACTGACTCGCGGTCAGCTACTGCCAAAGTATGCCCCCAACACTGTTATGATGGAAAACAAAGTGTAGCTCCATACTCCGGCCCCAGTACTGCCACTCCTCGGCAAGTACAGGCCGTGATACGGACTTGAGTGGAGGCTCGCGCTGCAAAGATGGGAAAGGCCGAGAGCGTTTCTCTCGTAGCCCGCACCCCGCCCCAGGCGGCGACACATGCATGCTCGCTGAGCGTAACCTGGGTGGTACGATCTCACTCTCCTTTCGGCTTGGGCCTCCGATGCGACTTTGTTGATCTTGGGCAGTGGAACTCAGACCCCCGACGGGGATGGTTCAAGGTCTCTCCTTGGCAAAGGCAGGCCCGGGCCGGCGGCGGTGAATCCTCACAGCTTCTCTGGGGATGCCGGTACGAGCCGATGGCAATGACGATCGCAGCACTTCTGGTCACGCTGTCGATCAAAGCAGAGAATAAGACTGCTCCGGGACACACAGTCACGGGGCAATTCTCACAAAGGTCTCAGGCTGCAACAGGGCACACTTCGTCGCTGAGACTCACTTGAGCTCCGGGTGCACACAGTCACAGGGGAATCCTCACGAAGGCCTCAGGCTGCACGAAGCCCATGCGCACAGCGTCGCTGAGACTCACTTGGACTCGAGGTGCACACGATCATGGGGTAATCCTCACAAAGGTATCAGGCTGCACGAAGCACACGCACATAGCGTCGCTGAGACTCACTTGTACTCCGGGTGCCCATGATCACAAGGCAATCCTCACAAAGGTCTCAGGCTGCACGAAGCACACACACACAGCATCGCTGAGACACACTTGGAAACTTTTATGTTCCTGAATTTCCACAACAGGAAGCCAGCTCTCCTAGGGCCCTTGGGGACAAGTTACTTCAGGACACAGCAGAGCGGAAGTCCTTTCAAGCAGGGGTACACAGCACACAGCAAAGTCCCTTAGCCTCTCCTTGGTTAAATCAGCAAACTGCAGCCAGCCCCAGAACACACAGCAAGGGTCAGTCCTTCTCTTCAGTCTCTTCAGCTGTTCTTCCTTGGCAGAGGTTCCTCTTGACCGCAAAGTAGTTTCGATCCTTTTCATTCTTGATCAGTCCAACGTTCAGGGGTTTCAGCTCTCATAGTTATACCTCTAAATGTCTTTGAAGTCTTTGTGTTCAGGGGGCACTGACCCCTGTCTAAATCAGTTCTGGAAGTCTCCCTGCCAGTGACACCTTCTTCCTTTGATAGTGGTGGTCTGGATCCTCAATCACTCAGCAGGAGATGGAGCCATTGTTTTATGGCAGCAGCCCAGGCCTCTTCACCTCCAGGGGTTACTCCTCCACCGTACACTCCAGATGCAGGTCAGCCTGTTGCTGTTTCACCTTTTCCACTGTGTCAAGACCTTTACCAGATCTTATCACTTTCAAATTCAGACAGTCAATCCACAACCAGGCAGAGACACACAGAATTGTTAGAACACAAAAAAAACAGCCACTTCTAAAAGTGTGGTTTCTAAACACACAATGCAAAAACCACCTTCACAAAAAGATGTGGTATTAAATTGTGAGTTCAGGCACACTAAACTTAACCTCTCCATCTTAAGCCTATGGGAAGATATGTTTCCAGCCTACCCCATTCTGTCCTATGGGCAAGATGGCCTTGCAACAGAGAAAAACGAAATGGAGAGTATTTCACGGTCAGGACATGGTACACACCTTAGTACATGTCCTACCTTTCACAGACATTGCACCCTGCCCAGGGGGGTACCCTGGACCTACCATAGGGGTGTTTGATGTGCATGGAAAGGGAAGGGTAAGGCCTGGCAAGTGGATGCACTTGTCAGGACAACATGGCAGTTATCAAACTGCACACAGGCACTGCAGTGGCAGGCCTGAGTTCTCTCTTTAGGGCTACTTGTGTGGGTGGCACAATTAGTGCTGCAAGCCCACTACTAGCATTTGCATTTCCAGCCCTGGTACACATAGTGCACTTTTCTAGGGACGTTACTAGTAAGGCAAACATACCAATTATGGACAACCAATTACCGTAACACTTTATACAGGGAGCACTTGCACTTTGACACTGATCAGCAATGGCAAAGTACCCAAAGCATCTAAGTTGAAAACACCAGGTCAGAAAAAGGATCTAGGGGGAAGGCAAAAAGTTTAAGGAACTTTAGCCAAAAAGGGCCAAGTCCAACAAGGACACATTCATATTTTTGTTATGCACGGGGAGATTAAGTGATATGCCCAGAATCACGAGAGGTTCAGCGTCGTTGCCGATACTCGAACCCAGTTCCCCAGATTTGAGGTCGACCGCCCTAGCCATTAGGCCAACTCCTCTCTACACTAACCCACTGTACAACGCTCCACTCTACACCATTCTACTCTACACCACTCCACTCAATGCTATTACAGCATTCCAGTCTATTCTACAACACTCCAGTCTATGCCACTCCACTGTATGTCCCTCCGCTCTACACAATTCTACTGTACGCACTGCCACACTATGCCACTCCACTCTAAGCTATTCCACTGTATGCCACTCCACTATATTTCACTCCACTCTACACCACCCCACTGACCAGTATTCCAATGTGTGCCACTCTACTCTGCAGAACATACATCAATAGTGACAAGATGCACTCCGATTCAGTACTCCTAATTCAATGTTATTTCTGTTGCTGCGTGCAGCTTGGTAAGTGCCCTGCCCAAATGACACCAGGGTTAACGTGAACGTATGAAATGGGGCCAGATTCCGCCCCAATACCGAATAAACACTATCTGATGAACCTCGCATCTGTTCATGTTTTTACAAGAGGCCAGAGGAGCACAGTTTAAACATTAAGAAATTTGGAAATGGGGACAAAATTGGAGAAAAATGAGGACAAATTGAGAACATTGGGAGATAAGTTCACAATAAAGATTGGATTAACTATGTATATATGATTGCCAACGAGGCACTTTCATGCTGTGTGTTTGGTTAGGGCGGAATCTGGCCCCATTTCATACGTCCACTCTACTCTGCGCCACTCCACTGTACACCACTCCACTATGTGCCACTCCCCTCTACAACACTCCACAGTATGTTGTTACAATCTACACTGCTCCACTCTATGCCACGCCACTCTACACCACTCCACTGTACGCTATTTCCCTCTACATCACTCCATTGTATGCTACTCCAGACTACATCACTCCTCTGTGCCCGATTCCACTCGATGCTGCTCTAATATACAATCTACCAATGTACACAACTACATTCTAGGCCACCCTACTCTAGGCTATTTCTCTCTACACCACTACCATTATTCCCACTCCTTTTTGCACTACTCCACTTTCGGCTATTCCACTCTAGAGCACTTCATTCTTTGCCATTCCAATCTATGCCACTCCACTGTACCACACATTTTCTATATGATATTCCACTCTACGCAACTACACTCTATACCACTACACTATCAATCAATCAATCAATCAGTCATTTGTAGAGTGCACTACATACCCGCAAGGGTCTCAAGGCGCTGGGAGTGGGGGGGGCTGCTACTGGTCGAACAGCCAGGTTTTAAGTAGCCTCCTGAAGGTCAGCAGGTCTTGGGTCTGTCTTAGGCTCAGTGGGAGGTTGTTCCAGGTCTTGGTGGCGAGGTGGGAGAAGGATCTCCCGCCAGTGGTTGTTCTTCGGATGCGAGGGACGGTGGCGAGTGCGAGGTCGGCGGAGCGGAGCTGACGGTTGGGGATGTAGAAGGAAAGTTGTCTGTTGAGGTAGGCTGGGCCGGTCTTGTGGAGTGCCTTGTGTGCGTTGATGAGGAGCTTGAAGGATACCCTCTTGTTGACGGGGAGCCAGTGCAGGTTTCTCAGGTGGGGGTGATGTGGCTGTGGCGTTGTATGTCGAGGGTCAGTCGTGCAGAGGCGTTTTGGATGCGTTGCAGTCGTTTGATGAGCTTGGTCGAGGCTCCCGTGTAGAGGGGGTTTCCGTAGTTGAATCTGCTGCAATGAGGGCCTGGGTGGCTGTTCTTTTTGTATCTGTCGTGATCCACCTGTGGATCTTGCAGAGCATGCAGAGGGTGTTGAAGCAGGACGAGGAGACGGCGTTGACTTGCTTGATCATGGAGAGCGTTGAGTCGAGGATGATTCCCAGGTTGCGTGCGTGGTCGGTGGGTGTCTGTGCTGCCCCCAATGCCGTCGGCCACCAGGTGTTGTCCAGGCTGAAGGGTTGGAGCCGAGGATGAGGACCTCCGTCTTGTCCGTGTTCAGCTTCAGTCGGCTGTTCTTCATCCAGTCAGCGACGGCCTTCATTCCTTCGTGGAGGTTGGTCTGTGCTGTGTACAGCTCTGTACACGATGTGTGAAATTGTGTGACAATAGCTGCTGTTGAGTAATGGTCCTCACCGGCAGTATCTGTTATTTTAGTGATGGTGTATGTGTCCTCCTTGACTCTGATTTTAGCCACTAAATTATGCCCCGGCCTTCCTCCCTCCCCATACACTCGGGCCATGTGTCATCTGGACATAATTTTCTTATCCGCCAAGTCAGTGTATTCCGTTAATGATTATTTGATTTTGGCAAAAAGTGTATTGCTTGGGGCACTCTCATATTCCCTCTCTAGTCTTCGCAGTGTGCGTTCAGTCCGGGACAGCTGACCACGAAGGTCTTTCAGTATCTCCGCAGTGGTGCTTATACATTGTCCGCGTATCGTGGCTTTGAAGGCTTCCCATAGGACCGCTGCACTATCTACAGTCCCCTTATTTTGTGAAAAATATTGTGTAATGGCTTCGCGAATAGTGTGTGTATAGAGTGGGTCAAGGAGCGCTTCAGAGTAAAACCGCCACGTGAGCTGTCGGTGTATAGTTTGCGGGATATGCAGGCTAAGTTTTACTGGATTGTGATCCAATAGCGTCCCTCTAAGTCTGATACCCAGGTTGAGTTGCGCTTGCTCATGAGCCAGTAATCTAGCCGGGACCAGCTACCATGTGCCGTTGAGATATGAGTCCCTTCAAGTTTGTGTGGATTGCGCAGTCGCCAAACATCTGTCAAGGTGAGCACTGCTATGCCAACGTTAATAACCCTGAAATAAGGGAGGCTCTGGAAACACCATAACCTGCGTGAATCACAGCTAGGACCCGAAGGTCTCATTAAATGTAAACCAAAAGTACATAAAATATTCAAAACTTAAATTGAAATAAACAATAAATCAGTATAATTCTTGAACAGAGTGGAAAGCGGGTACAAAGGTTAGTTTGCTATACTGCTTTGTATTTGAAGCAATTCAATAAAGATGTATTGTTAATGCCACAATTCATCTGATACATAGAATGCGTTTCCAAAATGTGAATCCAAAGATACATCAAATGTTGCATAAAAAGTCCCAATGCATTTCGGGTTAATTTCTAACCCTTCGTCAGGGGAAAAAACAGAATCACAGTAAACAATAATCAGTAATTCAAGATTCTTTTGATCCAGTGTCGTCGACCTCCGACTGGAGCTACAACAAAAGCCACATGTATGCAATTAGCGAAGGCGGAATACATGTTGAGTCTATAGAATTTGCACTCGAATGGAAAAGAAAAGTAAAGTGACCCTTAGAAAAGGATTTATCACATAATAGAAAAAGTAACAAGTGGACTGAATGTCACCAAAGGGTGTCTGAGAAAAATACAATAGTGAAAATAATGCCAAGTGACCTACATCAATGTGAATGTTCTAACCGCAACGATGTGGAGTCTTAAGTAACAAAAGTGCTTAGCCGATGAGTGAGATAACGTCTGCGAAAAGACAATAAACCATAAGCTAACAGCTACATATAAGAGGTGCCTGTATTGTGCGATGCAGTGTAACGCCATGTTAACTCACCCTCCTCTACTGTTTGGTATCGTGAACAGTTCGCGACCTCAACGAAAGCTGAAATAGCAGTGCCTGTGGTAAAAAATTACTTAAAGTAACTATTCACTGTTATAAGACGTTGTGGGTTTAAAAGAAAGTTCAGTGGACTAAGTAGAGTAGCGCGTCACCGCGTCTCACCTTTTACAGAGATGTGTGTATCACGGACGTACTTCCGACATTGCCAAACTCGTATGAGCGCATGCGTAGAAGACGTAACCTAACGTTTTTATTGATGAAAAAAAAGGGTGGTTCTAAGAACAAGTGAACACAAACATAGGACTAGTGTTGAGGATCGTGTAGTATAAGAACTGTGTAATACGAAGCGTTGCGATGTGTGCACGACGCGAGAAAATAAAATAAAAAAATAAAAAAATGTAAAAGTGTGTGTGTGAGAGGAGAATGATCCACATGAAAAAATGATAGTGAAGCTCAAGTTTAAATAACACCAACCTTCAAAATACGCAAGGAGTAGAACTGAAATGAATATGGATCTTGGGTGCAATGAATGGAGTAATGATTAGGAAAAGTGAAGAGAAGCATAAAAGCTGAAGAGCCAGAGTGCAAATCCTTTACAGAGGAAAGACATATTTGTACATGGTAGAAAATTGTCAAATAAAGCATAATAATTCATAGTGATCATTCAGACCACCTGGGATCACCGTACCTAGGAGTTTGATCCAGTGTGTCTCTCTACATGAAAGGACATTATTCATGTCAGTGTCTGCCTGCATGTGAAGGCGTTCTAGAATTGTAAAACGTAGCTGGGGAATGGTGTGCGATGTGTTAATCAAATGTGCAACTAGGGAGGAATTCATGTTACGGTTGCGGATTCTGCTCTTGTGTTCAATAATCCTTGTTTTAATCTTGCGACTGGTCCTCCCTACGTATACAAGGCCACACGGGCACTTGATCGCATAGATTACCCACTCTGTATTACAGTCTGAGGTATGTTGCAATTTGATTTTTTTGCCTGTATGCGGGTGTGTGAACACATTACCTAGAATTACATTACTGCATTGCCCGCAATTGAAACATTTTTTCATGCCTGCCTGATTCAGTGTTATGGGTTTAGTATGACTTTTGAGAAGGTCCCTCAGGTTCTTAGGTCTAGTATGTGCAAAGAGTGGGGGATCCTTGAACAAATCATGAAAATCAGGCTCCTGTTCAATTATTTCCCATCGTTTACAGATGATGGATTTAATCTGTGTGGATTGAGCTGAATGTTTTAATACAAAAACTTCCCGTTTAGAGGAGGTCTTAGGGGTGGTAAGGAATAAATCTTCGCGTTTCTTTCGTGCCACCTGTTTTTCTGCCTCGATGAGGATATCTTCAGGATAACCTCTCAGCCTGTATCTATCCAGTTGTTGTTTAATTTCAATCTCACATTGGTGGTGATCGGAGGTGATTCTTTTAATTCTGGTGAGCTGAGACACAGGTAAATGTTTCTTAAGAGAGTATGGGTGGGCGCTTGAGTAATGCAATGCGTTGTTGACATCTGTGGGTTTCCTGTACATCATGGTGGTTACACCGTGGCTAGATTTGTGGATCTCTAAATCCAGGAAATGGATTCTTTCAGATTGAATGTCATAATTGCATACATGTGGCTTTTGTTCTAGCTCCAGTCGGAGGTCGACGACACTGGATCAAAAGAATCTTGAATTACTGATTATTGTTTACTGTGATTCTGTTTTTTTCCCCTGACGAAGGGTTAGAAATTAACCCGAAATGCATTGGGACTTTTTATTCAACATTTGATGTATCTTTGGATTCACATTTTGGAAACGCATTCTATGTATCATTTGAATTGTGGCATTAACAATACATCTTTATTGAATTGCTTCAAATACAAAGCAGTATAGCAAACTAACCTTTGTACCCGCTTTCCACTCTGTTCAAGAATTATACTGATTTATTGTTTATTCCAATTTAAGTTTTGAATATTTTATGTACTTTTGGTTTACATTTAATGAGACCTTCGGGTCCTAGCTGTGATTCACGCAGGTTATGGTGTTTCCAGAACCTCCCTTATTTCATTTAATACCCAGGGATGTAGACTTACATCCCTTCACGTGAAAGCACGCTCAAAACAGAATAAGATTTTCTATGAACTTTACGTTTCACATTTAGCTATAAGACAGGTGTGCAGGTCCACTCAACCACAGTATAACGTTAATAACCCTGGCAGCTCTAGGTGAGTGTCCCACTTGATTTATCTTTACTGGGATCTAAACGAGTGTTGAAATCACCTCCCTATATGATCGTGGCATCCGGCCATTCTTTCAGTATTTAAAGTATGCGCTCGTAAAACTCAAGGTCGTCTACGTTCTGGCCATACACATTCACAAGGGTGATTAATTCCCCCGCTAGTTTGCCGTGCGTTAAGGCTTACTCCGTATGACTTTTGAGCATAGTGAAAGGCAGGTTCTTTTTGATGAGAGTAATTACCCCCCTAGCATAGGATGAGTACGATGAGGCAAGTCTGTACCCCACCCATTTCGCTCCGATTTGTGTTTCGGTATGCCGTGTCAGATGTGTTTCCTGTATGAGGGCAATTTTGGCCTCATGCCGGTCTAGGTATGCTAGCACTTGTCGTATTTTTTGGGGAGAATTAAGCCCCCATATTTTCCATGTCAGGCAGACAACGTTTTCATAGCCTGTGTGTGACCCTGGCATAGGACATGGAACCTGCACTATAGGACAACAGAACTATACCACTGTATATCGTGTATTGAGATGTCAGTGTAACATTGAGCCACTGTAACATAACCCTCGTTTCCCCACTCCCAATCCCCCCCACCTACTCCAGCAACCCCAACATGCCAGAGCCATTCCAAACCACCCAAAATAATGCCCAACTGAGAAACGTAGCTGACATAACAGCCGTGGGGAATACCCATTGGGGAGCGCTGGAGCACAGATTCCCTCCCAAGTTAGAAAGGGAGGTGGCCGGAGAGCATTAATATGAGTACGTGCCCGAATCCTATTACAAAACCGTCCAAGCATGCATTTATGTATATAGAGTAACATTCAAAAGGAAATCTTATCTGCAACATCGGTGTTCGAAACAGCAATTCGGTCGGAAGCAGCATACAGAGTAGGACCGGTTCCACCTGTGCAGAGTTTACGTGATGAGACAGCAAGCAGTGCCCTGAGGGGCAGAGATGCATGTGGCTGCGATGGTGTAAGGAAAGAGAGTGCCAGCCGTCTGTCAGCACGCCAGGGAGGCAGCAGGGCTCGCAACAGTCTCTATCCTCTGTGTGCACGTATACGCGCTCAGTCCGCGTCTTCTCGTGAGGAGTCATCTGGCACGCCATCCGCCATGTTGGTGTTCTCACGGTTTCTGCGTTTAAGATTTTTGGCATAGTCCATTGCAGATTTTGGAGTGGCAAAGATTTCAGATATTCCATTTAGCTCAATACGTAATCGTGCTGGATATAGCATAGCGGTGGGGAACTTTTCAGCCGGGAGTAGTCTCTCTTCTTTTCTTGCGGCCTGCACAGCTGCTGTAAAGTCCAGATAGAAGGCTAGGAGATTGCCTTCGTGAGTGAAGGTCCCCTTCTTCCTGGCCATGCACAAGATGGTGTCTCGGTCTCTATAGTTCAACAGCCGCGCAATGATGGGACACGGAGGAGCCCCCGGCGGAGGTTTAGCAGCCAAGGAGCGATGCACGCGTTCCACAACCAGGACAGACGATAAATGTTCAGCCCCGAAAATTGCTTGCAGCAGAGCCTCAATTAAAGATTCTAGGATACCCGTGTTTGTGGATTCGGGCAGGCCTGTGATTCTTAGATTGTTGCTCCGTGAACTTGCTTCTAAGTCCTCGTTTTTTGCCTGTATGACGGCGAGTACTTTTTCCATAGCAAGCGTTTTAGTCAACATTTGTTGCAAGCCTCCCTCTGCGTCAGAAATTCTCGTCTCGGCCTCACCAAGACGCAGTGCATGCTTGTCTAATATTGTAGACATGTGGTCCATTCGTAAATTCAAACTGTCTATCTTTCCATCAATAGTT
This sequence comes from Triturus cristatus, assembly GCF_964204655.1. NCBI lineage: Eukaryota > Metazoa > Chordata > Amphibia > Caudata > Salamandridae > Triturus > Triturus cristatus. The sequence continues at coordinate 926,823,714 of NC_140584.1, forward strand.
TGCAGACTGTTTTGGACAGCTAGAAGTGATTTTTCAATAGTAGATAGACTGTCCATTGGAGAGTCCACCTCTGAGTCGGAGGTGGCCCGTTGTTGCGACCTGTTTGTGTGGGGTTCAAAGGTGAGACGAGGCTGGCCGTGCTCGGTGTTGCCCATGTTTGCCTTGGTCTGATTTGTGCAATACCCACAGCGCGTTCCGGGAATGTTAGGTGTTATTGGCAAAGGTGGTGTCGACGTAATAATCATCCACTGAACAGCTCCTTGTATCGAGTCATGCACATGAGACGGGACGCTGGAAAGGTGGGCAGCGCAATCGCTCATAACAGTGTTGTCATCAGCTCGAGAACCACAGGACGCGTGGACGGTGCAGGCGCCTCCATGACAGGTATAAAGCCACTATAGTGCCTTTTAGCGTGGGTGTCATACCCCAACTGAGTGCAGCTGCACCGGTGAGTGCTGAGACTTAATAAGTCTATAAGATATACATTAGTAAAAAGAAAGTATGATTTATGTGAGTGTATGGTATTTCATAATTATGGTGTAAATGGATGACTGTTGCACTTATATTTCTAAACAAGCCTCTTGAGTGAAACATTTTTTTTAAAAATACCGTCAAGGTTATATGTGAACTGTTGGATATGTGAAGGACTATTACATTGAAAGATTGTCATATATGGTTTTTAATTGTTGTATTCTTACTGTCTAGGCAAATATAGGATCCGGCCTTTTAAAAGTAGAGGAAGAAAAAAAGTATTGTCCTGAAGAAGGTGGTGTTTATTGGCATTATACCACCGAAACGCGTCGACGCTTACATATGGGGTTAAATTTGGTGAAGTCAGCAAATAGTTACAGACAGGGAATTTAGACCTATGCTTGATGCTGCCTATACAAATGTCCAAATTAACGTTTTAAAAGACATAGTATATTGTCTTTTTTCTGTATCCTTCCTTTTTTATATGTTTTTTAATGTTTTTGAAATGTATTTGTTTTAATTTGGAAAAACTTTTTTGCTGATTATATATGAATTTTGATGAATCTTAATGTGATTGAATTTATATGTGCAGTTCATATTCGTGTATTTGTAATATTGATTAAAAAGTCATTGATATCTTTATGAGACTGTAGTTGATCTATAAGTGCCTCAATCATCAACATTGTGTGTGAGTTGTGTGGTCTACAAGAAGGTTACACGTGAACGATAAATGCTGAATACTCGATTTACCCAAAGGGAAAACTTGCTTTAACTTATCAGTTACTGGGTGCTACATCCCTTTGGTGTGAGAGCCCCCTCTCCTTGGTTTCAAGGTGTCATGACCAGGTGCCAGTCCAGCGGGTGGCTATGATGGGTCCTAATACGGGTGGCGTAGCGGTGGCTTCAGAACGCGTAGCGCCAGCGTGGGAGGGGGGGGTTATGCCATAAACAAAAGTGCACTGTATCACGGAGTCCACTTGGGTAGTCGTGCAATAACAGTTAGGTTTTGCTGTGGATCACGTTGATATCTCAATGACAGCTGGAAGGAGCTGCAGGCGCAACAGTAGTCCGTGGGCGACCGGACCCCAGGTAATCAGTCACTCTCACTACAGCGATGTTTGAAGATGAGCAATGTCTCCGTCACAACTTCACGGTATTTCGTTTCCAGCAACACTAATGTGGGTAGATGCTAGCGACATCTTATGGGTCCAGACAGCAGAGTTGACCACCGGTGCCTGGACAGAGACGTGTGAATTGACAGGCCTCACAACCACGGCGTGGCGTCCACAGCAGGCCCCAGCTTTGGCAATGTTTGTTGTGCAGCATTGCTCCTCAGTGCCGCATTTGTGCAATACGGCGTAGTTAGCAGCAGCGAAGGTCCAGTGTCCCTGTGCGCACTCCTGCCCCCAGGGCGATTTGAGGCGTGATAACACACCTGGGCAGGCACTGTGATCACACAGCTATAGATGGAGGGCCTGAGGATCACAGACAGGCCCCAGTTACTCTGTGATGGCAGGAGGGCAGTGCACCACTCCGCCACGATCCAGGAACCACGTTACGATGCACTGAGATGCATATTCGGCCGGACACTAGGCCCAGCCAGGCCTCAGAGCGGGTGACAAAGGCCTACCGGGGTCAGCCGCGCGCACCAATGTTGTTCTGAGCTGTTTGTGTGGGAGTCTTTCGCTCCGATCAGCAGGGGCCGGTTGCGCGATGCAGGGGGTTTTCTCTCGAGATAACAACCTCCCAGTAGTTCTGTGCGCGGGCAATGGAGGCACCTTCAGACCTGAGCGCGTCCGCGATCGGGGATCTCACTCCCGCCGCCTCTATCGCGCTCAGGCGCTCGTCCTGCAAGTCTCACCCAGGCGGTGGCACCCCGAGCAGCTCCGGGTCTGTTAGCGTGTCACTGTGGCGTCCAGGAAGGAGTCGCACCCCTCTCCACCAACATTACCTGCGGCCCGTCTCGGGCAGGGAGCACACAGCAGCCAGGTAAGATGGCAGCAACTGCTGCTACAGCCTCCCCACCGCACATCCACCGGTCATCCACTCGCACAGGGGGTCAGCAGAGCAGCAGCACGAACCTCCGCTCCGATAGTCGGGCACAGCTCACCTCTTCTGAAGCGCCCAGGGCACTGGCCCTCAGCAGGACCCCCAAGCCACCATCTTGATGTGTCAGGGCTCGTGTCAAAATCCTCGGTTTACACCGCAATCTGCAGCGCTGGTTCTAATTTGTGCTCAGATTATGTTTCCTGGCTGTATGTGCTGTTGAATCCCGTATTTTGTGACAGGGGATGCAGGCAGGAAATGCAGGATTTCTGTTGGATAGATTTTCTGGCCGGCGGAGCTGCACTACAGCGCAGCCATCTCACCGTGCGCCCTCTAGCGCGCCCTGCATATGCGTCTCTCTGGTTGGCTGGGTCTCCCATCTTTAAAGTTGTGCTTCACATCGCCTCCCCCACCTGAGGGGTGGGGTTGGCAAAGGTGGGCACACATTCCTTCCTCACTTGGTTTTCCTGCCGATTCTCCCACCCAAAATGGGGGTCAGAACTGGTGGGGGCCAGTTGCTGGAAGCAGCAAATGGCCGGGGTAGCTTACAAAGGCTGCAAACCATTAAAGCTTCATTGCAAACAAGAACAAAAACTTCTCCAAAACACTTTATATGCCACATGCATTACATCTATAGTATACACAAATCCATGAATCAGACCAGTAGTTTTTGTAACTTATTCATCTAGTACAAAAATATCTTTATAATTCATTTGTCCCAAGTACATAAATTATTTTTATATAAATCATTTTTTATAAAAACAAGAAAATGGTACATACAATAATGTAGTTGTGAGCACCTACAAATACACGTAGACCTGAATAACCCGAAGTATCGGGTAAAAGAACCTAGCCAAAAAAGGAGTTTCCGCGTTGTCATGGCGGAAGTTTGCTAAGAAAAAATAGACATAGAAAAAGGGGGCCTACGAACTCGAGGTTGGTAGTGTCGGCCATATTGGGTTGGGTGGGTTTATTTGTCAGAATTAATGCCATATGATGTGGCGGTTTTTTCAAAAATTTGTATTGTGACAAATTTAGAGATATTAAATCTTATTATTGTTGAATTCTACATAAAAATTAATTTTCAAAAAATATTTTCAAACAAGAAAATAAAACTAATTATCGTTTTTAAATCGAAGTTAATTGTCAGTGAAAACAGAATTGTGAATACAGATCGACAACGCGAAGTACATACATAAATACTGGCCCTGAAGGAGGACACGCCAATATGCGGTCCGGAGGGTTACAGTTAGGTGATTCCTTGTGCGAGCGTCTCTAATCAAGTAAGTGTTTATTTTCCAGGCAGCACTGAGGTCCCGGCATCCGAGCAAAACAGTCCCGATGCGAGCTAATACTTACATCTTCCGTTATTGCACAGAAAAGCCACTAACAAAGCTCGCTCCCTCGTTTATTTTTTCCGGTGCTTTCTCCTTTCAATTCTGCTCATTACAGGTATACGTGATACCCACAGCCCCTCCGAGACCATGGGGCACATTTATGCTTCCTAAAATGTATGTAATGTTTGCAATACTTTCTGTGTGTGTTTTTTACGTTTCTTACGTATTGTGTGTCAGGATCACATGGTTTGTAACTCACTTCAATCACTCTAGAGGAACTTTCTTTTAATCACTGAAATTGCATGTAGAGTGAAAAATGACGCTATTTTCTGACCCACACAGGGGCACAGTTGCAGAAGATTCTACCCACATTTATGATGAATGTGTGTGCAGTGATTACCATAGATGAAACCAAAAGGGACGAAAGTTTTTTTTTCCCTTAACAAATGTTTGTTTTTTGTACCCTACAGATACAACGTGACAATGCTCAAACGTATGTATATACTAACGCATGCATATTAGTTGCAGCGTCATTTAATGTTTTTTCACCTCATTCAGGTCAACTATGAGTGGTTAACAAAGGGCTGGTCCCTGTGTAGTCCTGACGAAGAGCTTGGGGATGCTCAAGACATGTTGACAAGATGCTAGGTACACCTAACCCATTATAGCTAGGCCTTCCAGCATTCTACCCCGTTTTTAGCCTATACCAACTAGGAGCAAGAATAAAATAATTTCGCCCACCAGCTAGGCATTTTTAAAACTCACATTAGCCCACTCCACTCCACTTTCTGCACCACACAAAGTTGTCACAACAGTGCTCCTACGTAATCCGCAAGTCGTAGCACGCCTCAGTCCGTAGAGGACTGAGATGGCCCCAATGATGAAGCATGTCACCGTGGGGAAACCCTGGTGAGTGAGGGGAATCAAGAAAGAAAAGCTTTTCTTTCCTGGTGATTTTCAAACTCAGACTGAGTTCTGAAACTCCTTTTTTGGCTAGGTTCTTTTACCCGATACTTCGGTTTATTCAAGTCTACGTATATTTGGAGGGAGGATCTAGCCTATACCTCTACCTCTCCCCGATTTATTGAAAACACCTACAAATACAAGCAGTCAGTACATATATTAAGTATAATACAGCACAAGCATACAAAGAAAACACATAATCAATCACAGTGCAAAAATAACAGGAACAACATTTATCAAGAAACTATACAGAACACACAACAGAATAATAATCCCATAACAAATAATGAAAAACATCACAATAAATAAAAATGATTACTCATTATGTAGATATTTTTAATATAGTGAGTGTTGTATCTAGCTGACAGAAAAACGCTCAAGCCCGTTTCGGAAGTTAACAGTTGATAATATCAACCTTCATCAGGGCGCTGTCTGTACATATAACTTCTGTGGCAGGGGGCCTTCCATACAAAATAAGATCACACAGAGCTGTGCACCAGGCAAGGGGCTCACAATCTTCACAACCACTGGTCTCATAAACGGCATTCTGAGAAAGATCTCAAATGGATGATCCTGGAAAGAATAAAATGCCCCAAAGACAGGAACATAGGTGGCCTGAGGGAAAAAAAGAGAAGTCTTTTGTATTTACACCCTTCAGACAGCTAGCTCTGGCATCAATGAACTCCTTCCTTGGGAGAATGCTGGGGCATATTATCAAGCACGCCGTTAAAATTATCGCCGCTTTAGCGGCAGAAAACTGCCGCTAAAGCGGCGATAATGGGCTTGATAATATGCCACAGAGAATTCCAATAGAATCCCATGTTGACACCAGAACATGAGCTTCTATGGGAATTCTCAAGGGCATATTATCAAGCCCATTATCGCTGCTTTAGCGGCAGTTTTCTGCCGCTAAAGCGGCGATAATTTTAACGCCGTGTCTTGATAATATGCCCCCATATACTTTAGTCTAGAGGTTGTTAGGTCTATTTTATCTAATTCTTTTGTAGCCTGTCTTTTTCTCTTATTAGGTTTGGCAGATCCATTCCAGTGTCTTTCCTTGTTTAGTATCCTATGTCATATACACATCCTGTGTGTCTGCCTTTGTATTCTCATTACTGACTCGAACGTAACCCTAGTGGCGGGGGGGTAGGCGCATCAGGTGGGCTCAGTTTGTGTTAGCTCCTGATAAAATAGCACATCTATATCAACATGTGGCCACCTCTCTAGCAGAGGCTTTTGAACTCCTGGTTGATAAATACGATCTCACCTATTTCCAGGAGCTGGACAATATTCACTCTAAGCTTCTTTCTACTTTGGCCGATTATTTTTACACTTCAGTCAACACTAAGCTACGGGATAAAAATCAGGCCCACTGGTTTAACAATAACTGTAGGGAGGCCAAATGGGCTCTTGTGAGGGAGGTTAAAACTGGTTCCCTGTTGAGTATTAGGGAGGTTAGATACACTTATAAACGTATTCCTATGGAGTCCAAGTCTGAATGGGAGGCCTCGAGATGGGCTAGTATCAAAGATGCCCTGGAAGGTCGCGATTACAGGGCCTTCTGAAACCTAGTTAGATCAGGCATGCTAGAGGGGCCCCCCGCTATAATACCTAACTTGAGTGAAGAGGTTTGGATAGCCCATTTCAAGCCTCTATTCACCCATTTGGATTCTGTATCTCCAGCAGACCTGGCCTCCCCATTGAAGGGTATATCTGCTTCAGCGCCACTAGTTGTAAGGGTCTCTGATTATCAACTTTGTACTATCCCTGAAATCCAGGTGGCTCTTAGAAGCCTTTCCTCTGGGAAGACTCCCGGTCTGGACAGGATCCCGGGCGATCTATTCATGAGTGAACAGAAGGTTTGGGCTCCCTATAGTTTGCTATACTTTAATGCTATTTTTCATGGCATGGAGTTCCCCCTAAGTGGGGTGCCGAGATTATTCCCATTCATAAGAAGGCTTCCCCACTCGATCCGGCCAATTACCGCCCCATTAGACTCATTGATGTCCTGCAGAAATTGTTTGCTCGTGTTGTAAATTGCAACTTCGATGTGATTAAGCATTTACTAAAGACATGAATTCTCCTGGCTTACACATGTCTCTTTTGTTATGTTGACTGAAGTCTGGACTCCATTTTGTATTGTCATGTCTCCATGTGTGCAACACGAGGAGAGTCTTATCTTTGTGTTAGTTGCTCTTGTAATCTGCCTAGTAACAGTTTATAAATAGTTCCTTTTGTCCGTCTGGCGCATGCCCAGACTTGACCACATCTGTTATCAGTTAGTCCTTGCTTGACCATGTTTTCGCGGGCTTAAGGAGTATGTCAGCTCCGCCCACATATTGATCTTGTATTGAAAATGTCCATAAAAGGTAACATTCTTCGTCTCATGTCGTATCCTCCCACTTATGAGCCCCTCTGTTGTGTATAAAAGGGGACCGTGTACGAAAGTTCTTTGTGCTACTCTATGCAATACTGAAGGGTATTGTATGGATTGTAGGACCACCCTTAAGGGTTAATAAACTCTGTCTTTGTACTTTGCAGTTTCCGTGCCAACTTCCTTATAGATTCCATTACAGGAGAGCGAACCCTTGTGTCCTGCGGGCCTAGCTGGGGCCTGTATTCATCAATTGGCGCCCGTCACGTGGGGCTCATCGGCGACTCGGATGCTCGAAGGATTGGTCGCGACGAAGGTGAGGAATTTGGCCGGGGATGTGATCACTGCCAGAGGCATTTTTAGTCCTGGCATCCCGAGGTTTTTCTTCCTTCCCTTCCGACCTGACCATCTGGGTGGCGCCGGTCCTCGACTGAGACCTCTTCTGTCGGTCCTGCCGTGACAGCCGTTTGGGCGAATTTTGGAGCTTGGCAGTTGGAATCTGGACTCTTGATTGGTAAGAACCGTTGTACGGGTACTTGCTCCGAGTTTTTGAAGCCTGGGTTGGCTATTTGAGTTTGATTTGTGATGACCGGTCATATCTTGTATTGATTATTGTGAGAATATATGCGTTGCAACACATATAGGCAGGTAATGTGGAGATATTTCTCCGAAACTGTGTAACTTTGAACGGCACAACGTTTAAGTGCCATTTTTTTTGATAATACTGCATATTCTGCATTATTTTTGAGCATGCCTGCTTTTAGCGCACTCCGTAAGTGGTGCTGCTGCTTTGGAAACCGGTTAAACCTCGAGGAATCTGCTCCAGCTCCCCCAGAGGGGACTCCTAATAGGGATATGTATGTGAAGCATGGTCTTTCCTCCATAATGTACAGCACAGTATGGAGGAAATATACCAGAAAGGATCCTGAGTTACGGTGGCCGTTGTATGGGTCGTTTGATATACGTAAGATTGAGTATGTGGAACAGTGTATGTGTAAACTGCGTGCTCGTCAAGACATGTTTGAATGTGTGCGATTATGGGTGAAGGAAGTGCGTGAGCGAGAGAAACGCGAGAAAGCGCTGTTTGATAAAGAGCAACGAAAGAATGATCATGTGAGAGCGCAGGAAGCAAAGCGTCGGGAGGAAAGAGAACAGACGGAGAAGCAAGAGAAAGAACGCAGGTTACAAGTCTCGGGTCAATATGCTGTTCGTCAGCCACTCTATCCTGTCCTTAATAATCATGACGATGATTTTTATTTATTAGATCGTTCTCCGCCTCCTTATGTCGGCGCGTCTGCCCCGAGGCCACAAGATTCTGGATCGGGTTCGAGTAAGGTAGACACGCGGTCCATGTTATCGGCTGAGCGAATGGGTGAGCTTCGACAGTTTTCCTATCGTGCATGTATGGGCAAGTTATCCCTTGCTGAGCTGTTGGATTCTTGGGAGTCGTGGCAGGATAGAGAAAGGTTGTATTTCTTGGGACACTTTTCTGATGAAGTGATTGCTGCCTTTCGGAAATATTCCAGTGTCTTTGAACCTGACGATGTGGTATTAGATGCTAAAGCATTGCGTAATGGTGTTTTCTCTCCCTCTAAGGCGCCTGAGGCGGTTCGGCGACTGTTTGCGTTGCGGGATGCGGCGAAAGACCTTAAAGAGAAAGCACGCCAACAACTCGAGGAGGAGAAGCGGTCGGATTCGCGTACCGGAGACGGCCATTCATCCACCTCTCAATCAGATAAGAGCGGTCTAGTGCATGCTAAACCAATGCGAGAGGCGGCGCCTTTGTATGTTCCTCCTAAAGGAACGGGGACTAGCTCGGATATTACCTCCGCCGATGCTAAGGGATATTTTGTGTATAATTGGGTTTATACTCCCTGGCACAGGGCTGACGTCATGGCATTAAAGAATGCGTTGCCTGATCCCCGCAAGAATCCAGCGGCCTTTTACGAAGAAGTCGAGGGGGCCTTGAATTCTTGTATTATGACCCTAGCAGATATAGATTTGTTCTTTAGGCTTATTCTACCACCAGATATGTGGCGATCTGTGCGGAAGGTGGATGATGCTGCCGCTTTTAAGGCTCGATGGTCTGAGCTTGAGGATGAGGATAGGGAGAGAAAGCCCGCGCAGAAACCACCTCAGATTATCTTAGATCTCCCTGCTGCTATTCTGACTAAGTTGAAGACAATCATTCCCCCTAAAAAGATTGACTGGAATATGCTAGCCTCGTGCAAGCAGAAAGTCGATGAATCAGTTGCAGATTTCTTTACGCGCTTTGAGGAGACGTTTCATGATTTTAGTGGTCAGTCTCTTACGGATGACACGGGTCGACACCTTTTTGCTGATAAATATGTGGCGAATTTATTACCGGCGATTGCAGCTCGCCTAAAAGCGAGTGAAAGTTCTTGGTCCACTACGACCCCGACAGCCCTCCTGACTATAGCTCAGTACTATGAGCGCCAGGAGCAGGAAGCGAAGGGGCAGGAGGAGAAGAAATCGAAGGACTTAAAAACAAAGGTGATGCTAGCACAAGTATATGGTCCGCCCCGACTGGGTGTAAATAGAGGTAGGGGAGGATTTTATGGTCCTCCCTCGGGCCGATCTGATCTGAATAGGAATCAATGTGCGTATTGTAAGCAATCGGGACACTGGGCCAGAGATTGCCCAGCGTTGCATGCTTCGCGTCAGGGACACAGTCAGGGACACAATCAGGGTGGCCCGAGAGGTAGAGGGGGTTTCTCGAATTTTAGAGGGAATTCTAATGATCACGCTCGTTTTGACCCTGCCGGGCAGCAACGAGATAGATCTAATGTTTTCGATCGACAAAATCAGTATCAAGTGTCGGGGATTGACCGTTCTGGGTACCATGATTCTCAGCATGCATAGGAATGCGTTGGATGGGGGTTAGAATCAGTTGAGGTGCCGGTTGATCAGAAGGGTCCTTACGTATCAGCTGAGGTTTTGGGTTCTACTGATCAGTTCCTAGTGGATACAGGAGCGACTCGTAGTGCGCTGTCTAAACAATTGGTTCCGAGGGCTCCCCCATCTGGCTTAATGGTTACATCGGTAGGGTTTGATGGTACACTCTCCCGAAGCCCTCTTTCGCGGCCCCTCACATTTCAGGTTGATTCTTTTTCTGCACCCTGTCCGTTTTTGCTTGCCCCGAACACGCCGGACAATATTATGGGCCTTGATATGCTGAAGCACTTCAGAGCTACGATCCGCTGTTCCCCTGCTGGAGTGCGGGTGATATTGAATGACAATTACCCCCTGTCTGAACGGATGTGTGTGGTTACAGAAGATGCTGTGTTAGCTACCCTCCCTTGTGCTCTGTGGGCCACCTCGGATACTGATGTGGGACAGATGGTGATTCCGCCTGTTCACATTAGTGTCCAGGAGGGGGCGGTGTTACCACGCCTTCCACAGTATCGTATTTCGCAGGAGGGGGAAGAGGCTCTTATACAGATTGTGCAGGATTTGATTAAGGTGGGAGTAGTGGAAGAAGTTCCCTATAACGTTTGTAATAGCCCGATTCTACCCATTTTGAAAAAGGATACGGATGCCAAAGTCTATCGGTTTATCATTGATTTGAGAGAAGTGAACAAGATCGTGATACCCCAGTACCCAGTGGTCTCTGATATCACAACGTTGCTTACTTTGGTCCCGCCTACGGCGACCACGTTTTCAGTTATTGATTTGAAAAATGCTTTCTTTTCAATTCCCATTCATCCCGATAGTCGATACCTTTTTGGTTTCACTCTTAATAATAGGTCTTACCGATTTTGTAGAATACCTCAGGGCTACACAGAAAGCCCTAGCATTTACAGTCAAGCTTTGAAAAGACAATTGGACTCCTTTGTTCTGCCTGAGGGTGTCGCCCTCATTCAATATGTCGATGACATCTTGCTGGCGGCCGACACTTTAGAGTTGTGTGAAAGGAGTACGTTGTCCTTGCTTTCCTTTTTGGCATCCCACAATCACAAAGTCTCTCGGAAAAAGTTGCAATTCTGTAGACCAAAGGTGACTTATCTGGGTCACCTTTTGTCTAAGGAGGGACGTGCACTCACACCAGATCGTGTCCAAGTGATTCTGGACACACCGACGCCGTCCACGCAGAAGGACGTGCGCGCATTTTTGGGTCTTGTTTCTTTTTGTAGGCAGTGGATATTAGGGTTTTCGCACATAGCCAAGCCATTGTTAGCCCTTTTGACAAAAGATACACCTATCCCGCTTCCTTGGACGAATGAGTGTGACACTGCCTTTCAGACACTGCGACAGGCTCTCTGTTCAGCACCAGTGTTAGGGACTCCTGATTATACCAAACCTTTTTCGCTGTATGTGCATGAGAAAGATGGATGTGCATTATCGGTTTTAGTGCAGATGCACGGCGACAAGCAGCGCCCTTGTGCATATTTTTCGGCTGTACTTGATCCTGTTGCCCGAGCATTGCCTGGTTGTTTTCGCTCGGTCGCGGCAACAGCTGTGTCAATACGCCAGAGCGAGGGAATTGTGTTATCTCATAAGCTGTTGGTATTAGTCCCCCATGCTGTTGATGCCCTGCTTAATCAGACAAAGACGCAGCATTTGACCAGTGCCCGTTTAACGGGATATGAGCTGACGCTTTTGGCTCCTCATATTACGTTAAAGAGGTGCTTGACGTTAAATCCTGCCACATTGTTGCCATACCCCGAGACTCGGTCTGAGGCACGGAAAGCACATGATTGTATCCTTGTGACCGAGGAACAAACAAAGGGTCGTATTGATATCCAGGATACGCCCTTTTCAGATGTAGATGGAGAACTGTGGGTGGATGGGTCATGCCTGAAGCTACCAGATGGTACGACTTCAGTAGCGTATGCGATTACCACATTGCAAACAATAGTGGAGGCAGCACGCATACCACAGAAATCAGCTCAAGCAGCGGAACTGATAGCATTAACACGAGCATGTGAGCTCAGTACAGGATTATGTGTGAATGTTTATACAGATAGCCGCTATGCCTTCGGAGTAGCGCACGATTTTGGCCTGCTCTGGAAGGAAAGAGGGTTCTTAACGTCACATGGAGTACAAATAATGCATGGGGAGTTAGTTCATAATCTTTTAACTGCATTGACATATCCGAAGAAAATTGCCATAGTTAAATGTAGCGCCCATAGGAAAGTAGTCGATAAAGTTGGAGAAGGGAATGCGTTAGCAGACCGGGTGGCACGGGAGACTGCGATGCAGCCCGGTGCTACTGCCATGTATGTAGTGAAGTCGCAAGTAGAAAGATGGCATGAAGCGAAGGAAGAAGTACGAGAAATACAGAGGACCGCTTCTGACAAAGAACGGGAGCAATGGTCCAGTGAGGGAGAACTGGATGATGAGGGTTGCTGGAGAAATAAGCAGATGGATAGATGGAAATTACCCACGGCTTTTGTACAACCTATGGTTCAGATGGCGCATGGGCTAGCACATGTTGGAGCTTCCACAATTGTAAAATTGCTTACCCAAGTCTGGGAGCATCCAGAGATTGCTAGCACGGCAAAGAGGGTGGTACAGACCTGTATGATCTGCCTGAGGTACAACCCAGGAAAGGGTACTCGAACCCCAGCAGGAGGGTTTGTAACACCTACTGCACCCTTTGAGGTTTTGCAGATGGATTACATCCAGCTTGAGCGTTGTAACAATTTGAAGTATGTTCTAGTAGTGGTGTGTGCCTTTAGCAAATGGGTTGAGGCATACCCTACGAAGGACAATACTGCAATGACTACCGCCAAGATGCTGTTGAAGGAGTTCTTCCCTCGATATGGCGTTTGTAGACTTCTGTGGAGTGATAACGGACCCCACTTTATAGCGGATGTTATAAAGTATGTTTTGAAGGGTCTAGGCATCACCCAGAAGTTCCACGCAGTATTCCACCCTCAATCTGCAGGACTAGTCGAGAAGTATAATGGTACACTGAAGCTCAAGATCGCTAAAATTCAAGCTTCGACGTCTTTGACTTGGCCAGATGCTTTACCGCTGGCGTTGTTGTCAATTAGATCGGTACCGCACTCTCGAATCGGTCTTACACCGTACGAGATTGTCTTTGGACGTCCAATGAATATTTGGGGTCCACCAAAACCTAAGACTGTGTATGATGTACCTTGTGTAATGATGAATGATTATCTGGCACAGTTAACGGATAACTTGGTTTCTATTCATCAACAGGTCCGGGAGGCGCTCCCTGATCGGTCCACCGGCGAAGGACATAGTCTCCGGCCTGGAGACTATGTCATGGTGAAAATCTTTGACAGGACGAACAGCCTGGAGCCGAGATGGGTTGGTCCTGAGCAAGTCTTACTGGCAACGAGAACGGCTGTGCGAGTGTCCAACAGAAAGAATTGGATCCATTCCCTGCACTGCCGCAAAGTACCGCCCGGATTGGTGGAGCCTGCTGTATTGACCGATCAACGAGAGATTCTGACCACAGAGAAAGGCCGTGCTGTGGAATCGAACGACGCTGAGGAGCTCTTTCCGGACCACGCGGCTCCTGGAGGAAAGCGATATCATCTGAGGCCAAGAAAGTGAATCTTTCAGTATCGGGACATGTTGTCAGAACGGCCCTTGGGTTAGTGAAACGGAGAGCCAATGAGGCAAGGGGGGGGGGATCAGCCCTGCATTAGCGTAGCGACACCCGTCTTGGCCTGTTGGTGAAGAAATCGACCGCTGCCCAAGGGGAAGAGTTCTGACAAACCTTTTAGTTTCAGGAAGATATTGATTCTCTATTCTGACATGGAGAAAAAGAAGATCCTTTGTGCGACAGGTTTTATGCTCACAGTAGCTATTGTTGGGATAACCACATGGTTTGTGGAGGATGTGACTCCTGCTCGAGAGTTACTTGTGTTGACCACTCCAGTGCCTGAGGAGCACTACTTCTATACCCTTCCGTATCAAGAATTGAAGCATCGTCAATCTTATTTGAATAACACTTTCATCCAGATGTTGCATCATACCCACGTTGCCACAAATGCTACGAACTGTTGGATATGTGGTATGATGCCAGCTCATCAGAAGAAAGGAGGAACGCCATTCATACCTCTTCCTTTCTCTCATAATGGCTCTTGTAGAGCATGGTACACTTTGCTTTTTGCCACTCGGAAACCCACAGTGGGACGATTACTCTTCAGACTCAATAAAGAATGTCATCAGGATAAAGATGGATATCCGCAAGCGAATGGGACAATTTGGGAATGGGAAGAGTATCGACCAGACAATGAATCGATTCCTTATGTTTTCACGAACACCAGAGACACTGTGGGAAAAGACAAATTTGTGATTCAAGTGGCACAAGCTCAAGCGGACCTGTGTGTCCAAAGTGTGGGTTATATTCCTGTTGGTGTTAGCGATTGTATTACCATATTAAACATCGATGGGTTGAATAACAGTACCTTCTTAGCATCCCATAATACGTACTTTGTATGCGGAAATAAAGGTTATTACCGTTTGCCAGCCGGTTGGTCCGGAGTATGTTATGTATCATTTTTGTTACCTCCTGTATTTCTGGCACCTGCATCCTATCATAAGGATTTAAAGTTGTTAAATAATGTGACTGTAAATAGGTATAAACGTACTCTATCAATTGACGACGTGGACCAGACTGACGCCAGTTTGCAGCAGTATATTGATTTCAATTTAGGATTGTTTTTCTTCGTTGGAGCTGCCCTAAATAGTAGGAAAGTTCGAAGATTAACACGAGTGGTAGAGGCTGTGACAAACCAAACCGCTGCTGCTCTTGGGAATCTTACGGAAGAATTACAGATTACCAGAATTGTTGCATTGCAGAATCGTATGGTGTTAGATGTTATGTTAGCTGATCGAGGTGGAGCTTGTAAAATTATCGGAAGTAGTTGCTGTGTGTTTATTCCTGACCACACACCTTCAGTCTATAATGCAATTAACAGGTTGCATAAAATTGCAGCTGAAATCCATACAGAAAACGGCACTTAGTCCTTTTCTGGATGGTTCTGGGCATTGATCACTGCTTGGGGTTGGAAGGTTTTAACTGGTCTCTGTATAATTATAGCAGTTCTGTTTTCTTGTTGTATCTGTGTTCAATGTGGTCCCTTGCTCTGTTCCTTATGTGTATCATTCTGTATCCCCGATAAGAAAGCTATTGCCAATGTCACTTATCAGAAACGCTTAGCTAAGGAAGTAGAAGAGATGATGATAATTGATATATATGATGATTATTCTAACAAGCCGGATGTCTTCAGTAAATGCTGAAAGGGTCGTCTGTTGTAAATTGCAACTTCGATGTGATTAAGCATTTACTAAAGACATGAATTCTCCTGGCTTACACATGTCTCTTTTGTTATGTTGACTGAAGTCTGGACTCCATTTTGTATTGTCATGTCTCCATGTGTGCAACACGAGGAGAGTCTTATCTTTGTGTTAGTTGCTCTTGTAATCTGCCTAGTAACAGTTTATAAATAGTTCCTTTTGTCCGTCTGGCGCATGCCCAGACTTGACCACATCTGTTATCAGTTAGTCCTTGCTTGACCATGTTTTCGCGGGCTTAAGGAGTATGTCAGCTCCGCCCACATATTGATCTTGTATTGAAAATGTCCATAAAAGGTAACATTCTTCGTCTCATGTCGTATCCTCCCACTTATGAGCCCCTCTGTTGTGTATAAAAGGGGACCGTGTACGAAAGTTCTTTGTGCTACTCTATGCAATACTGAAGGGTATTGTATGGATTGTAGGACCACCCTTAAGGGTTAATAAACTCTGTCTTTGTACTTTGCAGTTTCCGTGCCAACTTCCTTATAGATTCCATTACAGGAGAGCGAACCCTTGTGTCCTGCGGGCCTAGCTGGGGCCTGTATTCATCACTCGCCTTCTTTTAACTAGGTTGCAGAGTTGGATGGACGAACACCACATCCTAACTCCCCTCCAAGCGAGCTTTCGTGCCAAGGTTTCTACAATTGACCAACTGTTTAGACTTCAGTGGGTTTACTGGAAAACGGTGACCATGGGGGCTGGTAGCCTATACCTGATCTTTGTGGATCTCCGATCCGCGTTTGACCTGGTTCAGAGGGACAAGCTCTGGGCAATACTGCTAGAGATGGGTGTTCCGGTATACCTCTGCCACTTATTCGAACGTTTGCATCAAGGCACTTTTTTAAGGGTGAGGTATGGGAGGAACGGGGAGCTTTCCGCTCCCTTCTCGGTGGAAAGGGGTGTCAGGCAGAGGTGTGTTTTGGCCCCTACCCTATTTTCCTTGTTCATCAATGGTTTGATTGAACACTTAATGGGAGTGAGGGATTTAGATTCTCCTAGTCTAGCAGCCCGTAAGATACCAGCCCTGATGTTTGCTGATGACACCCTTTTGTTATCAAAATCTCCTATGGGTATTCAGCGAACATTAGAGGCGTTTTGTTCTTTCTGTAGATCTAGAAATCTGGAGATTAATATTTCTAAAACCAAATATATGGTTTTTAATGCAAGACCATCAAATTATCACCCACCCTCATTTGGAGGGCTCTGTGTTGGAAAGAGTCTCCACTTTCGACTATCTAGGGATAACACTAAATGATAGGATGGATTGCGGGTCCCATATGGCTAGGGCTAACATGAAGTTGGCCCAATCCTCTAGCGGTATACTAAAGGTTTTTAATGAGTGTGCATCTAAATCTCTGGGTCCGCCAGTGGAAATCTACAAGGCCCAGGTTAGAGGTGGGGCACTTTACGGAGTAGAGTTATGGGGTCATGCTAATGCAACCTCTTTGTCTACTACTGAGAATAGTTTTATTAGACGCTTATTGAGACTTTCCCAGAGTACACCCCTGATCCCTTTACGATTAGATATTGGTCTGGCCCCAATACAGGAGGTTATCCTTTATTGTCCATTGTTATACTGGAGGAGACTCTGGTCTACTCCAGAGCTCCAAAGCTAAGTGAGGACTTGAGGGACTTTCTGACTATAAGGGGCTCGGGTAAAATACCCTGGTTAAAACATGTCAAACAGCTTTGCTATGCACTGGGTCGGGGAGATATGTGGCTATTCCCTGAGGAAACTTGTCCCCTGATTACTAAAAGGGCGTTGGTTGTCGTACTCAAGCAGATCTTACTATTTCAAATCTATCACTGGGTAGGTTGACCAATCGATTTTTGGAGGTCAAGGATAATTATTATTTTGAGAAATTCTTGGATGATATCCAGCCCTCACTGGCAAAGAAGTTATATGTCCAATTTAGACATGGAACTCTTCCAGTGCAGGCTGTGACAAACAAGTGGTTTAATGTTCCCAATGTTTCAAGCTTATGTCCTGGTTGTGAAAGCGTTGAAGAGACGGACCAGCACGTTTTGCTCTTTTGCCTGTTCTACTCTAGGGCCAGAGCTAAATGGATCGTCCCACTATGCAAATCTAGGGGTCTCAGGGATTATAGGGAGGTATTTCGAATATTAAAATATGATACCACCTTTTTCAATCAATCAATCAATCAATCAATCAAAGAAATTTATAGAGCGCGCTACCTACCCGTAGGGTCTCGAGGCGCTTGGGGGGGGGGGGGGGGGTGCCGCTACTGCTCGAACAGCCAGGTCTTGAGCTTCTTCCTGAAGGAGAGGTGGTCTTGGGTCAGGCGCAGGTCGGCCGGGAGGGAGTTCCAGGTCTTGGCGGCCAGGTAGGAGAAGGACCTTCCTCCAGCAGTGGTTCTGCGGATGCGTGGGACGGTGGCGAGGGCGTGGCTGGCGGATCGGAGGTGGCGTTTGGGAGCGTAGAAGTTGATTCGGCTGTTGAGGTAGCTCGGGCCTTGGTCGTGGAGAGCTTTGTGTGCGTGGGTAAGGAGGCGGAAGGTGATTCTCTTGTTGACCGGGAGCCAGTGCAGGTCTCTTAGATGTTCGGAGATGTGGCTGTGACGTGGGATGTCGAGGATGAGTCTGGCTGAGGCGTTCTGGATGCGCTGGAGTCTCTTCTGGATCTTGGCGGTGGTTCCGGCGTAGAGTGCGTTGCCGTAGTCCAGTCGGCTGGTGACGAGGGCCTGGGTGACGGTCTTCCTGGTCTCTGTGGGGATCCACCAGAAGATCTTCCGAAGCATGCGCAGGATGTTGAAGCACGATGAGGAGACGGCGTTGACTTGCCTGGTCATGGAGAGGGAGGAGTCCAGGATGAAACCCAGGTTGCGTGCGTGGTCTGTCGGTTTGGGTGCGGTGCCCAGGGCGGGGGGCCACCAGGAGTCGTCCCAGGCGGAGGGCGAGGAGCCCAGGATGAGGACCTCCGTCTTATCTGAGTTCAGCTTCAGGCGGCTCGTCGTCATCCACTCGGCTACCTCTCTCATCCCTTCGTGCAGGTTGGCTCTGGCGGCGGCGGGGTCGTCGTTGGTCAGGGAGAGGATCAGCTGGGTGTCGTCGGCGTAGGAGATTATGTTGAGGTTGTGTTGGCGTGCGATGGCCGCGAGAGGGCTCATGTAGACGTTGAAGAGAGTCGGGCTCAGTGAGGATCCCTGAGGGACGCCGCAGATGACTTCGGTGGCCTCTGACTTGTATGGTGGTAGGCGGACTCTTTGTGTTCTTCCGTCGAGAAAGGAGACGATCCATTCCAGCGCCTTCTCCTGGATTCCGACGTTGCTGAGGCGCTGTGCTAGGGTGCGGTGGCAGACCGTGTCGAAAGCCGCGGAGAGGTCTAGGAGGATGAGGGCCGCTGTTTCCCCGTTGTCCATCAGGGCTCGGATGTCGTCAGTGGCGGCGATGAGGGCGGTCTCGGTGCTGTGGTTGGCACGGAATCCGGACTGCGATGGGTCGAGGGATCCATTCGTCTCGAGGAAGGCGGCCAGCTGTTTGTTGACGGTTTTCTCGATGACTTTGGCTGGAAACGGGAGTAGAGAGATGGGGCGGTAATTCTTGAGTTCGGTGGGGTCTGCTGTAGGTTTCTTGAGTAGAGCGCTGAGTTCGGCGTGCTTCCAGCTCTCGGGGAAGGTGGCGGTGTCGAATGAGGTGTTGATGATGTCCCGCAGGTGGGGTGCGATGACAGCGTCGGCTTTGTTGAAGACGTGGTGAGGGCAGGGGTCGGTCGGAGATCCGGAGTGGACGGAGTTCATCGTGTGGACGGTGTCTTCGGTGTTGACCGGGGTCCAGGCGCGGAGGGTGGTGGTGGGTGGCGTTGCTGCGGTCGTGGCGTGGGTCGGATGGGTGCTGAAGCTGTTGTGTATGTCCGCGATCTTGTTGTGGAAGTAGGAGGCGAGGGAGTTGCAGAGGTCTTGCGAAGGGGTGATGTCGTTGCTTCCGGCGTTGGGGTTGGAGAGCTCTTTCACGATATTGAAGAGTTCCTTGCAGTTGTGTGCGTTGTTGTCCAGTCGGTTCTTGAAGGCCGTCTTCTTGGCGATGCGGATCAGTTGGTGGTGTTTCCGGGTGGCAAGCTTGAGGGTGGTCCTGTTGTCCGGCGTGGGTTCTCTTCTCCAGGCTTTCTCGAGGGCGCGGCAGTTCTTCTTGGAGCTCTTGAGTTCGTCGGTGAACCATGGGGCTCTCTTGCTGCCGGGTCTGCTGGGCGGGGTCCTCAGTGGGGCGAGTTCGTCCGCGCAGACGCTGATCCACTTCGTGAGGTTGTCGGCGGCCTGGCTGGGGTTCGCTGAGCTGGCCGGAGGGTGCTGGCTCAGGGAGGCGGCGAGCTGGTCGGCTGTGATCTTGTTCCAGCTTCTTCGGGCAGCCTGTTGCTGGTGGTGGTGGATGGTCGTTCTTCTGAAGGTGAAGTGGATGCATCTGTGATCCGTCCAGTGGAGTTCTGTGGCGTGGCTGAAGGCGATGTCTTTGCTGGATGAGAAGATGGCGTCGAGTGTGTGTCCGGCGAGGTGGGTGGGGGTGGACACCAGCTGCTTGAGTCCAAGGTTGGCGAGGTTGTCGAGCAGGGTGCTGGTGTTGCAGTCGTTGTTGTTCTCTAGGTGGAAGTTGAAGTCCCCCAGGAGGATGTAGTCGGCGGAGGGGAGGGCGTGCGGGCTGACGAAGTCGGCGATGTCCTCGCTGAATTGAGTGCGTGGTCCCGGAGGTCGGTAGATCAGGGTGCCTCTGAGGGTGGTCTTCGGGTCGGTGTGGATCTGGAAGTGCAGGTGTTCGGCTGAGGGTGGGGAGTTGTCGGTGCTGGTCGTGATGCGGATGGTGTTCTTGTGGATGATGGCGATGCCTCCTCCCACCTGGTTGGCGTTGCGATCCTTCCGGGTGATCTTGTATCCTTCTGGGATGGCGATGGCGATGTCGGGCGCTGAGGAGGCGTTCATCCAGGTCTCCGTGATGAAGGCGACGTCGGGGGCTGTGGTGTCGATGAGGTTCCAGAGTTCGATGGCGTGTCTGTGGACGGAGCGGGTGTTGAGCAGGATGCACTTGAGGTGGTTGCTGCTGGTGTTCGGCATGGCAGGTGCTGGTGTCGGGCAGGTCCGGATGCAGGTGAACTTGCAGGCGTGGCAGCTGAAGGGTCCGTAGGTGTGCTTCGGAGTAGCTCGGTAGCATCCCTGGGTCCCGCTGGTGTTGAGTGCGATGAGGGTGGCGGCGTTGTACGTCAGGCGGGTCGGTCGGGGTCCTCGAGGGCCAGGGGTCCTGGCACTGGGCGCGGTCCGGTCGCGGACGGGCGCAGACGGGCTTACCTTTGGCGCGCCTTCGGCGCACAATCGGCGCGCCCGCTGCGCGTGACCGCTGCGCGTTCGCACGGTCGCCATATATGGCGAAGTGCGCGGGTGGGCGGGGCAGCTGGGAGGCGGGAGCGGGGAGGGATACAGAAGGCAAAAGGGGCGGGGCTTAGCGGCGGTGGCGGGAAGCGGGGAGCGGGGAGGGAACAGAGGGACAGAAGAGGACAATGCTGTCAGTTAGGAGACAAATGCAGAAATCACAAAAAATAAGAAAAACAGATCTAAATAGGGTTGACAGGAGGCAGCAGGGCACAGGAGCAACCACGGACCTCGAGGCTCGAGGGAGGGGGCGTGGTCAAGCGGCATTGTGTTTGTTACCTCCAGATATCTCTTTTCTCTGTGGTGCGCAAGAGACGCTAAAATCAAAAATAATAATAAAATTGCCTAAAATTGTGCTATCTTAATCATTTAATTTTAGAAGGCACCCCCACTAGTATATAGCCTAGGGATTGATCCAGAATTATAGGGGTTTTTTTTCTTCTCTTTTTTATAGGATTTTTACTATTTTTAACATTGTATTTTAAATCTACTTGAGGAATATTATTTGTATCCGGAGTCCCCAGAAGTGGATCTTTGTTGTATATTGTCATGTCCATATTTTAGTCGTTGTATATATATATGTGCTTTTATGGTTTTTAACCGATAATAAAGCTTTTCTGACTGTATTCTCATTACTAGTCTTCTTGTTTATTTTCCCGTTATCCCATTTATATATACATATATCTCTTTAGGCTTTTCTTTTTCTTTTGCCTATGCAAATTGCTTGTATATATTCATTTTGCTTGTTATTATAGCACTGGGAATTTCATCAATTATACCTTTTCTCTGTTTCATAGGGTTGTTTTCTTTTATTTGTCCTTTATTACATGCTGTCTTAGTTTGGACATTCCAGGTTTGGGTTACATTCTCAGCAGTTAACCCTGCCTCTGATCGCTTCAAGCAAGACGTTTTCTGTATTTAACTACGATGTAGGTAGCATTTATTTTATTATTGTATTTCTTCTTTTGTGTCGTCAATACACCATTTCAAGGTGGCGGCCGTTTCTTTGAAACTGGATCGGTCCTCTTGTTTTGTTCTGATCCTCTTAGGACTGTACTCACAGTCCAATGTACTGGCCTTTGCCACATACCTTTATTTAATTACATTTAATGGATTGCGGACGTTACTAGCTTTTTCTGTACTCTATACTCGGCCGCTTATCCACTCCTACTTTTATAGCTATCGCTCCCCTGAGGCGCGACTCGGTCGGGTTCAGCTGACTTCAATTTCAGCATTTTTGCGCGGTGCCCTTTTATATTTATACCGCCGTTAGCAGCAATTCCATACGGGTGGTTGTCAGGCCGGGAGGAGATGTTGCCCCCGTCATGGTTCTATTTCTCAAGGTAAGCCTCCTTCTAGCTGGGTTGGTTGTTTCTCTAGTTTAGCGAACAGGCCGCCTCATGTTTGTCTCGTTTTGTCTGTTGTAGATTGTTTATTGTGAACTATTTAGTCCTTCTTGTGGGGCCTATTTCCTGACTGACCATTGGTTCCTGCCTCCTGAGACACGTTGCTCCTCTCTATTCCGTCGATAGTATAGGTAGGTCAGCCTTCATTGGTTCCCTATATTTGGACTATTTCCTGGTCTATCGACATCTCACTTGTGCTGTTTCCTTTCATGTTCATTTGTTCCCATCTATCAGGTTTATAGTTCCGGTGGGACCGAGTAATTTTCCCTCTCACCCTCATCTCCTCTGTTCTGTGAACCTGATACAAAAAGGGGGAGCCACACGAATCTTGCGTTTGTGACGCAGTGTCTCCCTTTTTATTTTTACTGGAAATCTATTCCACAGTAGGTTCATTGTTTGTTTCATTAGAATCTTTTACCTTGACTTTCTATTTTATGAGCTATTATAAAACCACCTCTATTCTCAGGTGTCCCTCTATCTGGCATTGTGTTTTTCTCTGTAGGTGACAGCTCGGTTTGCATGGTACACATGCGGTTTACCAGGTGCATCTCTGTTCTGTGGTTTCTCTTATGGTGACAGCTCGCCTCACATGGCACACACTTCTATGATCGGTTCCTCCTCGCCCATTTAGTTGTAGTGAATTTATCTAATTATTGCCTTTTGTTTTCAGACCAGTGTTTGTGAAGATTGTGAGCCCCTAGCCCGGTGCACAGCTCTGTGTGATCTTACTTTGCATGGAAGGCCCCCTGCCACAGAAGTTATATGTACAGACAGCGCCCTGATGAAGGTTGATATTATCAACTATTAACTTCTGAAACGCGCATCAGCATTTTTCTGTCAGCTAGATACAACACTCACTATATTCAAAATATCTACATAATGAGTAATAATTTTTATTTATTGTGACTTTTTTCATTGTTTGTTATGTGACTATGGTTCTGTTTAGTGCTCTGTATAGTTTCTTGATAAATGTTGCTCCTGTTAATTTTTGTACTGTGATTGATTATGTGTTTTGTTTGTATGCTTGTGCTGTATTATACTTAATATATATACTGACTCCTTGTATTTGTGGGTGCTCACAACTACATTATTGTATGTACTATTGCTCTTGTTTTTATAAAAAATGGTTTATATAAAAAAAAATATGTACTTGGGACAAATACATTATAAAGATATTTTTGTACTGGCTGAATAAATTACAAAAACTACTGGTCTGATTCATGGCTTTCTATATACTATAGACATATTGCATGTGGTATATAAAGTGTTTTGGAGAAGTTTTTGTTCTTGGTTGCAATGTTTAGTTTCCCTGCTCTCTCCTCCAAACTTATCTAGTTAAGCCAGGGACCCCCTTGTGTTCTCTTGAAGCCTTTGAAGTTGCTTCTTCATGCACCTCATCCCAGGATGTGCGTTGTTCCAGACCCCAAGAGTAGCAGGCTTTCAACCCAGGGGTCCAGAAACATGTCTGGTGGTGGCAGCTGGCAAGCAGCCACTCAGCCAGGACACTAGAGTTAGGTCGTTTTTTCAGGGGACAACTCTATGATGCCCTCTGAGTTCATTTTTCTTTAAATTCCACACTGGCATCAGTGTAGGTTTAATGTGTTGAGAAGTTTGATACCAAACTTCCCAGTTTTCAGTAAAGCCATTATAGTGCTGTGAAGTTCGTAATGACAAACTCACAGCACCATATACTCTTAATGGCATTACTGCACTTACAATGTCTAAGGATTGGTTTAGACACTGTAGGGGTACAGAGCTCACGCACCTGAACCCTCACCACTGGTATAGTGCACCCAGCTAGAGGGGTGGCTGATCTATGCAAGGGCAGTGGGTTGTAGGCATGGCACACTGGGATGTGTGCCATGACGACTCTTCACTTTGTTCTGCACCAAAACACGCAGCCTGCAATGACAGTGTGTGTGTGAAAAGGTACAGGGCCTCTAAGGGTGGGACAACAAGTGCTGCAGCCCTTAGAGGCCTTCCCTGGCCACAGTCCCCTTGGCACCTATGGTACCGGTTACAAGGGACTGGCATGTGGCCAAAGAGTTCCAATTGGGTTTTGTCTTAATACAGTTTTTAGGGAAATAACATAGGCCCTGTGTACCTGTTTGGCAGGAACTCAAGGCACACTCAGTCAAAGTACATCAGCAGTTTGGCAAAAAGTGGGGGCAACCATGCAAAAAGAGGGCACTTTCTTACAGCACTTGATTTTTCTAAACTGATTTTGTTAAGAAAATTGATTATGCTTCCATAGATCCCTATACTGTATGGATATTGTAAAGAATATGGGGTCATAAGGTGGCGCCAGTGTCAACATCTAAACTTGTTTATATACTGCTTGGAACATTGGCATATACAATGTGGTTTGTACAAATGACATATAAAACTTAATTAATGATGTAGAGACCAAGCTAAAACATTATATACTTGTTTTTACTTCAGTACATCTGTGTTGTAATTTATGAGTCATTTATGTGACCAGTTAAAAGATTAAGCCTTGCGAGAAACAATTCCTCAGGGAACACTATTTGTGAACTATCTTTTTTGTAATACATTTTTTTAAATAAACAAATAAACACCAGACATAAATGGTTAACAGTATAAGACTTAGAGGTTGAAAGGAAGGACTACTTCATAAACTGAGAAATAATTGTAAATATTACTGCATTTCCTCAAATGTTTTAACTTTAAATCTGAGCAATAAACATTAACAAAATGACAAACTTACCATCCATTTGTGGCCCAGCCTCCAAGGAGATGTATCTGGGAGCAGAAGGATCAATGGTAATAGAAAACACAAAGTCTGATATTGCATGTTCTGACGCATTCCAAGCTTAGTAGCTTAAAATCTTTAATGCCTTATTTAGTCGCTCAGCGACAAATGTGTGTTCTAATTTTTTATCACCCATTTAAATAGTTTCTTTTCCACATTTTGACTTCTAGATATTTTTTATTATGATATTTTTGTATTACAATATTTTATCTGAAAATTCTATTTATATTTTTGTTATGTGTAACTATGCCTAGTTCTGGTGTGACTGACTTTTTACCAGAGTTCTGAATAGAATGACGTACTTGGGGCCATTTGTATCAAAGGGTTGCTTCCCTTTTGCACCACTCAGTGGGGTGCAAAAGCGAAACAACCCATAAGATGTGATTTATCAAGCCATGAAAAGACCCCTTGTGTGGCCCCGAGTGGCTCGATAAATCCTGAGTAATTCAAAGCAGCATAAATTACTGTTGCATTACTCTGCCTCAGGGAGGAGTTCCATAGGTGACCCATGGGCGTTCTCATGCAAAACCAATAGATTTTGACGCATTCCCTGATGTGCTATAAGTGAAAGACCTGGGAATGGGTCAAAATTGCTACGCATCCCCAAGGGAGGCATCAAAAGGAGAAATATCTTTATTTCTCCTCGTTTTTTCCCTCCTCTTTCTATATGTGCTGTATTCTGCAGTACACATAGAAAGAGAAAAATGCCTCAGGGGAAGGGACATCTTCCTGCACAAAAATAATCCTGCTTGCAACACAGGCGCCCTTGCACAATGTTCCAAGGGTGCCTGCATTGGCACTAGGCAGCACATTGTGCGGCAGCGCTGGGAAAATACGGCGCATTCCTGTCCTTTTCCTGTCACGCAGCACAGCAAGTTGACGTGCCAGGCGGCACTGCATGAAGTTTTCATAAATATGTCCCTTGGTATCTAATACATGGGTGAATTGTTTCTACAGAGGTATGGGGATATTTACTATCGATGTTGGCCCTTTGCATGCAGCACTCTAAAAAAAATAAACTGCATACTATGGTATGTGAGAGGAATTTTTATAGTTTCCAGTCTGCCATTTGTATGTACTTGATGCTTTAGAAGGTGTCTGAAATTAACGTGTAAGACTTAAGCACCTTTCTGCGTACTCATCGTGTAATGTTTTCTGTGGAGGACTTCACCTATTCTTTTTCAGTAGCAGTTGACTTTGATGTGTGATTCCAGGTAGAGACATCGACTGGCAGTACCAGCTGGGCATGAGAAAGGCTGCTAGTGGTTGCAGTATGCGATGTAGAAGGGTAGACCCCTAATAAGTGACAAGAATCACGCACCAGCTCAGTGTCTTAGCTCCTCATTATTTATACTTATTAATTTCCCTATAGGGTATTTGAAACTTTCAGGTTGCCCAACCTCTCATTAATGATTGACTTCAATGAAATTAAAGAATTTATTAAATCCGCACCTCTCAAATGGGAGCCCATCAACCATCTTTATTACTTGAGGGCAACCATGACTGGGCAGTATTTATGTGTGGTCAGGTATTCCAGCCTATGTTGGTTACCATTTCTACATCTTGGTGTCTGGTGCATTCCTGCACTAGAAGCACAGATTGGGACCTTATCTAGAGATTTGCGGACAGGGTACTCTGCCATAAACTTATGGTTGAAAGCAAAAAACAAGGGGACCCTACTCACTAAGGAACCAGGGTGATTGATTAATATCCGAAACAACGGTTCCTGTGGAATGGTATAGTCATGTATTAATGCTTTGATGCGTAATCGCGATGAAAGGGTTGAGAGGATGTCAGGAAGAAGGAACCACACACGCCAATGGTCTTATTAAACACATTTGTATGTATTACTCAAATGATACAATGACATGAAAAACATTTTTTAATGCGAAGTGTCCCAAGTGAAAAAAGAACCTAAAATATACGGGACATAGTGTGACAATATTTACAAGGTTTCAAAATTTCTTTCCACAGAAAGCGACCATTTGTAATTATATGGAAAGTGTACAGTAACTGTATACAATAATTAGTGCTGAATTAGTGGTTCGCTTTCATCTTTACTGTCGACGGCGTTTCGACCCTTTATGCAGTGTAGGGTCTCATCAGGACCTATGGGTGTAGGGACATCTGGGAAAAGAAGAATAGAGTCAACATATGGCCCATCTACCGGCACAAATGCGACAGACTGGAACATGTGGGCAAAAAGTATATTGAAGGGGTACCTGGATTCTCGATTGCGCAACTGAGAGAAGACTGGGTGCCAACCGTGAGTGATAGTTAAAGGAAGAGAATACTCACAGGGAAACGAGCCGGGTTCTGGTAATGTGAGAGGTAAAAAGAGAAAAAGAAAAGAAGAAAAGGGAAGTTAAGAGATATATTGCAAATGATATCATGTGTCAAGTCGGTCACAATAGGAGAAACGAGGATGTTGCGCAGAGTGAAGACTTACCCCATGTGAGGGTGTGGGCTGGTAATCGATGAATAGCACAGCGCTGATGCAGGTGACACAGCTAGGCGTGTATGGGCCGGGGTGAAGGTAGGAACTCTGGGAAAGATGGTATAAGGTCAGGACCCGCGTGGCGGGAGGTCAATGATGTGGTACAAGTGATCATTGTAATCCCTTGCAATAGGCGCATCAGGAAACAAGCATTTGCAATGCAATCGGTCTCGCCTTTTGGACCCTATAAGTATTTGGCGATGCAGCACATAAACGCACATTACTGCAACTTAGCTTCGTTCACATGTATTTTTCGTACATTCCCCAATGACTGTAATCACTACAACACATTAAATACTTTGGAACTTGTCAATGACTCCTGTGAATACTGTTTCTGTTGAACAAAAAGTCCCGCATTATTACTACCAGAGAAGGAATACTTGCGAGTGAGTTCGGTTACAGTTACACGGCGTGATATGAGTGGGAAAGGCAATATTTTATGTACTGTGAAAAATAACATGGCTACATTTCGTAACAAACATAAGCACTGCATTGCATTTCTGGCCCATACTTTGTAACGTTAAATGCGGAACTACAGATTGCAAGTTGGAACGTGCTCTAGGCACGAAAAAAGCATTTTCAAAAGCTTCCTACGTCAGCAAACGAGACTGAAGACTACGGGTGGGCGGAATTTGCGAAAGTAACTTTCGCAAATTATCGCGAAAATGTTAAAAATCTCCGCAAACAATCGGAAATATCTCGAAGATGCGGACTTTTTTTCCTGCCTGTTCGCGGTATTTTCTGCATGGTCGCGGCTCGCCAACTTACCCATGCGGTTGCTCACGGGCATGGCCATCTTGTTTTCACTCTTCTCGCGGTGCATGATCGCGCGACGAATGACATTACTGCGGGCGCGAACTGTCGCCAGACAGCGCAAATGGCTACAAACAATCCAACATCTCGTGGAGAACGCGACCGGATCGGGAAAACTTGTCGGCGAACGCGGGGATTCAGGTAAGGCGAACGCGCGCGCGAGAGAATGTATTATTTTACAGCATGAGCAAGAAACAAATTATCGCTAAAATGCGGAAATTTTGACATTTTCGCGCTCTCCGCGGAACGCGAAAATGTCCTATTATCGCAATTTCCGCGAGCGGAACGGAAATTTAGCCCAGGCCTACTGAAGACCCCACTGCCACAGCCAACAAGTGTCCTGGGGGTGAGGTGGAACCCCGCATCCAACCTACACTGGGCCACGGAGACGGTAGTAAAGAAATTTGGAGGCCATGACAGACCGTCCGCACGTCTTACTATGTGCCTTTGATGACAAAACCACCAAAATCTTCTTTAAGTTGTACAGTGCCAGCTTGTATCTGTCTGCTCCTACAGCTGCAGCTGCAAAGCATGGAAGTCCCAGTGTATAGCTTGGATAAAGTCTACATAATGAAGGCAATTGAAAGGAAAGATGGATCAGTTGGCCTAAACAGGCTGAGTGCTGTTACGAATGGTTAAGTCCCTGCTAACCTTTAAAACCCTGACCCAGTTAAACAAGCATTTGCAATGCAATCGGGAGTAGTTGTATGTTGTTTGTAGTGGAATTATGTGGTTGAAATTGGAATCGTTAGCTGTGGAATTGTGTGGGGTTGACTTTTGTGTGTATAGTGTATTTGTGTTTTGGAAATATGTGGTATGGTGCATAGATAGGGACGGGAGCTTTATAAAATACATAGAAAGTAAGATTAAGAGTGATAAGTAGTTTGTGTATGAAGTGGTGAATGAAATCTGGGAAACAGCCTTTATACTACAGCTCAAACCATGCTGTGCCTTAAACAGTGCGGCCCGAACCACGGAGACATCTTTCCAACGTATTCCTTTATCGCGCAAGTCTTTAGTACGACTTGCCTTAACGAAAGCATTGCTGGATTGATGCTGGACTTTAAGTTCAACACTTTCCCTACTGTTGCACAGAATGGAGTTGGAATAGTAAATTATACCATTCTAACTCCAGTGCTTTCCCTAAGGCAAGTCATTGTAACGACTTGTTTGGTAGTGGAATGCACTGTAAAGACACATTTCTTTTTCGGACAGAGTTATTAAGGCAGGCGTGATTAACGCCTGTGTGGTTCTGACATACAATCCTGAAATCTAGATAGAGTAGTAGAAAGAGTGTGTGAAAAAGAGAGAATGAAGGACTGAGAAGTTTATAGACGCATAAAGAGGCTGCGCTTGTGTATGCAGAAGATACCGAAAGAAATGGAGGAGAGTGTGTGTTTGAAGTTTGGATTTTTTGAAAGGTTATGGCAAATAAACTGTGCTGAAAGACCTGAAGTGAACCAATATGAGAAATGCTGGATTAGTGTGTTTGTGTGCAATGGAATTAAGGGGATAGTAATTAAGTGGCATTAAATGTCGTGGACTTATGTGTAGTGGTACTGTGTGTCATGAAGTGGCATGTACTGAGTGGAGTTATGTGGCGCAGTGTTGAATTATGAGCATTATGTGGAATTTTGTGGGGTGGATTGGATATATGTGGTGTGTAGAGGAATAATGTGTTGTGGAGTGGAATTTTGTGACTGTGGGATGGAATTGTGTTGAGTTGAATTGTGTTGCATGGAACTGTGTGGCACTGAATGAAATTATGTTGAGCAGAATTATATGGCATGGTGTGGATTGTATTTAGGTGGAGTGTTGCAATGTGGGATGGAATAGATTTATGTGAGAGAAATTATGTGGTATGGAGTGGAGTGTATTTGTGTTGTGTTGTGTGGTATGGTGTTGTGTGGCATTGAATTGTGTGGTGTGGCATTGTTTGGAATTATGTGGAGTGTAAATATGGGGTGAATTTTGTTGAGTATAATTAAGTGTTCTGGTGCTGTGTGTAAATATGTGCCGTGTAATTATGTGGTGTGAAGTGTAACTATGTAGGTTGGAGTGTAATTATATGTAGTGGAATTATCTGGAGTTGAATTGTGTTGCGTGGAGCATAATGTTGCATGCAGTTTTAGTAAGTGAAGTGGAATTATGTGTCATGGAGCGGAGTAGAAATTTTTGAAGTTGAATTTGATGTATTATAATTATGTGGCATGATGTGGAGTTCAATTGCATGGTGTAGAGTTATGGGATGTTGAAATGTGATGTGTCATGGAATTATATGATGTGCATTTGTGTGTTATGGAATTGCATGGCAGTTAATTGTGTGGCAGTGTTTTGAATTATGTGGAGTTGAATGCTTGTTGTCATCATAAGCCATCTGCGTGCGGGACTCAGTCTGCATCATTTGGCTATATTGTCCAGAAATCTAAGTGGGCCTTAGATTGCTTTGGAATGGGCTTGCAAAAAAACTTGATTAATTTATTAACTGTGAACACCCCCGCTTGTGGGCCCAAAACAAACATGTGTAAATCTTTGCGCCCAAGGTTAACAAGTTAACCCGAAGGTATTAGACTGCGTCAGATGAGCAGCAGTTGCATTATAAAAGGAAAAAAATGTGTAGGCACAAAACCCGCCGTAGACACACACAAGGTACACAGGCATATACAGAGGGGCAAGGTACACACATATACAGAATGCACACCAACTGAATGCATACATATTACATATGTTCCTACATAAGAAGCACATAATGTTCCCCCACACATGCAATACTCACAAACACTACGCACTTAGGAGCAGCAGGCCCTGTGTGTGGGGAGCTGGCTTAGAAGCTCTACATGCGCCGCGGTGCTGCATGTCAATTTTATATAGCGAAAGCTTGACCTAAAGATTTTACTGTGCTCCATATGAAAACCTATTGTATATCGCTTTATATAAACTCCAGATGTATTACAAAAGGAAATGTAACATCCAGCATGTTATTTTAGATATGGCCTTGAGTGTCATTGATGAAACAAAAAGACAGCTCACACCTTTCATAACAGCTCTGTGGCCTAAAAATAAGGATCAAATGGCCCTATTCCAAATGGCAAATTTGATTGTAAACATAGGTTCAGAACTGAATTTACAGATTATTAGAAAAGCGATTTCTGACAGGCATAAATGGATTTACTACTGGAGATTTACCAGAGAACTTTATAATAATTAATCACTCATAAGGGGTGGGAAATCTGCATTCCAGGGTGGTCTGCCTTGGAAGTTTGCATATTTCTGGGCAACCTCAGACTTCCCTTAGACCTCCTCCCACCCTGGAAACGGTCAAACATGTACTCCAGCAAAGGGCTGGAGCAACTGCCCTTCCAAGTTGGGAAGGTAAACACTCGCTTTCAGATTTGGCAGGGTTGCAATGCAAGAGCTTATTCAATGGGGGAATTTTTTTCACTTTGTAGATAAAAGAAACGTGCATATGCGTTCTGATTTGTGGGAAACTTAGTTCAGAGGTAATAGACAGCTTTACAAAAAGTTGCATGACCTTCCCAAAAGTACACCTGGAACCCTGCGCCTGCCACCGTCTTTATTTTGCCCGTCATGAATTTTGACTCCGTAACTATATGCCATGATCTTCCACAGCCAACCCGAGGAACACATTCTGTACTTTTAAACCAGGCTATTGAAAACCTTATTTTCGTTTCCTATGCCTTGTTTTTGCTACTGTGTTATGCACTCTCAGTACCAAAACGCAGCTCCCTATAGACAGGTTCAGTATGATGATGTTGAAAAATATATAAACCATCATTTAATATTTCTTTTGGTGATAGAAGGTACATAGGGCATTTTAGGAAAACATGAAAAGTGACATTGTGAGTGTTCTGAATCATTATGTTAAGTGCTTGTTAGACACTGTGACCACATACATCAGAAACAGCTGCTGCTCGGTCCTAGACCAGATGAGTAAAGATGCACAATTAACTGATTAGGGAACAGGTAACTCATTAAAAGAGCCCAAAAGACATCTGCGAAAATAATTCTCTTATTTAATTTGCAAGGATGACATCGCGCCGAAGGTATGGTGAGTTGGCTTTAAAGCACTGTACACGCCACAGTGCTGCAAATCAATTTTACATAGTGTGGACTTAACCTAATATTACAGCACTTAATCTCAAAATCAAGTGTATTAGAAAAGGATATGTTAGCGTGAACTTAACCTACAGATATTACAGCACTTCATATGGAAACCAATTGTATAGCGCTTTATACAAGTACCACTTGTATTACGAAACGACATTTTTTGCAAATGAATTACAACGCGCTGAAGGTGTGGGGAGTTGGCTGTGAAGTTCTGTGCGTGCTGCGGAGCTGTTTGTCAATTTTATATACCGTGAACTTAACCTAAAGATTTTCTGGGTATTGAAAACAAACATATAGAAAATTTCGGGGCAAAGGCGTGGGGAGATAACTTCGAAGCTGTGCACACACCGCAGAGCTGTGTGTCTATTTCATATATTAGAAAAGGACATGTATTTTTGGCACGTCAAAAACATCGCACCGAAGGTGAGGGGCGCTAACTTCAAAGCTCTGCTGCGCTGCCCCGTGCTCATTTTATATAGCGTGCATTTTAAAACAAACTGTAACAAAACAGTGGCACAGAAACAAGTACATTCACAAAACAAACACTTATAGACTGCTAATAACAAAAGAGTGCAGTTTTGAGAATTATTCACGTGTAACAGCCTGAGGGAGCCCCATGATTGATTGGAGGGGGGGAGACAGAAGAGAGAGTGGGGTGGAGGAGCGAGCGAAGAGAGAGACACGAGAGGGAAAGCAAAACCAGCGCGGCGCTCGTGAAAGGGCACCGTGCTGAAACTAGATCGTGATCCTGCTATCTTTATAATGCACAGTACGATAACTTCACAGCAGTGCTACTGTAATTACATCAAAGTACTGGCATCCCCTAGCTGAGCTCCCGTACCCATGACATCGAACCTTAAGATGCAAATGGCTGTCACACATTAGACACGTCTTAATAGAGCTGCAATATTATAACGGCACAGTACCTGCACTTCTCAGCAGTGCTGTTCTACTTATATTGCAGACTGTACATGGACCGAAAAATGAACACAAAGACGCTCAAGAAGCACTTCACAGCACTAACGCTGCTCTTCTGTGGGAGGAGTGTCTTACTTGTTTGCACCCAGAGGCTCGGGACGACCAAACCTCGTGCGCATGCTTTTGATATTAAGCATGCGCACAAACAAGGGGAGCTGCAAATGGGGGCGTGATTTAGAGGCAGCCAAGCTCACGGCCA
Organism: Triturus cristatus; assembly: GCF_964204655.1. Lineage (NCBI taxonomy): Eukaryota > Metazoa > Chordata > Amphibia > Caudata > Salamandridae > Triturus > Triturus cristatus. Next base: position 926,857,372 of record NC_140584.1, read on the forward strand.
TGTTTGAATGGAATGTGAGTTGATACGCAGAATGCCTCGGATTCTTTAACAATTTAAAAATGAAGGAGTGCGTCGCGCTTAATAATTAAAAGTGAAGGCGGTTGTGACAATTGGAAATAAAAGTGATTGTGGGATAAGTGACTGCGGCTGTCGTGTTTAGATGTAGAAATGAAGGCAGGCTCAGACTTAGTGTTTTAAACTAAAGGCTGCCCTCACGCTCAATATTTAAAAGGGAAAGCAGGCGCCGTGAGGAATATTTGAAATTTACAAATCACCAGGTGCCCAGTGGGTGTGCCTTTTAAGCATGCTGCCTGTACACAGAGCGCGCTGTAGCAGTAGCAGCTTTCACAAGAGGAACAAGCCCAATCCCTCCTAAAACAAAGCCCAAAACTAACTACCATCCTACCAAAAAGAAGCCCAAATGACGATCGACTGCGGAGTAGTGCTCAGGAAACATGCAGTAAAGGGGCCAATAGCCGTGGAAGGAGACATGGCCGTCATAAGGCGGGACTAGTAGCCTCTAAACTAATCAGAAGTCAGCATTTAGAAAGGAAAAAGCCACAAGCCAATGAAAAAGTGGGCGGGAGAGTGGGCAGGGCTTCCCTCACCTATAGTGTATACTGCATGCCTCGCAAAGCGAGCAGCGCAATCGCTGCACCGCTAGGCGAGACCTAAAAACAGGCTGGAGGTAACTAACTGGATTCTTACCAAAATGTGGCTGCTAGTCTACCAACGAGGTACTATTGAGAACGGATCAGCATCAGGCTGTCCACTTCCATCTTGTCTGATTAAAGATTCCTGTGGGATTAGGGATCGGAAAGTTAGTTGAGGGCTTGGATGGCAGTACAATTAGAGGTTTGCGTAGTCTCAATGCACAGGGCAGGTTCCTTACTTTAATGGTGATAGAATTCGAAGGGACACGTGACAGTGCTATGCGCTGACAGCAAGACTGCATCTGTCAGCTTGCTGTAGGTCTAGTGACAGTGAGCGTGCGCTCGCTCGATTTTAAATGCAAAAAGTAATCCAGACGAAACCGGAAAAATCAGCAGGCATCAGTGGTGATTGTCGCGACATGGAGTTATCCGGTTTTCGGTAAGGGAAACTAAAAAAGTGAAGAAAGACCAAGGAGAGAGGTCCATTAGTCATGGAAATAATAGAATTGAAGGAGTGAAATCGGGAAAATAAGCAATGCATGCTTGCATCACAATTTTTTTTATTTGTAATAGAATCAGAATATGGAAAAAACTGTTGGCACGTTATGGTAGCAGCGGGGCAGGAAAAGGGGTTATATAGCTTAATATCAAGAGCGGTGTTCGCCCATGATTGTATGAAAGGGCTTACAAAGCGGGACTTGGAAAATAAAATTTCACATTTGCCAGTTACGATACAGCAGTGTTAGATAGACAGTTTTACGATACACATTTGTATAATCAATTAGCACGAATGATTACTTTATGTATATTCATAAATGTAACGTTTAGTGCATGAACACGACAACTGCACGATGTGAGCAAGGTAAATGGATATACATAACATAGCAGCAATTGTTAATTATTCAGAAAAAAGGCATAGCTAGACATGACTGTTGTACAATCCATTATGCACTGGTGATTGTGTTGCGGCCATAGGGAATATCTGTGACCACATGTCGTGAAGTGCCCACAGTAGGCTGTTGGCGGTGTTGGTGCATTAAAATTAATATGCGATTGATGTGACATCAACAGGCCTATTCTAGTGAACCCAAAAGGCATCTGATTCAGAGTTGTAGATCTGTGTGCAGCATTATTGTGTCAGTGTGGCGACGAATCCTCGCCACTCTTCAGCGGAATTGAGTCCCTGGTCTATAGAATTAATTCTGTCTATCCAGTGACATTCACGCCATTGTAGAATTTGTGTGATGTCACCCCTTCTTTCAGGGACAACGGCAATGTCAATGACTTGCCATCTGATTTTCTCAGCTGTGTGGTTTTTCTCATTGAAGTGAGATACCAGTGGGGCGTTGGCAACTGAGCGTCGTATGCGACTCCGATGTTGCCCACAGCGTGCTTTAACAGGTTGTTGGGTTTGCCCAATATATGGTAACCCGCAGGGACACCATATGCAGTAAACCACGTTTCGTGTGTTGCAGTTTGAAAAGAACTCTAACACATGTTTGCAGTTGGCATGTTCAAATGTGTTGGTGTTGAATGTAAAGGAACAGGCAACACAGTTGCCACACTTATGATGACCTTTGACCTCGGGTAAGCCCCATGTAGATTCAAGAGTGTTAGTCTTACGTTTTATGATCTCAGTGGATGATCTGACTAGATGATCTTTTATGTTCTTTCCTCGTTTATAAGCGAACATAGGGACATACATTTCTGAGTCAATGCACTTAATTATATCCCAGTTCTTGGCAATTAAATTGTGAACTTTGTTCGTGTGTACTCCAAACGTGGTGAGACAGATGAGTCTGTCTAGAAGTGCTTTCTCTTTTGTAGTTAATAGTTCTTCTCTTGGACAGTACCAAGCACGTTTCATAGACTTCTTTACAATTCTCTTGGGTACCCTCTAGCCACTAGTTTTGCTTTTAATGTTTCTGCCTCTAACATATAGTCTTCTTTTCGTGTACAGTTCCTACGTACGCGTAAAAACTGTCCGAAAGGTAAACCATCCCTCAATGCCCGAGGGTGATGGCTTCTGTATGATAGGAGTGTGTTTCTCTCAGTGGGTTTCCTATGAAGTGAGGTGTATAGTGCTCCCTCCGCATGTTAGATGTTGAGATCTAAGAAAGCTATAGTGGATTTGTGTAATGTGGCAGTGAAGGTTAGATGTTTCTGAATGTTGTTGAGATACTCTACAAAGTTGTTGAATTCAATCTTACTTCCAGACCAGATGAGAAAAACATCATATATATATCTATACCAGCATTTAATACTTGAACGCTGTTGGTTTGTGATGTTAAGGGCATATATCTGTTCTATGTAAATATTAGCCAAATTCGGTGTGAAAACTGCACCCATGCTGGTACCAGAGCACTGCTGATAGTAATTGCCACCTGACACAAAGTAATTGGTTTGTAGAGCAATGCGTAACAGTGAAATGATGAAGGAAGTGGGTACCTGAATGGGTCTGGGTCTAGTCTCTAGTAGCTTCTCAATGACTAGGATACTCTCATTCTGTGGGATGTTGGTAGAGACAAGATATCTAGTGTTGCTAGCCAATCAGAGGCAATGTGAATATTCTCTTCCTTTAACTATCACTCACGGTTGGCACACAGTCTTCACTCAGCTGCGCAATCGAGAATCCAGGTGTCCCTTCAATATCCTTTTTGCCCACATGTTCCAGTCTGTCGCATTTGTGCCGATAAATGGGCCATATGTTGACTCTATTCTTCTTTTCCCAGATGTCCCTACACCCATAGGTCCTGATGAGACCCTACACTGCATAAAGGGTCGAAATGCTGTCAACAGTAAAGATGAAAGCGAACCACTAATTCAGCACTGATTATTGTATACAGTTGCTGTACATTTTCCATATACTTACAAATGGTCGCTTTCTGTGGAAAGAAATTTTGAAACCTTGTAAATATTGTCACACTATGTCCCGATTTTTAGGTTCTTGTTTCACTTTGGACACTTCGCACAAAAAACATTTTTCATCTCATTGTATCATTTGAGTAATACACACAAAGGTGTTTAATAAGACCATTGGTGTGTGTGGTTCCTTCTTTCTGACATCCTCTCAACCCTTTCATCGCGATTACGCATTATAGCATTAATACATGACTATACCATAAACTCTTGGTCTGCACGCTGTATTTAATGTTGGGTGAACAGACATGAACCTTAGACAAGTGGCGGATCGGTCCTCGGGCTCAGCCTCAGCGACACTTGCAGGGCTGTGTGTGGGTGGCGTGAACTGGACGCCACCCACATACTTTGAGCATTTGAGTGACAATGCCAGACTGATATATTTTTTATTCAATACTTAGGGGCATATTCTCAAGAAGCTATCGCCGAGTTAAAGGCACTTTAGCGCAGCCAAAGTCACAATAAATCCATCGCCCCATTCACAAGCCGGTGCAAACTGCCGATACCACCAGTTTACCTGCGATAGCAACCTCCAAAAACATCGCCATGGATAAACCCGGCAACTATCGCTAATGAGATGCAGAGTAGTCGTTCCCGAGCAAAAAGCCGCGACAACACTACACCGAAACATTCTCAACGACCAGCCACATCAGGGATAAGACCACAAAACATGCGATAAGGCGTGATAGCAGCAGGAAACTAACACCTGCTCCGACCTGGTGCAAGTCGGACGACAACCGGCAACAGAAAAGGGACCCAGAGCACAGCCACACCTGAAGACCAAAACCAACAGACGCCATGGAGCCACTAATCATGCAGCTCGGAGCTCCAACAGGGAGACAACACCCCCCCGCCACAACACCCAGGACAGCCAACCCCTCCCCCTTGGACCACACCCCGGCCACCCCCCACCTCTCCCGGACCAAGAGAATGCACATCAACGTCACAAAATCATGCATAAAACCATTCGCCTGATGTCGCAGAAACACAACAACTAACAGCCATGTGAGTACAGAAAAAGCAGATTCAATCCTTCACCATTGAAAGTCCAAAGAAAACATCATAATCAAATATCATACCAAACAACTATTTGGTAGAGTCATGGCGGGTCATCCCAGGACAATCTGCAAGTCAATATCTCAGATAAGAAGGTGTGTCAGGCATTCATCAAAGGACAGAGAAAGAGAGAGAGACTGAACAAGGGCGCAAGGACAATCGTGCCTTTGGCACATACATGCCAACTGTTGCGTGTGCCTCGCAATTGGTGCATCCAAAATCTGAGGCCTGGCAACATATCCAGCGCGAAGGCCACATTACATTTCAGAAATGCAAGCAGTAGTCAGACTAAAATTAGGCATGAAAGCTCCTTTGTCTTGAAACACAAGGCGGAAGGACATCCGAACCTCTGACCTTGGTCTCCAATGCACACGGCACCCCCTGAGTTAGATACCATACCAGTCTCTGTCGACTCCCACACCACGAACTGCGCTAATGAAAGAGCGACTTGTCCACACCCCAAACACACTTGTCCCTGCTCGAGCTACACCTGCATGGCATGCCCCCAACATATCGGTACAAGAGACAACCCCTACGTCAAAACGTTGAACACACATACGACTCATTACTCCGAGCTGTGGCATATCATTCACAGAACTGCTGCCGGTCTGAGGAGTGCCTGTGGTACAAGACCAACAAACGCAATGGCAGGCAATCCTGAGCACATGCACAACCACACTCACGTGGAACAGTACCGTGCACGAATGCTGCATCTGTTGGGAGCTCTGCCAATGGCAGTCCTGCGAATCAGTTACCGTCTGAGTTTCAAGCTTGCATATGTCACATGCGTCCAGCCATGGTTCCAATGTCGATCATGCACATTCGAGTGGCCCATGGAGGTCTGCCTATCCAACACAACGGTAGCTGAACTGGATTACGACTTGTGTGTGCGACCCCTGTTGGCATACAAACAGGAGTGCAAACGGGATACCCGCGCATGGGATGCCTTGATGGTGTCTGTGCCGGCAGCAGTGGATGGGAGATTGTACAAGTCATCGTGTGCAGTGACCACATCGAGGCGCTCCCCTATCGGGCTGTGCTGCAGATTGGTGTAACTGCGTGGTTGGAGCACATCTGTCTGGACCAGTTAATGGATTGGCTCTCCCTCGTGTTCCTTGAATCCAAGAACGACGTACTTCTGTAACTGATTGCCTATGAAGCAGCGCTCGCATTCATGGACGAGTAACTACCTTCCTGCATACACAACTGATTGACACCCAGAGCACAGGTCCCAATACCGTGTTGCATCGTGGAGGATTGGTCCCATAAGCCAGTACAACAGTGGACTATTCTCCATTCGCACGAACTCAGAATACAGCCCCATGGACGGAGCTGCACAGAGTCGTTTGACAAAGTTCCCAAATCTGACATACTGCTGGAGGTAGACTACACACATGCCAATGTGGCAGTACATGTGACCTTGTTGTTCCCTTTCACCTGCTCAGTGTCAGCAGAGCACACAGTTGGCGCAGTCCGGTGGGAAAGCTCCATGCAGATCCCATGGGCTGTGAGTCGTGTCTCCAGACACGGGGCAATGAGTAGACCCAAACATCACATGACTCGACCAGCGAGGCAAGGCGGGCTGAGACGGTTGCCAACCGTAAGGATATGTGCACATGTTTGCCACCCCATTCCATGCACCTCGACACGTTCCCATTCTGTCTGTAAGTCTATTCAGCATTTGTCTGCCTGTTGGGGCCCATCACTTGCCCGTACTGACACGCACATGCTAATAAAGCCTACGCAACTTCACCAGTGTACAACTGTGATGAGTGTTGACTAGTTTGACAAATCGTGTGTGTCAATGAGCATTGTCCATACACAGGGAGGGACAGACTGCCTCTGGTACGTAGGTAATGAATCCCTATTGGCAGCTCCACCTCTGTGAGCCACACATTGTGTTTGGGATACTTGCTTGTAGACCTGTGCCATTATGTGCTTTCAGCAATGTGAGTATGGTGTCAAACTACTTGCCTTGTGGATCGATATGATCCATTGAAGAAAGACCTTGTACATACTGATGTGTGTGAGTACGTCATGCGAAGAGGAGATCCGTAGCCACATGCGATGGGGGACACTACTTCAGGTGGGCTACCGATTCTGACATTGACACACACAGCCCTATGTGATACATGGACGTGGGGCTATGTTGGGGAATGCAAGTTTGTTGTGCATGTGCAATTCATCCATACTTGTATAAGTGGGTGAACATAGACATGACACATCTGTGTGATTTGGAATGTTTTATTCACATTCTGGGGAGTCTCCGAGATGGAGGGGTACATGTCCAGTTCAAGCCAAGATTAAGTGGTTGCCCAGTGGTGGGCCAACCAGAGTCCTTGGGGGAATGCAAAGTTGATCTGAAGAGGAAGAGTACAGTCCTCAGACGGATTGCTGTGTCATTGGTACAAGGGCAAATATGGCAGTCCATGTCGGGGTCCAGGGGAATGTCAGAGTGTTCCGGGGGACAATTGGATGCGTTGTACCAGGGTATGATGAATGGGGCTGAACCATGAAGGGACTGGCCATGTGGCGGGTACGGTTGCTACTGCCTCCTTCCTCACACAGTTATTGTACTCCACATCTTACTCCTCTGAGAAGTCTTCTGTGTCTGGTGTGTCAAGTGTGTGCGGTGGTTTTATGGATGCATCACTGTGGGCCACTGACACAGCAGGGTACAAAGGTGATAGGGCTGCATCACTGTGTGCCACTGACACATCAGGGTGCGGAGGTGTAAGGGCTGCATTACTGTGTGCCACTGACACATCAGGGGGCGAAGATGTATGTGTCGAAGTTCCTGCAGCAGTCATCTGGTACAGGCTCTGTGGCAGCAATGGCAAGATGAGGATCTGCAAGGTCTGGAAGATCCCCGCTACATGTCGCTGGTGTTCAGCCGTGGCAGCCCTATTCCCAGCCTGCATCTGCTCCATGGTCTCCATTGTCCTCCGCATCTGTGCCAACTCTGTGCTGTCATCGCTGGAGCCTGTCTGACTAGGCAGCTCCTGTATCGGAGTGATGGCCACAGCGAGGTCAGCCAAGGATTGTCGTGAGCATGGTGCGGACAGGGGGTGTCCGTTAGGGACTGTACGTGGTCCCTGATGGGACCCAGACACCCACGTATGACATCAAGTTTGGCTGCCATGATGTCGAAACCCATCCGCAGCTGGTCAGCCAACTCCTCCTGGCACGCTAACACACGGTGTTGGAATTCCTAGTGTTGGTCGTGTGGGTCCCGTGGGGCAGCCGTGGTGGTGTGTGCTTCCTGCTGTGTGGGCTGTACAGGGGGTGGGGTCACCTCGATGCAGCTGAGCTGCATTGCTCCTGGGGGTGGGGTGCTGAGGCTGTCCACGAGCCGTTGGAGGGTATCTGGGCAGAAGTGCAGGGTGTCCTCTTCATCATCACTGTAGAGATGTGTGGTCTGCTCTGTAGGAGGTGTTGATTGTCCCTCTGCAATGTAAAGGGGATATGCAGGTTAACAGTGTGTTGCATGTATGTTGCCCATTGTACATGTTTACATACAGACTGCATGACAATGTACATTGTGACTGTTTTGGAGGAGCTGCCTATTTGATGGGAGAGAGTGGACATTTCGCCTACATGACGGATGTGAGGTTGTACTTGTACATCATCTCACAGTGTCATGCAATGCCAGATGTGATTGGCCAGTTTCTACGCACGAGCGGCAGCAGTTGTGTCCTCTGCCCTGTGGTTTAAGTATTGCACTTTGTACCACATTGTTGTTAATGTTGATGTGCTGTGATTGCTATGTGTGTATGCTGCATTGTTGGCGAGTCGGTCCTGCAGCTCTGATTTGACAGCACCTCATCCCTATGTGTTGATGTGCCTTTGACTTGTGTGCTTTTCGGGTGCTGTGATATTTGCGACTTGGGTCATTTGTGCTGTTGAACATATTTTTGTACTCTTGTGCATTGTTTGTCTGCAGATGTGTTTTGACGTCATGGGTTGTAAGTGCACGTGGATGTGTCAGAGTGTGATCTGCTCCTTTACGGATGTGGTCCACACTCAGCCAGCTCTAAGTCGTCTCATGCACCATGTCAT